>NC_066319.1:37792961-38096825 GCF_022539315.1 Serinus canaria | reverse complement strand
GGCTAGTGAGCATTCTTTTGGCTCTTAGTCCTAGGGCAGAAAAAGAGAAGACAAACATTTCTGTTGTCACAGCTGAGCCCACTGATAGGAAGTTATTTGGTTAGTGGAAATGTAATTTGTTTCTTAGTGACAACTCTGTGCTAGACCTGCTTTATGATCCTCAGGAGCTATGTAATGTTGTGTTCAAGTGATTTATTTGCTAACTTAAACATGGTTAAATTTGCCTCTGCAGCAATGATACTTAATAGCTTGTGAAAATTACGTGCTAAGATAAGGCAATATTCAAAACTTCAGAAGCTTTTGAGGGAGAATGGAAAGGGAGAATGGAAAATACCAGAGTATCCTTATTTAAACTTCTTAATGCCCATATGAAGATGGTAATTCCTTGGTACATTGTTAAAGAGTTGGAGAATATACAGGAAAATGACAAAATTAGTCCATATAATAATTTGCAAGTCCCCTGTAAATGTACTGAACTAAGATGATGACTCCATTTCAGTGAAGGAATTCTGTTCTTCTGAGTGGTAAATGCTGATAAAGTAAATGCTCAGGGGGCTCCCTGAGCTTCTACTTGATTGGTATGAATTGTCAGTCATTGATATTGTAGAATTTGGTTTATTGGCTGTTATGATTATGGGGAGAGAAAGACTTTGGATGCTTTTTTTTTATTTTCCTATTCATGCTGCTTATTCCACCTTTCCTGTCTGATATAAATTTCTCGTATAAATTTACTTGCCATCTTTGTATTTGTTTCATGCTACAAAGATGGCAAATGCAATAATAACCAAACTCTCCTGCATGTCATTTTCAGCAGAATACAAAAAAGTACACTTCACCAAAGAGACTGTGAGCCAGTCAATCCCTTTGCATTTGATAGGAGCCTCTTCCATGCAAAAAATCAGGAGCGGGCTGCAGAGAAGGCTACAACAGGAGAATAAATACAGATGTCTGATAAGGAGGGAAGAATTAAACTTCACATGAATGATGTTCTAATGATGATTGCTGATCCCTTTACTTCAGTGGGCCTCATGCCTTATGAACTAAATGATGGTATTCAGAGAAGTCTCTGGCTTAAGAGTCAATTATATCAAATCCAGAGTAATAGCACTTGGAATGAACAAAAGATACTCAAAAGGCTGTGCAAGAAATATTTAGATTCCACTGACTAGAAACCACGATAAACTTATTAGGGATCCCTATTCCCACCTGGAAAAAGTCTGCAATGAAGATGCAAAGCCATTGAATAAAATAGAATAAGTTACCGTTATAATAATTTGAAAAGCAGAAATTTTAAAAAAATGGCAACAAAATTATTTTCTAAACAGTAAGAGTTTAATTAACTAATTAAAATACAGTAATTGCCTAATTAAAATATATAGCCATATTTTGGAAAATTCTGATCCTTACTGCAGAATTACAGGCTGTTGGGAAGAAAAAAGACCCCAAACCCCCCAAAATTGTAATTTACATATTACTGGAACTTTATGTGCTTGGGTACTTTTAAATGCTTTGGAGGAAGTGTAAAATTCAATTGACCCTATTCAGAAGCAATCACCAAAACCATTTACCTGTTTATGAAAGCTTTAAAAATCTCTGAATCATTTTAAAGTAAAATGAGTGATGTTGATGTTTCTTCACTTTAAATAGTTCTGTCTACTTGAGAATGCATAATTCTCTGCTTTTTCCTCCAGCATGGTAAAAATGTGTATGAATGTTGAATGTTGTAAAGAATAAACCTGCTACAGAGAGCTGGAGCATAAGAGTGAAGCTTTCCTTATATGTAGAAATTTTGCACAATAACTAAAAGAGAAGCAAACTAATAGCTTTTTATTGACTTAGCATATATTTTAGGAGTTTTAACAGAAGAACAAAATAAGTTTTATGGTTGGTGGGAGAATTCCAGGTAATGAAACATAAAGAAGGTAAACACTTCTAGTCAGCACTTAGCTTTGTTTTTAAAATCTTGTCCCTAAGAATGGGAAATTTCTGTGAATTCATTTTTTAAGTTTGTACTACTAAACTTGGAATGCTTATATTCATTGCTGTAACTTTATCATTGTCATGAGAACTTTTATGTAGGGAATGTTTCCTAGATAACTGCCTGTCATAGAATCCAATGAAAATATGATAATATGTCAGAATTTTTACTTAGCTATAAGTGAATGTTGGGAAAACTTACAGTTACTGTTTTTTTTTTTTTTATTTTCATGTCAAATGCAGTGCAGCCATAATTGATTTTAAATAAAAGAAGATAATTTGGGAGAAGCATAATTTCTTCCTCAAATGCCCATATTATGCCATGATTTCAATAATATCTACTAGGCAAGTATTGTTATGAGTTGCTTTTAGTAAGTCAAAATTCTTTCCTTCTAGGACTCCTACTGGTGTAAGAAACACTTTTTTTTTTCTCTGTAGTACTCAACTAGAATTTACTTTTGTAGATGAGCAGTTTTCTTATATTTTCTTCAAAAATAATCTACAAATGTAATAGATTATCAACTTTAATTGAACAAAATGTCAATGGCGTTTCCATTTGATGTCTTGTACAAAGTATATGAATCATTGGTTACAAGTTGAAATGATATTTATACACATTTGTAAAAGCCTGTGTGCATATATAGCACGCAATGTGGATAGAATAGGGAATAAAGGCATCGATGACCTCAAGAAATGTCTGATTTTACAAATGTATATCTTTAAATTGGAAATCTAATTATTTGCCTTAGATTTGCACTGCTCAGGAACTTAATGCAAGACTATGTTAAATAAACTTATTATTTCCGTTTTTCATTTAACCCATGGGTTATGGTATGACCAATCTGTTTTATATCCTCAATCAACAGATGATTGTATTTGGTAATAATTTATCAAGAATAAAAATCTGTTTTTGAAACTAATCACTTCATGTTAGGTCTGCCCTTTTTCAGAACCACCATCTGATATTCATTTTGTCTGCAAGACAAACATACTGATGAAAATGCATCTACCACAGGATATAGCTAGTGGAATGAAGGAGTTCTACTCCCTGTATATATTTAGAATATTTTGTTTTCTCAACAGATGGAGCAAATTTTAGTATTAAAGGGAAAAAAATCAATTTTACATAGAATATAAACAATTTTTAAGAAGTACGTTTTGCATTTCTGATTAGTTTTCTAGCAAAACATTCCATGGAATTTGAGGGTCAATTTGGGCCATATCAGGGAGAAAAGATTTAAAAGGTTGCTTTAACTGCTTTCTGTCTTTGCCATGAGAAGGCTGTATCTGGAGCTCAAAGAGCTCTGAGCAAGTCTTTGAATCTGGCCTACTGAATTTAAATGCCAGGGTTTTCTTTTGGATGTTCTCCCCAGTCTCTAAAGTGGATATTTTGTGAACAGATTGAAAGCACAGATGAATTCATGTCCTGTGACTTCTGCCCTTCTCTGCTCAGACTTCTGGCCATTGCCTAACATGATGTATTCTTTTTTTAGGCTGTCTGCTGAGTCTTTTAATTATTTTTGGGACTTTCCTAATCAAAGCTTCCCATAACACTAAAATATAGGCTTGATCAAGACAGCATGGAAGCCCAATGCATGGTGTACATGGAATATGGAGCCCAGATTTATACTCTGTATATAGCAGTTCTGTGACATTAACTTCTGTCCACAAGGTCTGAACTGGAAATAACAAGCTCATTTTTATTTACAGTGCCAGCTAGATTTAGACTTTTTGACCCTACTGAAATTCTACTCAGATTTTTATAGTGCAAAAAACTTATTAAATTTTAAAGTAAATCTCAAAAGAGGCAATAAACTGCTACAAAGTCATGAAATTATTTTTTTATTTTTAATTTTTAAGAACTGCACGTACTGCAGCTGGAATTTTTCCAGTGTTCTTTCTTCCGCAAACTGCAAATAAATCCAAACACTTTCCCAAGGAATTTATAAGTTGCTAGGAAAATTAGGAAGTTAGGAATTTTATTATGTCAAGTTTGTGTGACAGAGTATTTTTTATAATACTTTTTAGCAGGCAGCTATGAGATCAATGGGATTTGAGATCACAACAGTGACCAGTATTTACAATTCCAAGTAATGTATTCTGGAGTCAACATTTTACCTACAGATGAACTGTTCTTATTCCACACATTCATTTTATTTTTGGGAGGTGTTTTTTTTTTTTTTACAAGCCAGGGGGCTTTTCATTCCACTATAACTCTCACCCTTCCTCCACCCTCATTTTGCTGGTGTCTTGGCCACCATGACAACAGGGATTTTATCTGACAAAAAGTTAAAAAGCTTTGGAAAACAAAGAAGCTAAAAAATGAAATACAGCTGTTTGCACACAAATATAAACCAGAAGGCCTCAAATCCTTTCTACTGATTGGCTGGATTACTTGAAATGTGGCTCATTGTTTCATAATAATCAGCAGTTATTTTTCCCTATTAAAATGTAGACTGGCAAAGTATTAGAAACAGCTTTCCCAATCCATTTCTATGAGGAACTAAGAATATAAAACATCCCTGTAACTTTTACTGCTTATATGTTAAGGGACCCACCAAAACAAAACTGCCTGGGTTCAAAATCCATTTTTTATATACATGCATATTAAAAATGTTTTTATATACTATTTTTCAGTACTGAGGAGTCTTTTACAAAGTAGCACTCGTCATTATTGGTGGTGTAGTGAGTAGACAAATGTGGCATCTGCCATTTGTGCAGTTTATTTGTACATTTGTACATCTGTTCAGTTGTAGCTCTCTTACATCTATAGGTGTGTTGATCCTTTTTTATTAACCAAGGAAATGTTGACCGGGATTCTGGAGGTGCACCCAACCTTTCAAGAAAAATGATGGGAGATTAATTTCCAGTTGGATGCCGACCAATGACAGGCAGAGATTTACAGCTCCTTCATTTATCACATCACATCACAGCAGGCTCAAATCTACTGTTGAAGTTCACGTGCCCAGTATGGTTTTAATTTTAACTGTTTAACGGTACTTCACCTATATGTACACATAATGATATAAAATGCTTAAGGTGTTGTTTTAGTGGTAATTTCAAATAATATTACTGTAGTATCAGGGTATCCAGAGAAATGGAATAAGGCTACAGTATAAAACAAAGCACAAATTCTGACCCAACATGTAGCCAGCAATGTGGGAATCTGCATCCATGTGCTCCCTAGCAAGAAGAAAGATTCTTAATTTGTAGTAATACTCAGCTACAAATACAGCAGAATTATACAAGTTATTGAAGAAAGGCAGATGATTTTGTCTTCACTGCTGAGGTCCCTTGGGTGTGAGTGTAAGCAAGGATCTCCAGCAGTTCTCATTTTTTGGATATTCTGCAAACTGGAAATCAGTGAAAGGCTGGCAGCTTGAGTTTTAGTGTCTTTATGAATATAAGTGAATTGAATTGTTTCTCTTTGATTTTGCAATATTTTTCTTTTAGAATGCATTTCAGTCTTGAAAAGTTAGTTAACATTAGCACTGAGGTGGTAACTCTGAGAAAGAAGTTATTACATCTCTTTCAAAATGTAAATACTTGAGTTCTGTGGAGAAGTCCAGCTCTTCAGCGTTTCAGGAGCTTGACAAAGCTGACTGGGCTGTGAAGCTAGGGCATTGTCTGATGTTGTTAACTTATGAGTGTGAGAGTCAGTACTCAAGGACTTGATAAATTATCTACATTCTAATGATCTACCTCTTTCTGGAAGGATTAAGTTAAAATCCTAGTAATGCTTTTAAAATGATACTTTTGTTTTAACTTGATGCAAAGAGTTTTGGATAATATGCTTTGTGTTTTGATATATTTTATCATCTAAATGTTGTTAAAGCATCATGAGCAAATAAACATTTGATTGTCTTATGCACATTTCTATTCTATACACATAGGATAATAATAAATGGATAGGTGTGCATGTGAGGTGTGCTTGAGAAAGTCCTATCTGCTATGCTGTCACTGGAATTTGACAGGGAATTTTTTTAATAGCACTGAGAAGAGTAGGATACCTAGAGACCTTTTGAAATATGTCCTCACCACCACCTTTTTAGTTTCAGTATAAGAAGATGTGTGAGGATACCTTGTGTTTCTCTATTGCTTCTTTGCTTCAGACCTGGTAAAAAAAATTGGACATTGAGAAAAGGTAAGGAGGAAAATCAAAAACTCATTTTTACTCAAAATCTGAAAGAAAATATTCTAATTTAAAAAGTGTTCTGCATGAAAGTCAGTTTTCTTGCTGTTGTGCATAGGTTCTTCAATATCCTTCAGTCGTGAAGTTTCTCAGATAAATGTTTACTTCAAAAACATCAGATTAAAAGAGAGTTCTTCTCTTTTCTAGATTTTTGTTTTGGAGTTAGTCCTCAGTATTTGAATTGTTACTAAAGAATTAACAGTTTGGTTTTGTTGAATGAGAAAAAAAAAGGTGGAAAAACAACTATTGTTTCTCCTTGCCTTCTAAGTTTCTCACAGGGAGAGCAGAGTCCTGAGAAATTTTATATGTAAAATTATTTTGCTTTAGTCAGACTTCTTTGGGAAGATTGTTCCTACAGCGGCAGAACATTTTCATTTGTAGTTATCACAAGAACCTAAAGTATATATTAAAAAAGTGTATACATGTGGTAGATTTGTATATATGTATGTATGATTCTTGCTAATGAAGTACTGATTTCAAATGCACTCAGTTTTAAAAAACAGAAAATAAAACCAAAACATCAACAATGAATGGTTTTGGTGGTTCTGTTTGCTTTAATTGTATTGCTCTTTATCCGGCTCTCTTGATGAGGTTAATATAATTTTACATTCAGTGGCCAATTCTACATTTTGAAGTTTTCACACATGGTTTGAGTTTCTAGAGGTTTCCTTAATTTTATCCATGCATAAATTCAGTGTCTAGTCTAAGCTAGTTATCTAAGCTTCCTGTATTAAAGTGCACAGTGAGCGGCATCTTGTCCAAAACTGTCCTAAGATTGATATCTAAAGTGGGGGCAAATGTTCTCCTATGAAACTTTTATCTGTTCTGATTTACTGGGAAATTGTTTCCTTGGACTAGCTGCTTGAATTTTGCCTAAGGTGGTAGATGAGATAAATGCCACTCCATGTGATAACGTAGTTTTAAGGCTTCCTCAGTGCAAGGAAACTAGGCTAGTGATTTTGTGGTGTCTTACACACTTAAGCAGTCCCATTGGCCCTGGTAAGCTTCTCATTCTTTTAAAGATAAACACAGGAATAAATCCATGCAAGATGGACCCAAACCAGTAAGTTGACTTTTGTTTACTACTGGGTAGTTTTGTAGCACTTTGCTGTGTACCCATTCAGTTCTTGATACATCATATCAGACTCTTGGGAGAAGCAAATTTAAGTGTGGTGTGTTGGTACTGCTTGGTACTGCTCTATGGGTTTCTTAAAACCACTGTACAGAATGAGGAGCTTAGTGATCCTCAATTTTAATTCTAGCCCAGATTCCAAAAGCTCAATGTTAAGAACATTTTATTACTGCTTTACAGTTTAGCCTTCTGTCAATAGTTTGGCTTGCAAATCAAACAAGCATATCTTCCTAGGGCTAAGCATGGGTACAAAGGCAGTTACCATGGTTCAGCTGATGCATGTTAACTAGTTCAACTGAGATAACTGGATTCTGTGGCTGTGCCCTTTTTATTTCTCTAGGAAAGTCATAGAGGGTCTCTGGCTCTGCCTTGCTTAGAGCCAAAAGAAATAGAGGTAGAGACTGAGACACACTAGAAATCATAATCTTGGCAATGCACTGAAATTCATTTATTTAAGCACAAGCATACTATGTCACAGTTGCTCCCAACATAATTTGAGGCAGATGCCCTCAGTCTGTCCTTCTCCAAACTGAGTTTACAGTTCCTATCACTATTTCCAGCTGTAGGAGAGGCAAAAAGTCTGAAAGCTTCAGTATTCCTCCTTTTCGTAGAAATGTAGGTGAAAACCTCACTTATCTCTGGGAAACCGTGTATTTAGCCTGTATTTGCTATGTATTAACTGCAGCTTGTGAGAAACTATACGTCCTGTTATTTTACTTTTAATATTAGATTTCTAATTCACATTGGTATGAATTCAAATCTGCCTGTCTCTGTAATGCTGCTGGGAGGGTGAGAAAATGATTACATTTCAGATAAATTGGATCAGTAGGAAATATTGCTTCCTTATCCTCTAAAAACCTCTAACTGTGTAGTACCAGAATATTCTCAAAACTTAGATCACCATTCACAGCATTGTGCAGAGAGAGTCAGGCATCTGGAATATTGTGAAGCTTGAACGGCATGGGAAGACATTTCAGTTTTTTCAGCATGAGCTTGTGCATCTGTTTTTTTTCCTTGGTCACTGCAGTAGAATAAAACAGAGGGAAAATAGAAAAGGATCATACTCATGGATAGAGCAAGAACACAGACATTTTTAACAGTGAATTGAAAACAGGCTGGACCTATTTCCTTAAATTTAGTGCTGTGTATGTCTTTTCACATAATTTTACTAGGATTCAGTCATTCCAGTGTGACTGTGAGGTCATAAGTAACAAACAAGGGTGGACATTCAGGATACTCTCAGCTCTCATTAAAATTAACTGGAATTGAGGGTTCTTAACATCTGGCATCATTGGGTCCATCCTTAGCACCTTTGTGAAAGCCCGTTATAAATAAAGCTTCTTAGTAGAATTTGATGATGTTATAAGGAGTGTCTACTATTGAGGATATGCTGTATCCTCAATAGGATACAGTGTTAGTGACTGAAAAAGGAATCAATTATTATGCTTCTTCACATCATCAAATACTTCAGATGAATGTTTACTTTCTCACATCCCTTTTTAATATGCTTTGGCAATTACTGTGTTAAGAGACAAATATTTTTGCTGAGACTAAAGGAAATATGACTTTATAGTGAACCTCAGTAATGATTCCTCATGTGAGAGAAGGTGTTATAAGACTGAGTTTTGAG
This sequence comes from Serinus canaria, assembly GCF_022539315.1. Taxonomy (NCBI): domain Eukaryota; kingdom Metazoa; phylum Chordata; class Aves; order Passeriformes; family Fringillidae; genus Serinus; species Serinus canaria. The sequence goes on along the minus strand of NC_066319.1, from coordinate 38,087,894 downwards.
CAAGTTGGAAAGTGTGATGTTGGCTGCATGTCTCAACTAAATGAATTAGCTGGCCATTGAGAAAAGGATGTGCTTTTAGCTGAAAAACAGTTGGACAGAAAAGATGACTGCTATGCCAAACTGAATGAAGAGCCACAAGAGAAAATGCTCTGTGGCATTTTCTTTTGAAGTGTCTTTCTAGATCTTTAGAAGAAGCTTGCCAGGGTTAGACTAGAAGTCCTCCGTAATTATTTGACTGCCAGAAGTTGAACTTACACATAGCTGTACAACATGCACTTAGATCAGGAACAGAGTGAGATTCAGGAATAGACAGAACAAAGTGGCCATGTGCTGTTGTTTTGTATGGCACTGTTACCACAAAATATTGCTGACTCCTGCTGACTTCGAGGCACAGCTGCTAGCAAATTGTGCCATTAGGCTCACAGTGTTCTCAATCACTGTAGCTGGAACCAGGGACTGGCAACTCTAGATTTCTACAGCATCAGATTAGGGGGTGATAGGAAGAGAACCTAACAGGAGGATGTCCGGGACACCTACCTGCTGCCCTCAATTTAAGACTGACAGTAGCTAAAAATTACAATTTTACAAGTATAACAAGAACACAGAGTTGAGAGTTAAGCAACTGGAACAGCCAATGGAAAAAATTAAGTGTGTCTGAAGGGAAAGTTGGTACATTGGAACAATGGGGGGATTCTTGATCCACTTTTCAGTTGAGATGCATGTTCTAAAGTTGCAGAATGAGTGCTTCATCCAGTTGGGGTCCAAATTGAGGATGTGTCCTCTGAGAGTGGGATACAGCAGACCTCTTTGTTGTGTAATTGCTATTGACAAGCACAAAAAGTCAGTGTGGTTTGAATTCCCTCCAGCCTGAAGAGGTTAAACCCCCCTTCCTTCCAGGATGCTAGATGACTCCCCTGCTGCTGTGTCCCAGAGAATAATTGTACCAGTGGAGATTCATCATCCTTCACCTGTGCTGCCTGGAGTGGGATGTGATGTTGCCAGGAATTCAAGAAGGCAAACATACATGAGCAAGCTGGAGTTGTGAAACTAATAGAAGGGGGAGAGCCAAGTAATTTCTCTATTTAATGATGATTAAATGGAAAATTCCAAAGGGAGACAAAGTAAAAAAAAAAAAAAAAAAAAAAGAAAAGAAAAAAAGAAATACCATCAGAAATATAAATTTCCAGATGCTACAGTCTCAAAAGTAATTCAATAGCAGGTACAACACTGTATATCCTCTTTGAAATTACAAAAGGAAAACTACACCGACTGAATTTTTATTAGTGAGAACATGGGAAACAGTTCCACATGAATAAGGCAGCTAGACTTTGACTGTTTCCAGCTTCATCTTAATGTTTAGGCTGTGGTGCTTGCTGCAAAATGGATTAGAACTGTTTTTAAACACAAATTCTCACTTGTGGAAAATCAGCTACTGGCAGCAGTGTCTTGCTCTATGGTGGAGTCCAAAGGCGATTGTCCCAATGGCTTCTAACTTGCTCTGGGCTCTGTAACGTGATTACTTTGCTGTGGGGCTGGCTAGACTGCTCATCCTCTGGGAGCAGTTTAACCTCTAATTTGGAGGAATTTGCACTGTTACATATCTGTGTACAAAGGTAGTATCATGTGGTTTTTGCTCTGGATGTGCGTTGTCTATTTCCACATACACTTTAAATTGAGCCTGTGTTATGTGAAATCAACATACTCTCTTCAAAGACCACCTACCATCAGGATCCTGACATCATGTTTTTCTTGAGAATCAGTGAGGTAAATGGTAAAGATCATGCTTTCCAGCCTTCACTATTCTTATATCAGTTTGCTAATAAGACAGAGCTGTAATAGTTGAAACACTGATCTTTTTAATATAAAAAGTTCATGTTTTACATATGTTTTATCCATTCTTTTATTTTATGTATACATTTGGGACTTTCGTCATGTTCTCAGTCCTCATTGGCCTTATTGACTTTGCAATGATTTAAAGATTTTAAGGATTTTAATTCTCCTAGTCCTTTCCCTTTCCGCTCTTAACGTTTCTATGTTTCAATTTTATTGGTCTCAGGAAAATTAATCAGTAGTAGCTATTTTTAATAAATCTTTCATTTATTTCCATTGCATCTATCTCAGCAGTATGAAGAACATTTTTTGGTTAAATGCTATAGTTTATGCTTTGTTTTCCTACTGCTCTTGGTATTAACTGTCAAAATTCTCTGTGTACTAACTTATGTCATAAAAACAGAAATATTAGTCAAATATTTTATTAATTATTTAGCATTTATGTCATTTTAATCCTAAAAAAATTCAGAGCTGTAATTTCCATTTATTTGCATTTTCTTTCTCTATTTGTGTTGCTTGTATCTTCCTTAACTTGTTTTAAAACCTAGTCCTCACAATTTTGAAGTCCTCTATAATTTTCAAAGCTTTATCTTTGTAAAAGGAGTGAGTTTTGTTCTGCATATCCAAGTAATCGCTACAATTGAATTAAACTTTTTAAATTAAAAATTTATCCTCATTCAAATGTATCATTTTAACTGTTTAATGAGATGGAATGGATTTCCATCTCAGCAGTATCTGGCTAACAGTCATGGCAGATCTCAATTTATAAGAGCAAGGAAATCTAAAGAGAGGTGTGATCAAAAAATTCAATGTTCTACTTGGTGTACATATTCATAGGAAATTTTGAGATGCTTACTTTGTTTACTGTACATATCATGTGGAGCTTTTTGTCTTGCAGACTCAGTTTGTTGTTAACAGTATTGCTATTACAATTTATCACTTATGACTGTATTATTCTAGTAATAAGGAGGTGATCTGGTCCAGTTTAAAGCAGGTCAAAGTCGGATAACACTGCTCAGGCCATATCCAATTGAGCTGCCATATCTCTAAAGTCCAAGTTTCCACAGCTCTTCTGGGCATCCTATTCCAGTGTTTGACAACCCTAGCAGTGAAAAAAAAAATATTCATAGCATTGTGGCAGCTGTATTGGATTAAATACAAGAGTCAAGAATATCAGGGTTAGTTTATAGCTCAAAAACCTAGAACATGTTTTATATCATCCAAATAGATTATTAACAGAATAGCTTATTAACAGAATGAACCATTCTTCCATACCAGAACGCTTGGCTGACAACTCTGCTGGAACATGTACCTTCTTTACAGTTAATATTTGAATTCAGCAGCACTCTTTTTGTCATTGTGTTACATCTATGAGTGTTTACAGGACTTGATATTACTGTGTAGACATGAGATAGTGAACACCACTGTAAAAACTTCTTCTGGATAACTTCTAATATAGGGACCACAGTTTATTAAAGCTGAAGTGTACCTGCTCTGCAGACTTATTTATTTATACAGGGAGCTACAGTAGTGCCGGAGTCTTCTATGAGATTACACATTTTTGTGCATCATTATCCTAAATCCTCTAGGAAGTTTTCTGTATCTTACCAAGTTCTGTGCCATCCACATTATTATTGGTGGAACAAGAAGTTTTTTATCAGTGAAAGCCCTAATAAAGATACAGATATTAAGAATGTCTTTCTATTGTAGTATAAAGAACCACATGGAACATATTTTTCCTGTAATTACAGCAGTTTTGCCCTGAAAGTTATATTGTAATATCATAGGGTTGAAGGGTTTTAAGTTAGAATTAAAATCTCTGTGCAGCTTGATTTTCTTTGTGCTCATTCTTAAGGATATAGCAATCATTGCATTGGGATGTCGGGAATTCCGACTCTTTCAATGCTTTTTAAAATTGGAACTGCTCATCATTGCTGTAGTTATTAGAATAAATCCTCTTTCAGTCAATACCATTGTAATGTTAAAATCCATCAGGAAAAGGGCTGGATTTTGGTGTATCATTCTAAAGGTGGAAGTTCAAAATTCAGTTTAATTGGCTTTGTTCATCTTGTTCGGATGTAGGTGGCTCATGGTTTAATTTAGGGAAATATTTTTGTAGAGATGTAAGAGAAAATGAAAAGGAGAAGGATTTCACTGTCATGTTTGGTGGTTTAGGGCTGTTTTCCTTGGTTTTTTCTTTTCATTATTTTTCCTTTCAGTGGCAACAGTTGGAAGCTGCTCAACAGTTTGGAATGTTAGAGTAACTCTTAGGGAGCTGGATTAGTGGGCAGGTGATGCAGTCATGAGTATTACATATCTCTCCAATTTTTCACATGGATATTACCTTCATATATATGGGGTGCGAGTGTGTGCTCTGTACGTATACCTTCCAGAAACTCCAGGCAGCTGCATTTTTGTTGATAATGTACATGAAACAACATCACAGTGAGGTGGTGGGAAAACAGTGCATTTCATGAATTTATGAAATATTGTGTAAGTATCCATTTACATTCTAGCTATGACAACATAAACCTGAAATTTCTTTTCTTTTCTGTAAAATTATCCTTTCTCCTAAGAATTAACATCTTCACTTTAAAAACTACGCAACAGGAGATGTTTAAAACTTGATGACAAAAAAATATTATAGCCTGCAAGTTAATAAAGGGCAGCCACGTGATGAACACAATTTAGTTCTACTTTTGTCACAGATGTCTGGGGTCTAGAAATTAAAGATGTTTCCTATACACCAGTGCAGGCTGTCACTGCTAAGTGTTTCCAGACTCACTGTGTGTGTGTGCTTTAAAACCATGTACATGTAGCATGTCTCATGCAGAGGGGACAATGCAATTGTAATTCTAGAATGATGTTCTGCAACATTAATTCTTAACAATAACCCTGATTGATAAGTAATTTTGTCTTCATGAAATAGTTTGTACTTTTTGCTTCTTCCTATTTAAAATGGTTAAATACTCTCATGAATTTCCATCTTTATTGATAAAGGGATTTGCAAGAAGCAACAAGTTGTCTTTGATAGGTACAATCCATCTGTGGCCTGAGAAGGAGGAAAAGGTGAATGGGCTTGAACTGGCTTATGTTCTGCAGCCCAAGACAGAATCCCTGCAGGTAGGCTGAGGTTTCCCTGCCACAGAGAACACTGCTGTTCTCTTACACATGAATACAGTGTCTCCCCAGTACTGATGTGAAGATGAGATTATGAGTGGGTCTTGTGCCCTTCAACTGTTCAGGGCACTGTTCAGGGAACTGTTCAGGGGAAGCAGGAAGTGTTTAGCTGGTATGTCCTGTCTTTTTATTCTTTCACTGGTAAGTGTTATAAAATTACTTAGCCTTTTGTTTATAGATCACATGAAATCAAAGGGAATTTTTCAGTCATCCTTGTCATGTGTTGCAGAAGAGCTTATGGGAAGAGTCAAAGCTATGGTATTTCTGTAACACAGGTCAGAAGTTTTCTGTGCCTATGCTTCTGCTGCAATCTGTCTCACATAATAGAAGTTTCTGTATGAAAACCAACCAGTGTGAAGGAGTACTGTGTTTTATAGCTAAAATCATGTTGAAAGAACCACTCTGAGAAGGCTCAATTAGAAAACAACTTTGGACCTGGGAAGAACTTTATAGGCTTCAAATGTACCTTTAAGCGTTCATGATCCAAACTAGGCAATTTGAGTGCCTCTGAAAAAGGGTCATAGATTTTGAGTTCTTAAAGTGGGGTAGGAAAAAAGATCTAGGTTTCAATGGATGGTTGCTCAGCACCGTTTTGAAAATGTAGCTATTACTGTATGGTGTGTTAGGTTATGAGCCTAGAAAATGTGGAGTCCAAAATCACAAGTCAGTTTCAAAAAGATAATCCCTAAAATGAATTCAAGTCATTAAGTATTGCATGGTCTAAAATTTTGTGAAGACATTTTAATACAATTCTGTTCATGCCTTTAAGAGGAAAAAAGTCTTAACACATTCTAAAAAAAGCATCATGCATTAAAATATTTGATAATTTAAAAAATAATTTATCAATAAGAAGTATTTTTCAGAGAATTAACAAAATTATAGCGGTCTACATATAGAGCAAGAACTTGGTAGCCAACCAAGAATGGCATGGTGTACATTTACATGTAGTGTAATTTCTGTACTTTAGTAAAAAAATCTCATTGATGGTTGGCTGCTATAGTTCTTTATGGTAATAAGTTCATTGCATATCTCATATGCATATATTTGAAGAATATAAACCACCTGCATCATTGATACTTTTGATTTCAAGGATCTTTTTAAAGAAAACATCTAAATATAGAAGATGTAGTTTTTTTGGAGGCCTTGTAAAATCCGTTTTCTCCTGAGTTTTGTCATAAATGTGGCGTGTTTTAGAAGACTAAAAATTCCCTTGGATCATTTCTTCTTTACAAACTTATTTATGCAAAGCCCGTTGGTATGAAATGAGTTTGTAACTTAATTCTGAAATTACCATCTACCTACTGTGGAATTGGTAGGAGGCATAGAAGTGGTTTTGTGACCTGCTGTAGTATAAAATTGTAGCAAACAGACTTAGGGGCAGTACAAAAGTACTGTAAAAATATTTGATTGCTTCTTAAACCCAAATAGGGACATATAAAAACAATAATAAACATGTATGCAGCCCTCTAATATGCTTGGTTGTACAATTTTTGACTGGAAAAGCATAAGTGAGTAATTAGATAATTGCTGCCTTGATTGAGCTTAATAGGAAACATTTCAATGAGGCTAAAACTACACAGAGAGGAAGTAGGCTTTTATAAAGGGAAACATTCCTTGTCATGCAACTGTCAGCTTTTGCCCACACGAAGAGATGGAATTAAGTGGATCTATGCAAAGGAAACAAAAAGAGGGAAAGAAAAAGGGGGGATAAAAAAAGAAAAGACTGGCATAATTATACTTGTCCGTAAACAGTGTCTTCTGATACAATTTCTTGATGATTCCAGTTTTGATAACATGTCTTTTATAAACATCTTGGCTGCAGCAATTTATGGCATTAAATCCATAGGAGAGGTTAAGTTTCTGGTTTAGAAAAAGAAACAAATACAAAAAAACTTTTCTCATTCTGCATGATTTAATATTTTTTCAGATTATCTTCACCTGCCAACAGCGTAAAAAGTTGTATGATATCTATTTTTTTCCGTCTCTTAAGGAGGAGTGCCCATGAACTATTCAGGAATTTCTCTGCAGAACTCCTTGTGTGTCAGGAGCCAATTTCCTTTTGATCATGAGTGGGTGAATACCTGAGCTGGGACTGCAAGACAGCTGAGGCCAGGTCTGTTATGGACACTTCCATAGACTCCAGCCATTCCTGCTGTCATGGGTGGCAGTGTAGCTCGTGGGCATTTTGTCCATGCTAATGCCATCCTGGTGTTCATCCCAACAATTAGGAAAAGATGTTTTTTCCATGACTGGCTGGTATGTTAAAATAAAACTGAACAGATGCTCTGTTGTATAATATTACCTTCCCCCGGCCCGAGGCTGCGCGGCTGCTGCTGATGAAATCACCCGCAGCAATTACATAGCTTGTAAGTCCATTACTGCTCCTATGGGCCCAGAAATGCAGCTAGGGCCGGAGAGGAGTGGGAGGACTGAGAGACAAGAGGTGAGCAGTTTGCAGGAGGGTGAGAAGCGTGTTCATGGAACACAAGTACTGCTTTTTCCTTGCGGAAAAGGCTTTTCCTTGTTTTGCCACTTGGGACATGCAGCTGCTCAACAGCCATTTACCACCTAAGAAGGAACATCTATTTCCATCCAGCTAGCCTGCACTTTGTTCATAAATCCACTATAATCCACTGAGTCTCTACAGGACATTACTATAGTTTCAGTAGTTTATATTTAACTGTTATGAATGCTGTCTATGGTAAGGACTGTGCTAGTTTTAATGCTCTGATCAGTGACTTGGAGAAGGGCACATGTCTGTTGCAAACAAAGTTGCTGTTCAGGTTGAATTGTCAGTCAGGAAAGTGTGGTTTTGTTTTGGGAGCTGTGGATAGGACTGGGAGAGGTTAAATTATCTGCTAAATGTTGCACCAGTGTCCTAATGTAGCATTAGCAGATGTTGAGATACTGTTGATTTGTCTTTTGAAAGCAAAGCCTAATAGTGCCACCAAATATTTGTATTTATTAAAGATACCACAGGAGTCTATGGCTGTGTAGGCCATTCCCCATTGATGTATTTTCTGATAAAGGTTGGAGCATTTCAATGTCTAATTAAGGAGTTTCACCTGTCTTAGGAAAGACTAGACTTCATCAGTCAGTGTGCTACAACTTAGTGTTTAACTTTGGGTATGCCAATATGAAGTATTGATATGTCTTTAGTAGGAAGAGATGGCAGTTTTCAAAACAGAAAACTTTTGCATATATCTAAAGAAGTAAATGATGATTTCCAGTAGGTTTACTTGTCTTTGGACACTGGGATAGGGAGAATGGGATGCTGAGCTCCATTAGGAATGGACTGTTGATTTCAGAGGTTCATTATATGCCAAAAATGAGAATGAAGCTCAACAATGGAGATAAGATGGTGATAGTTTCCATTTACATGCACTAAAGCTTAATGCATTGCATGAAAGATTTATGCAAAGAGACTAGCTTTGTTTTTTAATGTGTTTTTGTGCATGCAAGTGTTTACTAAAAATTAAGTTCCTTTTTTGTAGATTAAAATTAGATAGAATTTACATATTTTCATACAGTGCAGCCAGTAATTCCCTTGAGTTCCTCATGGAACTGTTACAATTGCTGCTGAAGCCTGGTGTCAAGTTTGTTTAGCCTAGAAATAGTTGGCCTGAGGTAAAGGACTATTGGAGGTTGTCACATTTGTAGTTATAATTCAGTAATTTATGTTTGCATGAAGTATGACAAATTGACTAATGACTACCCTAAAGAGAGATGCCAGCCTGACATTTCGTCTGCAGAAGTCTTATGGCAATATCAAGTGGACTGACTCCTCTACAGGGCAGAAATAACTCTTCTGCTCCATTCTTAAATTTTATATTTTAGTTAGGTAGAATTCCTCATGTAGTCTTTTTTTTCCAGGACCTGCTTTAGCTGGAGTTCTGCTTTATGACAGAAGCTTGACATTCTGCCAGAAAAGTTGGAAATTAAGGCAACTTAAAATAAATACTGGTGATATTTCTCTTTCTCTCTCCCTTTCTCCTTCTCTTTTTCTCTCTCTCTCTCTTTTTAAGGAAAGGCATATGTTCTTATCCTAACTTGTCCCAGCAGAGGGTCAATTACAACCAGTTGGCTGCAAGTCTGATCCAAGAAAAATACTGAGTACAGAAACTTCAGCAACAGGTACCAAGGGCCTCTAGTACAGTCAGTCATTCCCAGTACATATGAAATGAGAACATAAAGCCTATGGGTAAGATATTTTTAGGCCCTAAGTTTCCCATGATGGTCCAAAATGAATCAATAAATTAAAGCAGACATTTTTGTGTAGTTAGGTATTTTCCTGGATAACTCTTAAATGTCCACGATAGTATGAGATCTTTTATATGAATCGTGAGAATAGAACAATGTCTTATTTAGAAAAATATGCCTTGCCAAATGTTCACGTATGGGCAAATATTCTGTAACAACTTCTTGTAGGGTCAAGTAAACATTAAACCAGAGAGCTAAATGAAAAACCAAGCATGTGTGCATAATAATAATCAGGCAAATGAAAAAATACACAGGTGGTCTGCTTTGCTGATGTCAGTCCTCACATCCTCACACACACTGTGTCTTAGGACCAAGTTACACTAATGGAATTCACCTCTGGTGGAATAAGTTACTTCCAAATCAACTGAAGTGTAAAGGCAACAGTGCCTGAGTTCTATCAGATTGACACAGGAGCTTTGACTGCTGCACAGATGAAAGGTGTTGAGACCAATGCCTATGATAGTTTTTAGCAGTATCTTTGGGCAAGTATGCTTAAAGACCAAACAAACTTCAGACTCAAAGTTATTTAATTTATGCCACAGTAAAGCTGCAGGAGGAGCAGTAAATGTAGCTTGTTTTTGATGGAAGCATTTAATTAAGCTGGCTTCTCTTCTGTGCTTCAGTATTTACAGAGTGAAGGGGGAATCTGTGGCTGCTAACACTACTCATGTTGCATGTTGATTGCATTTAGAAATCTAATATTTCTCCTTTAGAGAAAGCAATCACAAATTTGCCCTGAAATGGCCCTGCTCAACCTAATCTCTATGCAGGAGACTTTTTGGAGCAGTCTTTCCATGCGTTTTCTTTCTATGGTTTATGCCTGTGTGCTTTCAGTATATAACTCATTCTTGGGTTCTTGGATGTATGTGATGGACCAACATCTTGATCATTCTGTTGTTATTCAAGGAGTGGGAACAAAACTGCACAACTCTTAGGCATAAATTGAGGCTTCCCAGCCACAGGAACTAATTGTTCAAACCCTCTAGGGCTTTGTACTTTTTAGGCTCTGTAACACATTCCAGCAGATTACATGAACTCATCTGTTTCCAGACTGGTTAAAATATTTTTAATGGAACAGATTTCTTTATAAAAGATAAAAATGCAGTTTTAGTGCAATAAAAAAGTTTTGTGGGCGCAGCTAATTTTGATTACTTCTCAATAATAAGAATAGAAACTATTCCAACACTTTTCTGAATTAATTTCAAAAATGTGGGCATTTGATATGATAAAATGTTTTATTTCAATTATTTGGTCTGGACTTGCGTGTGTGTGTGTTTTCAATATTTCTGTATAACATATTTATTTCAGCTTGTAACATTACATTTGATATCACAATATGTTTTGTGTTTTAAAAATACTAGAATTGGCATGCTAGGAAATTAACTTTTTTTAATCTTGGAAAACCGAATATCTCAATACTGCCAGAATAAAAATTTGACATTATAGAAAGCAAAATTAGTTTAGTAGTCCTGATATTTTTTCTCTTGAATTTTTATTCTGTGGAAGTAGTTAAAATATTGCTTCTCTTATTTTAATTTTTCCCCCTTTCACAAGTATCAAGCTTGCAACATAATGAAAATTCTGGTTAGATTATCCCTAATCTCATTAGATTAACCCTAATCCAGTCAAACACTGCAGGAAATTAGCCTAGTCCTTAAAATTGCTAACAGGTTGTTTCTGGTGATACTTACTGTATCCATTAGTCTAGGACTGTGACTAACTAGTTTTCCCTTTTATTAATGGTTCATTACAACAGGTTTTCATATAAAAATTGCCAATTTGCATTCTCTTATCATACAGTAGGTGTTATTTACTTCTAAAAATTATTTTTATTTATATATTTTTAAAAGTTATTTTCTTTTAAAAAGAAATTTAGATGGATCATCAAGTACTGAGGCTTATTGTCAGTCATGCTGGCACTTTGTAATCAGTACCCATCCAAGATTGCAGTTAAAGTCCTAAAACAGAGATTCAGGAAGCCTGTCTTTAGTTTCTCATACTATCAAAATCCTTCTATCTAACCTTGGGCAAAATATCTTACTTAAGCAAAAGGAATAATTTTGCATTCTCTCAGCATCTTTTCTAATAATCCCTTCATTTATAAGGCATTCTGATGAAGGCTGTTAAAAAGCTATATCTGAGGACATGTCCTTTTCCTTGTTGGTTAAATGTTGAATAAAAGGTCTTGACCTATTAAGGAACTTACTATTAGGCAAAAAAATTAAAATACTGAAAATTATCATAGTGGGTCCTAAGTAGACTTTATTAAAATTAAAGACATGCAGATATTCCAGTAAACAGAACTCTCTTTGAGGATTTTTTTTTTTTTTGCTTAGGCATTGTTTGGGAATATAGTGCTTAGTGAAAAGGAGAAGTCTCTGATAAATAAAGCAAAGAGATAAGTTATAAATCCACTGACAAAAGAGTGATACTGTAATCAACTTGATTTTGATGTTTGTCTGAGCTACTTTGTGAAACAATTTTGAGTATCAAAATGATTGAAAGGCAATCTATGAATGATTTGAAAACCATAAATAATTATTGATATTTACATCTCAATAAACTCCCTACAGTGAATCTGAGACTCAGTGTGCCTTACATTTTATGGCTGTACAAATCTGACCAAAACAAACAAAACTGCAAACAAGACAGCTGTAAAAGCACACTTTTGTTGTGTTTGAGTTTGGCTGTGAAAAACTAGCATTTATCAAGGGAACCACACTGTTAATAAACTCACCTTTACAGAGCAGCAAGCTAGTGATTTCCAAAATGTTAAAGGCACCAGACAGGGGCAGCCACCACTTTTTTTGAAGAATGCTATCCTGGGGATACGGCAGGACAGTAACATTGAAGTTTAGTGTTCCAAAGAAGGTTAAAATTGCAGTGGGAGTCTAGCCTTGGATTAAAAAAATTGTATCTGGTAGGTGTTAATTTGGTAGGTTCAAACCACTTCTTTTGTCTACATCCATTTAATAAGGTTCAGTGTTTTGCAAAGGGCAGCAAGATCATAAAATCATAGAATGGTTTGGGTTGAAAAGGATCTTAAAAGCCATCTTGTTCCAAACCCCCTGCCATGGACAAGACCAGTGTAAAACTCCTAATACACAATGGTTTTTGTGATTCAGTAGGCCATTTATGAACCAAATGAGATGGAGAAAAATACCAGAAGGCCCAACTGGATATGCTGCAAAGACATGCAGAGTCCATTATGATAGATGATATGCATCCAGTATTCGCTGTGAATACAGGGAATAAATAGTTGGGGAATTCTCAGTAGCTTTTGATTAGACTATGCTTATCCAGTAAACCTCAAAAAGTACCTAGAAGTGTATGTACATACATAGAAATTTCCTCCTCATGAGTTGCACTTTGTTATTTATTTGCCTGCTCAACTGTTCTTGTAGTCAAAGATTCATCATCATTTGTAGGCCTTGTTTCAGAGTTCATCCTCAACACAGGCTTTCATGCACTTCTGCAGAACCATACAATGGCAGTAGAGAAAATCAACTTTGCTAACACTCATAAAGGAAGACAAAGTTATTATATGGACCAGACTTGTTCGCAGCAGTCTTGAGTTTGGTGGTTCTGACTGCAAACTTGTATTCTGAATTTGTTCAGCAGGCACACTGTCATTCACATGGAAAGACTCTCCAAGTAAATTCCCTGCATAAAATCTATTTTGAAAGCCTACATCTGTAAAAGCTTTTTCAAAATGAAACTTTCAATGTTATGAATATTATTCCCACTTATAGTTAGGACTGTTAGAAAAGACTTGAATTGAAAGCTAACCTCTGATAGTAGTTCAAATATTTTTTTAATGGCATTTTTTGGTGCATAGAAATAAAGCTCATGTTTAGAGTTTTGGACAAGTGAATACATTTTTTTGTACTCTCCTAAAATTATTTGTTTCTTTGTTTCAGCAGGAATTTTCTATTCAGATGTTTTTGCTTCAAACTTGGGCATATAAATTGTATGTTAGACCAAAGTTGTTGTCGCCTTTTCTGAGAGCTAGAAAGGAAACCCCATATTTCATGAAAATGCATTCCACTTCAAAATTTCTCTCCTTTTTTTTTTTCATCTCCTTTGACTGACAGTTTAAGGTAGGAACAAAACTTGTAAAACAGATATGAAGAGAATAAAGGGAAGAATACAGTCATTGTTCCAAGGCAAGGGTACCTTTCTTGTTCTGAGGTCATTGGAAGACAATCTTTTCCTGTCTTTTACAAACAAGACAGCCTTTAGTGTCTTCTGATGCTACTTCATATGGTAAAGCTATATCTATGGGTGAGTCACTTATTTCAGAAAAAGCAAAAGCTGTTTTGTGTAAGCAGGGCAGTACTTCTTAGATTTGAGTCCTCTCAGTCCCTAAAATAACAAAATTAATCATTACATCATTTTCTTGTAAAATTAGGAAATAATGCCTCTGTGAATTTGTAGCTGATTGACTAGTAGATAATAATTTGAAGATAATTGTCTTTGCTACATCAGTAAACAGTTATTTTCAAACTGTTCTTTTTTTAGATTCTTAACTGCCATGTCAATATTAGCCAGTGGCATCTGATTCCTTCTTTTAAATCCTCATTTCCATCCTTGTTTTGCTAAGCTTCTTACTACCAGCGGTAACTACAAAGCATCTTCAGAAGTAGACAGCAAGAGGAAAAAAGGGAAAAGCTAACTAACACCTTAGTTCTTTCCAGGACAGTCTTTGTATTGGAAAGTATCAAGAGAAAGTAGTATCTTGTTTACCAAACTTCATCATATTTATTAAATCTCTGGCTCAGCTGCTAAGCTAGCAATGCGTTCTGTATGAAGCATGTTTTCAAAAGTTTTGTGCATCAGAGTTTTCAGGTCTTTTGCAATCCAAATTCTTAGGAAGGCTGTATGTTTTCGGTTTCCAAACTTGGAGAGGAAAAGAGTTATAATACCAGATGTGACTCCTTACAAAGCTAGACACATTCATCAACTGCTCAGTATGTTGGCTTCTAATTCTGCTTCCTTGTCTATCTCTTGCTTATAGGCCCAAGGAGCATGCTGTTTCACAAACATAAATTCTCATGAATTTAAAGCCCTGAGTATAGTCTAGTATTCTCTACCTCCTTTGGCAGCCTCCAAGGATAAAGAACAATACAGGCAATATGTAGCCAATTTAATTGGAAGTGAATTTATGATACTGCATTTCAGTGCCCAATGTATGGTGAATTTCCTGGTAAACTATTGCACAGAAATGTGTGGAAATCTCTGGGTCTGAGATCATAACAGTCAACACCCTTGCATATCTTCTTATTGTACATGCAAGTTGGGCTACTATAAATATACAAACCAGAGCTTCAAAACAAAGGCTATTCTTTCTTTTGATTTATAAGTTAGTGAAGGTGAAAAGTAAAGCAGAAAAATAGGATTTCTCCTTAAAAACAATTGGAGAACATTTTTTGATTTTTTATTGTTTTTTTTCTGTATTTTCAAAGAAGTTAAAGAAATCTCTTTTCTGATTGAGACAGCAAAGTATAACAAGGAAGAAAAGAATTAGCTTTTTTTTTTTTTCTTTTGAATTTCTACAGCTTGGGACATTTTCATTTGAAACAGCCTTTAAACTGAACATATTGAATATTTACGAGTAGAAAAGTCTCTAAATCTAGCAGCTGTTTAAATCACTTTAGGGGGCTCTAAAAGTGCATTTCTGGTGTTGTAGATCTAACTAGTGTTGTTGCATGATGGCAGCAACAAGCAGGCAACAGCTCTAGTATTCATTCTGGCTGCTCACATTTCCTTCTAAGCATAGACAGCTGCTTCACAGTTTGAGATTCCCAGCTGAGGCCTCTAAGATTAATGACTCAGGGGAAGAACTGAGCCTATATAACAGCATTTCTTACAGAAAATAGGGGTGTGGAGAAAGAATATTTCACAAAAAGCTGTGCATATCAACAAAATTTTTCTGAATTGGAATCAACTTGTGTTCCATTTTCAGTGATGCTTCCAGCTTGTAAAACATGTAAGTTATCATTATGCGTTAGTAGATCCCCAGGTGAATGGAAGAAAAAGATGATCCTTCCTGGAAAATGATCATTCCTGGACCTGCTTGAAGTTTTGAATCAAAAGTGGAAAGTGTAAAAATGAAGCAATAAAAACATTAGGTGCATGCCAAGGGGTGTTTTTTAGCACAAATATCTCACTTCATAAATCAGTAGTATTGAAATTTGCATCATAACACTGATTTATTGCTTTCTTTCTCTGCAGTTTGAAACAGCAACATTCTTGCTTGTACTTAGGGACTGTCACACAGACAGCAAACATTTGGAAATCAGTTATTCTTCTCCTCCTGATAACACATACATGTGTCATTTCTAGAATCCTTTGCAGAGATAGTTTTCCTACAGGATATCCTACAGGACAGAGGCAGTCACTGATAAGATAATGGCAGTAGTTTTATAAAGCTCTAATCCCTTTGAAAAAAAAAATAGTCTTTTTGAGATATTTTCTCAGTAAGAATATCTTCTGGAACAAAGCATCATTTTTCTTATCTCTTATACCCACCTGAAGCAAACCTAATGTATACAACAGGTACAACTTCAACCTCACAAGTGAAAGTATTATAAAAATCTAGAAAAGTCAGTGTGTCAAAACAACAGTTATGATCTTCCTAAAGTTTTGTTTAGAGATTGTATAATACACAGGTATATGTAACCAACTGGTAATGCAAGACAAAGTACTGTTCAGCTGTGGTCGTTCACAGAAATAATGCTGCATTTTTTTGTTGTATGAAAGTATAAATAAAATTACAGAAAACAAAAAATTTTTGTGTGAATTTTTTAGGTTATGTCTTACCCATCATTTCCTAGTAAAATATAACATTTAAGCATTAAACTTGCGGATAGTTTGAAGACTTGGTCTTGCCCATGTAAAATTTCTAGTTTCAGAAAGCACAGATTGGCAAAATTTGGACAGAATACTTTTTAATCGCTGAAATGAATTCATTTAGATGACAGATATAGTACTTTTGTGTGTGCTTGGTGTCTCAGAGGATATTAATAGAAGCTGTTGTTGAGTGTCCTTACCTTCTGAGTGTACTGCTGGGTCTTGCTGCCTGTAATCAATCCACTAATTTCTGATCTATGAGTGATAACACAACCTTCAAATAAGATTATGAAAGGAGCTTGTATTTTGAGTTATCAGAGGACCAGGCTCTGGATATATAAATAAAAAGTTATTGCTTTCTCACAAATGTTTATCATGGCCTACTGTAATTCTGATTCATTTTTCTTTTGAGTCACTAGAAGGGGGGGGGAGGGAGGAATAGAAAGAAAAATGAGAAAGAGCAAGATGGAAAAGAAGTGAAAAAGAAACCAAGAGTCATTGTCAGAAAGAAGAAATGTTTGTGTGGTAACTCACTATATGTATACACACCTTTGTTTTACCATGTAGGTTAGATACACGTGTGCCTACATTGTTCTGTCTTCAGTTGCTATTTGAAGGACTGGCTCACATATGTGTCTGGTGTTTGATAAACTCACAGACAGCAGCCATCTGAAGCATAGGTAAACATGTAGTAGAGTGCCAGCATCTCTCATATAGCTGCTCTTTTTCTCAATTTAGTCTGTTGGAAATGGAAGCATTCATCGTGCAGATCCTTCAGTCTTTTTAGGATCAATCTCTTTCCTGGAGTAATATGTGATACCTTCGATATTTGATATTTTATTCAGTGTGGTGGTGAAAGGGAAGAATTTTGCTAATTTTGACTAGAAGGCTCCCAGAATGTGTTAGAAAGTATTCAGTCTGGTGCAGGAGGGAATTGGGGGTCATGGAGAAAGAAGAGAGAGAACCAACCCAATCCTCTTTGTGGTATCTCAACAAAGAGGAACCAACCCAATCCTCTTTGTGGTATCTCAACAACCATGCCTTGAAACAGGCTCATAGATCTGCAGTCTGAGATGACCAGAGTTTCCTACCCCTGTTCAAGCAGAAGAATAGATGAATGACTGACTCTCTGGATTGTCAAATTAAGCAATCCTAGTGGCTGCAATTTCAAAATAAAAAAATGAAGGAAGTCTTGTTTACTTGTTTAACCAAGTATTTATCTACAGTATCATTCCAATTCCAATACAATATCATTCCAATGCATCAGTGGTGCACAGTAAGAAGTGCAACAGCAGGAAGAGAAATCTTCAGTAAACTTCTATGGATTCTTTCTGGAAATGTCTTTGTGCAAACTGCATTTCCATTGAAACTCTAACATTTGTCTACTCCAAAAGTTGAAATCTACCAGTTTGTCAGGCTTAGAAAGTCTTCTCTCCTTCTTGGTTAGTCAGGAATAAATTATTACAGTCTACAGATCATGACTCCTCAGTCTGCTAAAACAAAGATAACAAATTGTTATCTCTTCCCTAAAATTATAGTGAACAAGTGGTAGGTCAAAGATGTTCATGTCCACCCTGGTCCTCCACAGTTCCAGGAAAGAAACAGGTCTGTTCATAGATGCATTGGCAAGCACATTATGAGATGAGACCAAGAAGAAATTTGAAGAATATGCTGTTCTAACGAAACGTACTTCCTTTTACCGGCTTCTGTCTGCAAAGAAATTACACAGCACAATTTCAAGGGCAATTGAAATGCCAAGTTATATGCCTGTGCCTGTAATATCTATGCAGTGCTATATGAGTTAACTTTCTTAGTAAGCCTCTAAAATGTGAGGTCATAAGGTCAAGAGAAATGCACTATTTCCTTGATGTTTCCACTGAAATAAAATTTCAAATTTTAATGTAGTTTGTTTCATCAGACTTTTTAAAATGATGCTTGTCATCCACTCTCTTGATTTTTGGAGAACTTTGTCATAGTGTCTAATTTCTTCACTAAAATCCCATGTAAAAATCAATCAGTCATATGTAAATGTTCTAACATGCACATTTTTTAAAATTCAGGCAAACTAACTGTCCAGTTTCTCAACTATCTAAAATGTCTTTTGATATATATATGTTATTAAGCTAGTCTCATTGCTGGTAATATATTTTGTATTCATCTCTAACAATGCTCCAGGACTGATAAATGTGCTCCTCTTAGGACTCCTGGGATACACATAAGACGTTCAGTGCACCTTGTGTCTTTCTGTTTATCTCCTATAGCATTTGGATGGTACCATAACATCTTGGTCATTGTGATTGTACTGTACTTGTTGAAAGATTGCTCAGAATACATAGAAGATTTAGTATGAATTGATGAAGATCTCACCATTTTTAAATAAAACCGGTTTTGGAAATGTGGAAAGCATGTAATTTCTCTACCCTTAATGAGAAATACACTACTGGGTTTTTATTGTGCTAGGTGGAATATAAGCCTGTGGAAAGGGAGAGGAAAGAGTAAGTCATTCCTGTGCCTCTCCATGCAGGTTCTTTAGCACATTCTTTGTGGTGTTTGGCTTTACTATACACGCAGAGTGCCTTGCCTGACATAGGTCCAATGGATGAGAAATCTGGCTTCCTCCTGCTGAGTAACGAAAGGAAAAGACAACCAGTGAGTGGTTATACATATGTATACATATGGAGGTTATGCCACACAACGGGGTGCCTGTCTCTGACCTAGTCTTAGACGTGCTTGAATTGCTCCAGCGCTTTCTCTCCTCCTCTCTTGGCTTTCCTGTGCTTCACTACTGGTGGTCTTCTGTATTCCGTGCAGATGTTTCCCCCATGTTATTTCATGGTTGTTTTTCAAGTGGTTTCTTAGGAGAAGGGATGGAGAGTCCACACATGGGAACATCTGCTCTAACAATTTTTCAAAGCAAACAGCAGATGGCATTGCTGCTTCCTTTTGATCTTGCAAGAAAAATCCTGTGCCAATTGTGTTACTTTAAGTTTCAGGCTGCGTGGTAATGGCCTGCGTGGGCATTTGTTTCTCCCTTTTCTCTCAACAGTAGCACTACTTGCAGATGTTTACTCTGCAACTTGCTATTTAGCTTTTCTTTCTTTTTGTGACCCTAACTCCTACTAGGTGTCCTGTTTGTTGTTTCTTCTCTCCTCTCCTCAGAGAACTTTATAATTAATGCCATATCAGTGTTATCAATTCTCCTTATTGATATGCAAATGGTGGGGAAATAACAGATTTATCCATATTCTTCAACTTTTATTTCTCTGTGGTTCTACCTCTGCATATAGTGAGTTGGGAACTCTATACATCTTGTTTGCTCTTTTTTTTGTAAGAAAGCTTTATTTCTTAAGGCAATTTCTTCATTTCTAAATAGAGCTCTTCCTTTTTATTCAAATTTTGACCTTCTGACAATGTCAAAATGCACTCAAGTATGTATGAAATGTGAAATTTTTAAGGAAATTTTTAGACACTTTTTTGGTAATTTTATTAATTGAGTTTTTATCTGAACCCCCTTTCCAACACATAGTTTCATGTTTGACTATCCTGATACATTTTTTATGTCTTCTTTAGGTACTTTGCAGTCAAATCTTACTGTACTAAGTGACCAGGTTGTTCTTTTTAATAGGTAATAATATGAAAAATTAAATTTGCATGCAGGAGGTGAAAATATGACATAAAATCAGTTTATAGGGAAGGGGAGCTGCAGTAAACTTTGTGTGATAAGGCTAAGACTGTAAACAGAAGGGCATAGTAAGAGATACAGGAGGAGTCTCTGGGGACAATCCAGGAATTTACTGTCAGCCTGATGTGGAATTCAGGAAAGTCACTTCCCTTAAAAAGCCTGCAAGATTAAGTTCGAGCCTTTCAGCATGCTCTCAGTTCAGAGTTGTAAGGCTGTTAATGGAAAGTAGAGTATGCATAATTTTATCCTCTTTCTATATTCTGCTAAATTGCATTTGGTCACTTAAGATGGAGGCCAGTGTGACTCCTGTCTTGAAAACTGTGGGACATTTGCACAGGCTCCAATTCTCAATTCTCCTAAATTCACTGTTTCATTGTATCTGATCCTTCAACCTCCTCATATGTATGCTGTACTGCCATGATTTTTATTTTATTTCTCTTTAAACGTGAATTTTCTGAAGCAGTGCATGTAAATGATTATCCTACAAAGATTTCATGCCCATGTTTTAAAATCTTCTTTAACATATAGTTTTATAAAATATCATATGTCAGTAATGTTCATTTTTGTCCCATGTATTTAATTGATTGTTGATTGCTGTGTATTCTTTAGAATGTTCAGGCTAATCCATCGGGGTGAAGGGGGTGAGGGAGTGGCTTTTTGTTTCAAATATTAATTTTAAACATTTAAATTAAAATTAAATTTTAAAAATTTAAACTAAAATTAATTCTGCAAAAGAAAGGATCTCTTTCTGTAATAAAATGCACAAGCCATTGGCCTTGAATGTTCTGTCTTCTTTAGTGGAACTTGGCTTTCTATATTAAACATCACATATAGCTTGAAATTCCAATTGAAAACGAGAAATAAGAAAAGAAAAACATTTTCTGCACACAGTTGTAAATGGCTTTGGTATCTTTCTACTTTCCAGAAACCATTAAATTCATTATCTTATACTAGGTTGATTTCCCTAATTGAGAAAAGATTTACAGAGGGGCATGAAATAGATACCTTTGTGCGTTACTTAACTGAGTAATAAACAAAATTTAAAAATACATTCAGGTATCAAAAAAATATGCTATTTTGTCCACGTCCTGAAGTTTCCTTTATTGATACCTGCTGTTGGGAAATCAGCAGGTATCAATAAAGGAAACTTGTTTTATCCATCTGAAAATTGCTCCAGAAGAACTCTTCAGAAATATGCTAATTCATCTACATGTATTTTTATTTGATGCCATTAAAAATAGGTTCATGCTAGCAAAATTAATTGGCTCCATCAGTTAAAAATCTAATTTCAAATCAGTTTACAGCCTTCAGTATACAGTTTTTATATCTCAGGACCTTTCATTTTTATTGGACAAAGAGGTCATGCAACTTGATGTGGGATATTTGGCTACTATCTGGCAGTACTGAACTGGCCTTTGCAGAGAGCCTTTCTATGGTTTTTTGCTATTGGTACCACAGAAAAAAGTTGTGGTTACTGTGTCCACTAAATGGTATGGCTGATGTGGGGAGAAATTGACAGTGCACTTAGACTGGAGTTTTGTTTGTTCACTTTTAAATACTGATCTAGCATTTACCACTGAAGAAATTATTTCACTCACAGCTTTGCATTCCTCCCTTGTTGGCACCATCATGCCTGGAACAAGAAGGAGGATTTGTGTGAATTCACTCCAAATTTACATCAGAGGAGTCAATTAAAATTACTCTGGCCAGAAAACCAGAAGGACTAAAGTAGTGCATGTAACTAAAGATATCACAGTGGCTTAAAGATTTATAAAAATATAGTTTGTTATTTATATTATGATAGCTTTGAGAGCTGCTGTGACAAGTTAGTTTTAGCCAAGCGTTGTCGGCTCTTATGCTATTAGTTAATCCTCACCAAAAGGGAATTAACTTCTTTCTGCCAGCTAAAAGCAAGATCTGCTTCTCAAACCAGTACTCAAAATGCTGTTTGCAGCTTGATTAGAAGCAATTGTAATTCCAGAAGTTCCCACATTACACTAAATTCGAGTAATACTGGAGGGATTGGATTTGTTCTGTCTCTAGAATCTCCATATGTCAGAGTCATTTCACTCAGAATGCTAGACTTATTTAAAAAGATAAAGAAAAGAAAATAACAGGATTTAAGCAAAAGATGGGTGGTAATATTTTCAACTTTAAAATTGTAATCCAAGTTACAAAACAGAGAACAATATACTATGTGTTTCTACTTGCCAGTGTCTGTCTAGTTTCTGCTTGTGATTTCTCTGAAGTGTCCTAACTGAAGGAGCCAGAGATTTGATTGAGTGATGTTCTGTCTCTTAGCATTGTCATTTAAAAGTGAACTTGCTTTTTTTACTCAAATAGCACTTGCCAACCACGGCATGAACTACTCAACTTTGCACATTCAACTTTTTGAATGTGATTTCAAAATTGATTTTCAAAGGTAATCTCTTTTCTTTTCCAAATTAGGATTGTTTCATTCAGGTGAACTGTCTAATCCGAGTTCATACATTCTCTCTTTTCCCATTCAATTCTCCACTGAAGATGGAGACCGTTCTTCAATTATTTTCCTTCCTTGTTATATTTTCTTAGTGATTCTTTGATAAGAAAGGAAATTCAAGTATCCTTAGCTCAAAGCTAGACTGTGACTTTGTCTTTTTTGGTCAGGTTTGTGTCTACTCTACAGTGGTGGCAATTTAATCTAATTTTATATTAGTTTTCTAACTATCTAGGCAAATTTCCAAGAAAGGCAGTGATTCTTCTGCTACCCCACCAACTTGTGATTTGAGGACAGACAAACTTGGAATGAATATTCTTTCTACCATTATGTGATCCCTACCATGTCTTATTCATCTGAAGAACCAAGAGGACATTTACATTCCATTCAGTGTGTGCAAGTGTAAAGGACAAGTGGTAATCTTGCCATAGTATTTCATGTTTCTGGTTTTAACACAACCTAACCTTGAGCATTAACAGTGTAGCTGTAGCTCCAACACTAACATAAGCATGCCAAGCATTTATATCAGCCTAGATTACTCACCACTGTTGAAGCTAAATGAAACTTTTATTCTCTAACTAGTCCATTTGAAAAGCTAATGAGAGTTCAGAGATTCAAGAAAATGGGGAAAGTGACTAATATCCTGATTTTCAAAATTTATTGAAAATAAGTGGACCTACTTAAAAATCTCTATTCTCTCATTTTGTTGTGGTTTATTCATTCTAGAAGGATGGACTGTGGCACTGTGAAAGGTATGTTCTTAAATATAGGAGTATTATGGCATGCATGGGACCCATAGCAGATGGATATTGGGAGGGGAAGACAGGAAGGGAACATATGAACAGCACTGGGAAAAATGAGAGGAGGAGGGCTCCAAAGAAATCAGATAAGGAGAGGCAAGAAGAAAGGTGACACCTGATGTCAACAAGGACAGGAGGGGACAATGACAGGATTTGTTTGAAGGAGAGTGGTATAATGTCTTCAATTTCACAAACTCTGGTGAGAAGGAAAGGTTTAAGGAGGAAGTGAAGCAGAACAAGTAATTTGCTGGCACTGAGTTCACAGGCATTGGAACAAAAAATGTAGGAGTGCATTTGATTAGCAGGTCTTGAGTAAATAACTAATATAAGGCTTAATTAATTGTTGTGTTAGGGTGTTCTATCCTGCCATTCTTTATAATTGCATGTTAATATTTACCTTCACCTCTTTGGTGAAACCAGCAGATTTAAACTGTTACACATTTAAGGTTTAATGAATGAGATGTAGAGCATGGTATCATGATAGAGTGCTAATTACTGTGCCAGCAATATAACATTTTATTTGTCTTGCATTCTGTAATAGTGCACATGCATGTTATGTGATGCCATCCACTAAAATATCCTCAGTTTTAGAGGGAGAAAAGTTTCTCTATTAGTAAATGTAATGGCATCAGGTCTCTCTGCTGGTGTTGTATGGAAAAGACAACATCCCTGAAAGCTTTACATTCTCACATTGTTGGAGCTTCTAAGTTTTGTCAGGTGCTGGTGGCTTGGACCTAACACTGAGTTGTAATTCAGGAGACAAAACAGTTGGAAAACTTGGAGAAAGGCTCTAAGGGTCAGCGAAATTTACTGTGGGCAGCTGCTGCTTCAAAGCAACTTGCTATGCAGAAGCCTATTAAGTAGTAGTAGGTTACTTTCCTGCTGTTTCCCCAGCATGATGAATGACATTCTGAAAAGTGAAAGGACTTCCTGTGCCACAGAGGTTTTCCCTGTGACTTCTTACTCGGACCCAGTTGCTTTCAAGCCACTGACTGTAGTTCCATCTAAATGTTATTATGGGTCTCTGTCACTGAAGTGCACATGATGCCAGAAGGAGTTTGTTTTCATCTATAACAGGTACTTTAATGCCACTATTTACAGATGGTCCTATTTATTTTCTAAACCATCCTTTACAACTCAAAACAGCAATACATTTTTACTAGGAAATATGTTCAAGCTGCAGAGAACAGTATGGGAAAATTTTTTCCAAAAGTTTTGGTGTGATTCAACTTGGAAACTTAACTTCTTAATGTAATGAGGCAACAGTTTTGAATTTCACAGTATGCATGTGTAAAAGCCTGTATTTGCACACGTCCTCATATGTAATTCTGCCCTATTAAATCAGAGTGCACTTGAATGTAGGGTAGGGTCAAGTCCTTCCTTTGCAATAACAGTGGATTTTAGTGAGATAAGAACTTCTAGAAAGCATGTGAAAACAGCAAAAAAGTATATGAAATCAGCTAAGATAATACATCTTATGAGCCAAACTACTTGATGACCCTAATTAAGATGATTATCTTCCCTTCCATACTTAAATGGGAAGTGTAAATATTGATGTATATGTAGAAACATTGTAATGGTGTAGGTTTGGGATCTTTAATTTTCACTGTATCACAGGAAACAAAACATATAGCTAAAAGACAAAAATGGTCTCAATGGAACTTTAATCATTAAATCCAAATATGTTTTAAGACAATGGAATACGTCCTTTTACATTCTAAATGGTTCAAGATACAAACTGTGGCCAGGTCTTCAGCAGAAGCTTTTGCTGGAATCATTTAGGAATGTGAAGAAAGAAGGCTCATGTATTCCTGCTGTGTGTCTCTCTTGTTGCCTTTTGTTCACTCCCCTTTATAACTTTTTCAATCTTTTGCCAATCATAACCAGATCTAGCAGAGGGTTGGAAGCCTCAGAACTGTTCAGCTTCAATAAATTATGTGAGAAAAGGATGAGATAGGAATGCATCCACTGGCTCAGAGCAAATGTCTAGTGAGATCCCTCTGACAACAACCATGAGTAAATGGTTAGGAATGTTTCTTCCAGGATCTTTTCCTTGCTTCTGGTAATTGCAAAATGGACTTCTGCACCCTGTCTTTGTCAATCAATTTATTCTTATTTACTTGCTGACTAGTGATGTTTGAGGTAATAGTCTAGTGAAATATAACTTCCCTCTCTGAAATCCACGTTGACTCTTTCTTTTTTAGAATTAGTGGCATATGGACAAATATGATGCATTTTACTATTCGTTTCTAGGATTGTGCCAGGTACAGAGGTTAGACATTTTTGGGGTTTTTTCCCTCAGTTCTGCATATCTGCTCTCTAGTTCCTGTATAAGATCTTGCTTGCTGTTTCTCAGTATCATTCCTTCAGCTTCTCCAGGTACAAAATTCCAATACAAAATTGGCAGGAAGAAAAATTGCCTTTTGTATCCCCCTTTCCTTGTGTTAGTGCCTCTCTTTGGAGAGACACACTGGTGAGAGCAGAAACTGCTAAATCTGAAATCCCAGGATCACGAAACATCCTTTTATGTTCAGCACTACTTTGTTGTTTTCTTTTTAAGTTTTTCTTGGGTTTCTTGCTGTTTCTTTAATTGGTGGGCAAACTCACACAATCAAACATCTCTGCCCACATTTATTTTTATGTGCCGATCTCTAGGGTGAGAGATCGGATCACCTGCCTCATGACTTAAAAGAACTTAATGACTCCATTTACATTTACTGTGAGTAAATAGTGACTGTTATAAAAATCCCCTCCATTAGCATCTATGCCAACCCATAAAAGTAAGTAGAACTGAGGTTTAAACCAAAATGTATTTTGTGTTCAGTTATTCTGCTTTGAGGTACTTTACCTTGTGTTTTCTTGTGGTTCTCCACTGTACAGAATGGAAAACCTACATGGCAGTGCACCTGTGGATCCTCCAATGCTCTTTCTTGAAAATTCCCCAAGTTGGTTAAACAATTTATAGAGTGTGCCTCAGCTGACCAAGTAACTTATGGGATTTCAGAGGGAATCAAAAGTAGTGTGTACAAATAATATAATATAGTTAGATTTTCACGGGACTTTCAAGGAAAGTCCTCATCAAAAGTTGCTGAATAAACTGGCAGAAAATAAGGAAATAATATTTGTATTGGATAAGTAGCTGAAGAAAATGAAACATAAAATAAGAGTACATGGTCAGTTTTCACAGTAAATGGAGGTCACCTGTTAGTCTTATCAAAAGAAGGGAGGAATAATGAGGTCACCATCTGTCAGTGATACTGTTATAGAAAAAAATTAAAACAAGGACCAAATATAGAGAATTGGAAAAGGAGATTACAAAGTCCATCTCATGGCTTTGTGAAATAGTGTTAGATAAAGTCAGTGAGGGTTACTGTCAATTATTAGGCAGAGAAGGTAAGGTATCCCTTACATATGAAAAGACAGATTTTGAGATATCTCATCACTCAGTAGTAAAATCTTGGGCTTATAATACTTCTAAAGAGAAGTAAAAATATTTGTACTATATTCCTTTAGCAAACGATACAAATAGAAATAGTAGTCCTGCAAAAACATTAGCTTAGTATCAATCAAAAGAAAACCAATTCAATGTTAATAATTACTTGGAAGGGAACATAGAACAAAACAGCAAAATTTATGTTTCTTTGTACAGCTGTTGTATTACTGTACTTTGAAGACCATATGAGGTTACAGTCCCCCTCTGCCCCTGTAAAGACATGTTAGAACTTGGCAAGATTCTGGGCATGGTGGCAGGGCTCACCATGAAGGGGTGAATATCTCACCATGAGGTATTCATACAGGGGACATACAAACAAGTCAGGCTTTTAGTTTTGAAAAGAAATCCTGAGGAATATTAAATACAGAATGAACCACCTCTGGTGTGGGGAATTCCTCAGCTGTAAATTAGTGAAGTCTGTTGTGGGAGGGAAGGGTAGCACTCTGCTCACTGAGTTTAACCTCTCTGCTGTCGGGTACTGGGCTAGATGGAGTTTTAATCTGGCCCACTACAACCATTCTTATGATCATATGGGTTAACAACCTGGATTAGCCTACACTGTGGTTAGTAGAAAAGAGTGGGAAAGGCAGTCCTCAATCTTATTTCATACACAGATCCTCAGCAAGTTCATTACTTTTATTGTAGTATGTGCAGTTGGAGACTAAGCCTGTATAGAACTGAATGTAACAGCGTGTCAGTGGTTTGAAATTCTTGCAGTCATTCTTTAAAGCATGCACTGAAACCCAAGAGGGTCAAACAGTGCTTAAATTGGATGGAAATCCAGATAATTTATGACATGGAAAGCTCAGTTAGGGGCCCGAACAATGTTTCTTTTTCTGGGGACATGATAATACAGCCATCTACATATCATTTCTGCAAAATCATAGATGTATTTCCTATATAAAAGTGCTTTTAAGAGAAATATTCTTTTTCACCCACCACCTTTATTTCTTTTCCTGCTATAATAGAAGTGCAGGAATAGCAATTGTTCATGATTTTTTGTATTCATCTTCCATGCTTGGGAGACAAAAGAAGCAGATTTCTGGCCAGATTTATAGATTTGCAACACTGGTAAATGTAGTTGATAAAATGTAATCTTTAAAGAATAGTGGTTGTGTGGCCACATGTGCTGAATCATTTTCAGATCTAACACCTAAACTCCATCCTAATGCTGGCTTCATGCCAGCATTCATGGTTCATGGAAGCATCCACAGGACTACTTATGCATTCCCAGATGTGGTTTGTGTGCCTTCCTATTCATAGAGGCTTGCTGCCTTCCAAATTAGTAGAAAATCTGTGACACATATGCTTCCAGAAACTGTCTCAAAATATGATGATTTAATACAACATTCCTTTCTGATTAGGAAGACTACTTCCAATGAACTATCTGCTTAAAGATTTTTATCAGACATTCAAACTAGTGATTCTGCTTTTAAATGATGCTTTCCTTGGCTGTATATTACCTCCTTCTGACATCTCATACAAGGAGATTAGTTTTCAGCTTGTAGAACACTGGTTTAAAAGCATTCCCCCTTTTATATTAAGCAGAGAGAACAGCTCATAAATTAACACTTACTTTGTACTGTTATCAGTGTTCTCAGTGCCTTGAAGCATTTGAGCTGCCTTGGTGCACGTTAACTATAATAATTGTCAGTCAGGCACACAGACATAAAGGATATATGATGATCAGTATTTTCTACAGTGTGACTACACAGAAGATATTATGGTTCCAACACAAGAAACAAAAGTGTGAGATAATGAAGATAGAAACATAAGGCAAAAGAATTGATTCAATGAACTTCAGTTTGACAGTACAGATGATGATTTTTTTTTTAGGTGGTGATCCCAGGGCTCTGGGCCTTCAGTGGTGAGGCTTTTCTCCTTATTCTCTTCCCATTTGAAAATATCCTCTGTTGTACCATTTTACCATCCAGAGAAGCTGATCTCCAACAGTGTAAAACCCAGACCTTTTTCTCCCTTGATTCACAGCAAATCTTAGGTGTAAAATTGGCTTTACAGGCAAAGGTCTTGATTTGCTTTTATTATCATGTTCCACAAAACATTCAGAGTAGTTTTCAAATACAGGCTCCCAGAGATCACATTATAATAATTTGGTTTGAGGATTTCTGGTTGAAGGAGCTACTGAAGTGGAAAATGAAAAGAATAGTTCTTGAAATTTAATATGAGACCCATCCATGAAATTAAAACCTTTGATATAATTAAAAAATCTTTAGCTATGCAACCCTTATTTCTTCTTCCCTAGTGAAGGAGAGGGGAAAGAATCTTTCTACAGATATTTTGGGGTTTTACTATTTAGGTTCTTCAATTTTCCTATGCATTGCTGTTCACAACTTTCTTCCCAAACTACTGAGATTTTCACACGTAGAAGATTTCTGATAAATCGCTTTTGCAATATAGTGCCTAATCACCAACAAATATACAGGCATTTCAGCCACACCAGGGAGAGGATTTAAGATGATTCACCCTTGGATTAACACCAGCCCCTTCAATGTGATGAGTTTCAGTCACTTATATTAATTTCTCAGTTTTGTAGAAATGCTAGAAGCTAGCACAGCATGTGAGTAACATGATACACAACTCTACTAATATAAATGATAGCTTAGCTGTAGAGTTGGTGAACAAATGATTTGCTAGGGTAACCTAATACTCCAGTCTAATTTGATGTTGCTAGAGGCTGAAAGGAGACACAAATGCAAGATGTAAATTTCTGTTTAATGCAGTGTTTGATAGCCACAGATGGCTACACTTGTAGGCCAAGACAAGTAAAAAATGATAACTTATGGACTGGAGGTATTTTGCGAGGTTTTTACTGCCTGGGAAAGAAAAAATGTAGGTCAGAGCAAAGAAATGAAGGGGGAAGCATGGAAGAGATGCACAAATTATTTGAATCAAATACAAAATTCAGCTGATTTCAGATCTGATAAGGATCTGAGGAATCTGGGTCTGTTCTAGTGGAGGCTGTCACCATACACACTCTGACTTCCCTGCAGTATCTCTTTATAGCCAAACATCTCCATTCATCAAATGATGTAACTTTTTTTTTTTTTTTTTGTCTTTTAAGAGTAACTCTGTAACTACAGGACTTGAATTTAGTTAATCAGTTAATTCTGACTAATTGACTTTCATTTAGTCAATTCCCAGCATCCTCAGAACATAATTCATTTTTGCTCCTTGAATGAAATTATCTGCGTTACCAGTTGGTGATTTTCCTGGTACTGGTCTCTTTTGAATGGCTGGATTCAAAAAAGCCAAAAAAATCTGTTTAGCATTTGCCACCTTACTTTCTAGATCTGGAAGCTCTTTGGGTTTTTCAAGTTCCCTGGAGTAAAATGAGAGCAGGAAAACTCTACTATCCCTCCTGCTTGTAGTGAGATCCTCAGGGGACTCAAAGACTGGAGCTCTGTGAATTTCATCTTTGTACACATATGGAAGGAGTCCTTAGGCTGCCTCCATTCGTTCATTAGTGACTGAAGGGATAAATGTATTAACGTAAAGGTGCTAAGAAATCAAGAGATGACCAAATGCTTGAATCTGTAAGTGGACAAAGAAATATTGGCTCCTTTCCAAACCTTCTGAATCAACCTGCAGGAGTTCATTTTGTGAACTGAACCCTGCAGGATTCGCACAGCTGTAGAGAGAAATCTAATACCTAGTCCAAGTGAGACAATTCCAGGATCCAGAAAAGAATTCCTAAACCACACAAGGTATAAAACTTGCTTTGTGAAAGTCTTGTTTTAACTTTCTAATTTTTTATGCAATTTATCCATTTATTGTCTATATCCATGTATTGCCTGTGTCCTTATTAACAGTGAGTAACTATTCTATACTTCAGGACAAATCATAAAACCTTCAGGGAGGTTTTCTTCAGGCAAACTGTTGTTGAAGTCTCTAGAAGGCAGAACTTTGCTCCAGTAAAATCTGAATGAGGGTCTTATGACCTTGAAGGACTTTTATTGACTTTAATAAAGTACTTAAATAAGATCAATAGAGCTCTAAGTCACCATTATTTTTTTCAGAACTCTGCTTTCCTCATAATAAAGGACTTTTAGGTTACAAAGTAAGGACTAAAGAAATTTTAGATGGCTACAGTGTACCAGAGTGGATTATTGAATTAGTGATGTAGGGGAAAACATAAATAGAAATCTAGCTAGATTACAGGAAATCATGCATACTCAATTGATGCACTTGGAGAATTTATTTTTTTTTATGTTGTTTATGCAAAGAGGAAATTGAGAAGTAAAGTTTTTGCTTCTGGAAGACAGATGTATATACTGAAATATATAGTTTCTCAGGAATATTGTAAAGTCTTTAATCATTAATTCTTTAGCTTTCCTGTATTTATGGAGTAGACAGATAGAATTCAAGAGGATGGCTCTGAAAATAGTTCATCTGCATATATATGCTGTTTGAAGTGGAGGTGTAAACGAAAAACAGCCTTTTTTGCCTTGAAACACCATTGCCTGTTTTTTCCTTGAAATTTGTTAGCCTTATTAGTAACTAAATAAGGGATAGTGTGTTGCTGCTGTAGTATGTTATAGCTCTCTCTAAGATCATAAGTAGTAAACTGAATATCAATTAAAGGAGTACAAATTAGGAAAGCACTATCTTGATGTAGAGTTCTCCGATGAAACAAGTACTGCATGTCTTCCCTTGCTTAGCTCTGTTTCTTTTTTAAAGCATGTATCCTAGTGACACAGGATCCACAAGCACTTAGAAAATTTCTAAGGGCTAAAAGTCATTATGTTAAAAAGTATTTTATTTTCAGTCTCAATTTATCTAAATTTTGTTTCCATTTTTTTGTCTTCCTATAGCTTTATCCACCGTGAAAATGAGTCCTCTGTTGTCTAACACATCATCCCATACATGCATGTGAAACAGAGCAAAGTTCCAACATCCCATTAGAAACTATGTGTAGTGCAATAAGTATTTTAACTCACTTTCTCATACTACTAGTAAAAACCCTTTTGCTTACTTTACTTTAATTTAGAGCATCTCATAGGTGGACCTTGTTGTTAACAATTTTTCAACAAATTTCATGCAACTAAATCTCTGTATGTGTCACTGTGTTCTAGCAAAATAAATGAGACACATACTGTGCAGTTTCACCAGACCTGGAGCAGACATGGAAAAGATATAAATGTGTCAGTATTATGGGAGGGAAAATACATAAATGCACATGGTGACTCTCTTAAGTCTTGGGCTCAGTGTGATACTAATTCATTTTGGTGACATTTGGAAAACTTCTCCCAACATTAATAATAAGTTTATGGTGGGGGGTAATTCTGACAGACACAGTGTTGAAATAAAAACTTGAAAGAATGTCCATCAGATTTTACAGGTGCATAGAACATGTATTTGCAGTTGATTGATGATCTTTTTGTTAAAGGTTGACATAATGCTGAATGGAATGTTTTGTTTATATATGGTGGTCTAGTTTATTGACCAGTACCAGAATGAATGACCAATTTGGGACTTTATGCAGTGTCTCTTTTTCTTTTTTTCTTTTCCCTGGAAGAAATTTCTGTATTTGTCTTCTCATATGATTGTGAGGATATGGATGCTCTGATTATTTTATAGATATTATTTTCTTGAAATAATTGTTTCTTTAAATGTTATTCAATTGAACTGAAAATTTTGATAAACAAAACAGAATTTTAAGCAATATTTAGGAAGAGGATTCTGGAATCAATCTACTGCGCAAATGTTATAGAAATTTGGTTTTTTCTGAAAATGACAATAACAGTTGGCATGTACTTAGAATAGATCTGTCTTCTGTTTGACTATTTCTTTTTAAAATCACTTAAAGAAAGAAATCTTTCTTTTCTTTTGAAAAAAATAGATTCAAAGATGTCTGTCCCCAATGGTTGTAAATAGAAGAACTGAAAAGGTCTTTAATAAAGAAGTTAATTTCTTTCTTTTATATGATGAAATCAGTGGAAGAAGGGTTGTCTTTAACCTCACTTTCCATTCAAAATCTTAAGACTAAAATGAGCTCTCAGCTGCAGCAGCGAGAGCTCATTTACCTAAATTCTGAATTGGTTTTGAAATTATGAAGTGTTGTGCACTCAAAGCCATTCTTTATATTTGTGTAAAACTTAAACTTTCATCTTAACTACAACATGTACATTGCTCTTACTTGTAAGAAGTGTGAAATGAGAACCTTTTTGGTTCTTCAGTCAGTTTTGTTTGCTAAAGTTGGAGTCTCTAGGTACCTTTCAGTGAAAACTGACATTGACTCTGAAAGTTGGGTGTTTAAAAGTTTAAACAAAATTGATTAAAAGATCCTTATGCCAACTTTGTCCTTGAAGTTTTAGTATGATTTTTTCTTCCTTGAGACTGCACATTTGTATTTGTCTTCATTCAGGAAATTAGAAGTATATCAGTATATTGGAAATGTTATGTAGGTTTTTGGTCTGCTTTCATGTTCCTTGTCTCAAAATATGATGATCTGTATCATTGTAAACTCAGTGTACTTCTCCTGGCAGAGAATTGCCTAGGACAAAAAGGGAGATGCTTATTGAAAACATTCCTCTTCATTAGCTGTGCCAACAAAACAAAGAGTCCAAAACTCTTCTGCCTACCCTGGATCACCGAACTAGTCCATAGACTGAGATATAATCAGGGAAATTACCTGGTTATAATCCAACCAAGTCTGAAGAAAATCCAACAGAAAATGTTAAAAAATAAGTAACTAAAAGACCTGTGTGTATCTAGGTTTCAGATACAGCAGTGTGTCAGTTAATCTGAAACCACAACAAACGTTCCCAGGCATGTGGTGGGTCTCAGTGCAGTGACCTTTGGGGCTGCCCATCGCAGGGCCAGGAGTTGGACTTGATGAACCTTGTGGGTGCCCTCCAGTTCAGCATATTCTGTCATAGGCTCTGGTTCTCTTATTCTTCATAAATGCAGAATATTTTATACCTTTTTTGTTTCTCACCAAACCTTAAGAAAAACAAAGTTAGGGAGATTAATAGCACCCAAGGGGATCAGGTTATCTTGGCTCATGGGCCTTCTCAGAGAAATAAAGGATGTGTGGTCTTTTCATGGTCAGACAATTTGTCTTCTGAAAAGACCAGATTTCCCTCTGACATTCATTGTATAGATTCCTATATTTAAAAGTTAATATTATAATTCTTAGATTTTCCACAGACACAGGACTTAATCTGTTTGACCTGTTCTCATAACCAGGACCTATGTGGAAGAATTTAGCTAAATTATGTCTGCTCTATACACCTGACTTTATTTCTGAAGGAAATTGATTTAGGATTTCTTCCAGTCATGTTCGGGTAATGTTCATGTTCCTACAATAAAGGTGAAAGAAATCCTTTAAACCGGGTGATATTCACCCTTCTGTCTTCTGAATCCAAATCCATAAAGGTGTGATCCTGATGCACTGTATCCAGCCTCTCAGTATTCTTTAGGCTGCTGTAAGTTTTGTTTTCTTTCTTACTGCAGTAATGAGTGAATGTAGAAGTCAGATAGTGGTATTGAGAGAGTGACAACACAATCTTTTCCACTAAGACCAAAGACATCCTCTTCCTCGTAAGGAATTAAAAGCATTGGAAGAATCATAGATTCATGAACTGGCAGTGTAAAAAGAGAGGACTAAGGGAAGGAAGTTAAGCTTTATAAAGCAGAGTGGAAGATGGTTTCTGTGCTCTACAAAATTTTGAAATGAGACAGTACAGATGAACTTCAATATAACTGTAAGAATATATGAATGTGGACCTTTGTTGAAGAATTTTTAGATTTAAGCTCAGATAGTGATAAGTGTTACAACTTATTTTAAAAAACAACTTATGTCAGCAATTATGAATGTATTCAATGTATTTATCCTTCTGCATATTGAACTTTTCTCAAGTACCTCAGAAAGTAATAAACATTTTGCTTATTTCTGCATAGTGTTTTCTGGCATTGATTTAATAGGAGCTGAATGAAAAGACGTTTTGTTCTTTCTTTTGTCTTTTTAATGGATTCAATTTGTTGTGTGTACAGGACTCAGTGTACTTATCAGGCTAATCAACTAAGCCACATTATTTAAAAAGTTGGGCTATCCTACATATTTAAATTGAATGTCAGAGGGAGCATAGTTAGAAGAGCACTTTAAATTGTGTTCTCTTTTGTGTAGTTGTGGGTTTATGTAGTTTAACACACTCACGTAGTATTTTGATCCTTTTCCTTCCAGGCCAAACACTGTTTATTAATGTTGGTTTGGCTTTTTTGAATTGGTAATTCTAAATATTTGATTAATGATTAATATCACTTTATTTTATTGCCCACTCTTAAAACAACTCAAACTGCAGGCTCTTTAAAACTAAAAGAAGGTGTGGGCTTCCAGTCCAGTGGTTAAATACCTTTATATCTGCAAAAACAAGTAAACTGTAATGAACAGTGTGACTATCAGTTTGACAACTGTTAACTGTTGCCAGGGAATTTTCTTGGGTTTGTGATATTCCTCCAGTGAATACTTTGATTTTAATTGGGACTTTGTGACTTTTGCAATGCTTAGTTTGGCATATAACTCCCAAGTTCAGGAATAATTGGCTGGTGTTTCTGCTATTTATCATGAGGCAGTGCAGATAAATGCTCCAACAGTTGCACTGATTTGAGTATAGAAAAAGTCATCAATGTCTTTTACTTTTCTGTAATTCTACAAATGTAAATCAACTCTTGTATAAACTTTGTATAACATGGAACCTGAAAATATGGAAACTGATATTTTAAGACCAGAACAAACTCTGGTGCTATACTGAAGTCAGAATACTGGCAGGGAAAAAAGTCTTTATCAGACATGAAATTACTGATTAAAATATTTCTGTACTGTAACATCGCTTTAAATAATATGCCATCTAAGAATGTATTTTGTGCATAATAACTTTAAGAAAAAGTGCATGCAGGTAGATATTCAGGGCTTTCTGTGTGAGGAAGTTTAAACATACATCAGGTGTCAGAGCCTGTTGGAAAACTCTATGTCATGCAATTCAGAGCAGACCTGGTAAATCTATTCATCATGAGCCGCAGACCACCACTGTGTTTGCACTGCAGAAAGCTGGCCTTTCTTTTCTGGATAATAAATGATCACAGAACTGGAAATGAGTCAGACCTTTCAGACCAGCCAAAGACAAACTATCTTTGATTCCAGTCCTCTTGATTCACCTGTACATATTCCATGTATTACTCAGGTGCTAAGCAGAAGTGCTTTTTGTCTTAGAGGCTGAATGGCCCTTTAGTTTAAATTAGGGACGTTCGCTGGTCTTCCCTGAGAAAGTAAAATAAATTTGCTAGTGGTTACTAGTTGTAAAAAGCTGTTAAAATACACAAGTTCTGCCTCATTTCCAGTGAAATGCTGTGACTTAAGAACACTCATTTATTGTTACACAGTATGCTGCCAGACGGTCCAGGTAGATGAAACCTGATTCTCTCTCTTATTGCTTTAAGCATTTCATTATCACTTGTGGGTTGTTTCGAAAGACAAGGAAAATATAAAACTCCTTGGAGCGAAGGAGTAACTTGCAGCTGAGATTTTTTTGTGGGTTGTTGGAGTTTTTTGCAATAAATTGACTGCATTTGACCTTTGACTCAGGAGGACTTTATGGTTTTCTATTACTCAAGAAATGTTTCCATAATGACAGTGCCATGAGAGGTGAGATGCGTAAAAGAAACTGTTATGTAATGAAACATGAAGAGACACACATGAAATACTAAAAGCTTGACTGGGCAAGTCAGCCTGTGTCAGCAGTAATGCTAAGAACATCTATCACTGCAGAAGCTGGGCCCAGTCTGTGATACCCTACTGCAAGCTAGGTATGTAGTCAGATTGCTGAAGTGAAGCGCTTTTTCACTGACCTGTTACAATGGTAGGAAGTGTTAAATGTATTTTTAGATAAGCCATCTTGTTTGCTATCTCTAGACAGCAAGCTGTTATTGATTGATTCCTACCTTTGCTTTCCCAAAGTATTTTTAGTGATTTTTTTTATGAACACTTGTATTAACTATATTCCTTTCAATTTTGCTCTTTTGGTGTTCTAATGATGGCATTAAAGTTAGACATTAACAATTGTGTGAAATAAATTACAACCGGTCTTTTATTTAAATGCAGTTAAATAACTTTTTTATAGCCTTTTAATTTGTGGGAAGCTATGTCCGTACTGAAACAGACAAAGTTCATTTCATTTGGAATTGCATTTCCCTGGTACGCATGCCTGACATCTCTTAAAGAGATGATACTTCCTTTTCCCAAGTTGCAACTGCTTTTAGGAAAGATTGTAAAGCCTTGCAGACATCTGCTATTTACTAGGTCACTGATTCTGATTAAAGGTCTCAAGTCTAGACTTTGATTACCTTGCATATTAGAAAAACAACTTAAAATAGGTAATTGTATTTGAGTAAGTATCACTGTTCATTTTTAAAGTCAGTACAGGTTAGTTAGTTAGAATTAAGCTAGCTGAAAAAAAGTAGTTTTGCATTTACAACTTTCCTAGTCTCTTATGTTAGTGGCATATATAATTATCAGCTTGTTAACAGGTTGTTGGAGTTTTCTTTCCTTTTTTTTTTTTTAAAGAAGAAATAGGAAAACCTTGAAATTACTGGAATCATAAATCCTTCTGTTTTCAACATCTTATTTTCTGTTTTAAATTGTATTAAATTCTGCAACAATTATTCCTGGTTTTAGAGTCTGCTTAATTTTTTTTCCCATGCTAACACAAAAGCAAATAATTATTAATTTTATCTTCATAGGATGCTTCTGAGGCAGGGAAGTGCTAGCTCAATTACACAGCCAAGGAACTACAGCATCAGAAGGACTGAGTGGCATACATAGGTCACACAGGAAGCATGTGGTTAGGCTGAGGATTGACCCTGTCTTATTGCATCTTTTGTTTACAGTGACACATGAAACCACTTGTTATTTTAATTTTCATTTCATGATTGTGGTAGTTTGGGTTTCTTATAAAGTTAATAAAACTTCCAATAAAGTTTTAGAGTAATCCCTAATCTTTAAAATTAAATCCAGACCGAGAGTTTCTTTTTCTGTTAGCACTTTTTCTAAAATTCTTTTAATAAATTTAAAACTTTTTTTCATATTTTAAATTTATTTTCTTTTTTTTTTACTTTTTGTATATAAACTTCCCACTTTAGCAGAGACAGGAGCTAAAAGAAGAAACTGTGTTATCTCCAACCTAACAGAACTCAGTACCGGCTCAGGAAATGTCCCAAAAAAACTCTTGCTTTACAATATTTTCAACTATGAGTCTTTTTAGTCAGGTTTGAGAGGAAAGAGAAGCACAAGATGTGAGACTATGAGCCCCAGAAATGTGGGGGATGGGACTGTCCATTTTTAGCTCAAAGAAACTTGATAGGGTTTGGATGACAGTGGCACAACCAGCCCTGCCACAGCCACCCTATCTTAATGGGAGTGTGAGGGAAGCAGGTGACCAGCTGTGCAAAAACCCCCTAAGTGCATTTCTCTGCCCTCAAGAAACCATTGTAGGCACCCATCTCCATTGCTTTAGGCACTTGCTAAAGTAGTTCCATGGCTTTTGCTGTCCTCACCCTCAGCATGGATGATTTGGACGCGTGTTTTGGATGTGGTTGAATTGCCATCACATGTTCAGGGAAAAACCCAAACTTGCTTCAAATTGGTATGGCCTCACAGTGTGCATCTCAGAGGGTTTTCAAGGTCTGTGCAAAGAAATACAGGTTGCAGATAATTCCATTTCCTTCGCCACCAAACAGATCTAATTCTGTCAGAGGGAAATATTATTTCTTTCTTATTAGCAGGTATTGTACTTTTTCCAGACTTTAAAAGTTCCTAACTCATCTGTGTTTCCTAAAGTATTTCACAAAATACAGGGAAGGTAAAGAGTAAGTCAGTGCTGAACTCTTCATTCTCCAGCTTTAGGAAACACTTAGAGTAATTTCGGGAGTGTCCTGGTTTTGTATTAATAATTATTGTCTTGTAAGGAAGGCATAGAGGATTAAAATGGATTCCTTACATCCAGAGTTGGGACACTGTTAACTGTCTTGCTTTTCTATTAAATTAAACAAATTTTTATACCAAAAGTAACTCCATAATGTAAAACATGTATTATTGATCTATCATTGGAGATGCTCCTTCATGTTTAAATTTAAAATTTTACATAGTCCATTTTAAATATCGGTCAATATTGCAGATATTTTAATATTTTTTAAAGTCCATAAAGTATTGCATTCTAGAAGAGAATTCATAAACGTTTTTGCCAAATCTTTTTTTAAAATGTCTTTGTTTGATCATGCCCTCTGATGTTTGCTTTTAGCTTTTAATACTCCAGCAAACATGTTTTAAGGACACTGTCCGAAAGTACAGGCTGTAAGCACATACTGCTGACTGCTCACCGAATTTGAATTATAAATACTGGTTGCAAGCAGTTCTAATCACTGAGTTTAGTATGAAAGGGAAGAAACTGAGCAAAAACTGTCACACACCAAGGACAAAATAATACATCTTATTATTTGCCACTTCTTTTAAATTGCAGAAATTCACATGAAACTTATGGCTGTCCTCTAGCTATGCTCAGTACTTAGCTCAGTAAAAAAATTTTCGGTGCAAGGAGTTTGCTCAGTTATGTTTTAAGCTGAGTATTTTCAGTTTGTAACTAGGAAGCAAATGATGTAAGGGATATGCAAGAAAAAAATGTATACTTTTCACTAAGAAAAAATGTATACTACAGCTCATGTGACTATGATATCTACCAAGTTTATTAACTGCCTCTGTAGATGTGGTACACACTCCTTTAGTGTATGTGGAAAGAAACCTTCTCTTTAAAATACTCTATGTCAAAACAAAAACCAAA
Source organism: Serinus canaria (assembly GCF_022539315.1). Taxonomy (NCBI): domain Eukaryota; kingdom Metazoa; phylum Chordata; class Aves; order Passeriformes; family Fringillidae; genus Serinus; species Serinus canaria. Next base: position 38,048,470 of record NC_066319.1, on the reverse strand, counting down.
ATTACTGACTTGCTGTAAATATGGTTGAATGGAAATCTTAAAGAAAATTTTGCAGTTTTATAGTTATTTCTGCTTTCCACAGCATTTCTGTTTGGAGGGGGGTTTTGGCTGGCTATTTAGTTGTTTAATATATTTCAAGATCCATTGCACATTTACTACTGAGTAAAAATTCATTATTGGTATTTTTCAATTCTTCTGGTAATACAAAGCCATGGACTTTGTATGTTAAGTCTTTGAAAAGTGCAAGGTAAGGTAGGCTATTATGTGCCTTTTGTTTCTTAATGTAAAACTTAGTGGAATGAATCAGTTTTCAGATTGGAGCATTAGTAACAAATAAATCTGTTTGCTTCACTGAAGGCAAGCAAGGGTGAAATGAGAGTGTCAGGTAATACAACACCATGAAGGCATCTCTTAGGAGTTCCTGTGCACATGCCTTGTTTCTTATGATAATAATGCTATGTGGTGACCTGCTTTCATGCAGGTTCCTAAAGAATTTTCTTATTGTTGCAAAACTAATGCAGGTTACTCTGTGTTGCCAAAAAAAGGCTTCATTAAAAGCGACCATCCAAGGGAAATCAATACTTCCTATATTTTTCTAAAATTCCTCAGTCTGTGGACAAGGATGAGGTGGTTATACAGAGCTTCAGATGCTGGAATAGAATAGAAAATGTTCTCGAGAATATGACTACTGAATGATTGCAAGTAGAAGATAATACCTTTAAAGTGTTTCAGTAAGATGTATTAGTTTTTCTTTTTTGAAAATCTATTTTAACAGTCCATAAGCAAATGCCTGTTCCCAAAACATTTTTCCTCTCTAGCCATATTAGACTGGAATGGAAGTCCCATCATACGTCTACAAGTCTTCATTCTGTTTCTGATGCACAAGAAAGGTTGGGGAAAGGGGCAGCATTGGCTTGATTTGAGTTTTGACACCAAAATCCTGAAGCAAAGCTTTTGCCCTTGGTCCTAAATCACAGGCATTAATATAGTGACAAGTTTTGGCAAAATTTCAGTTAAATATTTACCTGCTCCTATATCAATAACTCATCTGAAAAACAAAACAACAATTTTACTTGAAATTGTACAATCAAAGAGTCTAATCCCTGCATATATTTAGGTTGAATTATTAACTCAGTGACTTGAACTTCATAGTGTAGATGCATTTTCATCTCTCAGAAGTTCCCCATGTGCAGCTTTACTTTTTTAGTACAAAACCAAGATGGTGTGTTCACAGCAGAGGTCAAAAGAAAGGTTGGTTGCACCGCATTTTTTTGTCTTTATTCTGTGTGTTGTCAACACTACCAGTCAGCCCCTCCACCTGAGGCTTTTCTCCTACATCCCAGGCTCTTAAATATGCAATGTTTACATTCAGATTTAAAATGTAATAGCCAACATTACAATGAAACAATGAAAAGATATGTTCAGATCCAAAGGATCTGTAGGTCTGTCTTTAAAATACTCCATGTCAGCAGTAGAGCCAATTCTCATGTTTACACGTCTCTTTCAGGAAATCAATAGAATATCTAAAGTATATTTTTATTTTAATTTTGGTAAAACTGTAAGTAACTTAAAAAGTGATGTTATTCTACTACCTTTATCCGCTAGGTGACAGCACAGCTCTTTTACCTTTTCTTTATTATTATCCCTAGGTGCTCTTTTAATAAGTAGTTCAGCACAAACTTTTAAGAACGTGTTCTTTCCAAGGGAAAAGTACATGCTGTGCATGCTTCTTTTAATGAGTTAAATCTTTATATAGTAAGGAAATTTTTCATAGTATAGTTACTTTAGTTAATGCAAATAAAATCCTTCATCATTGAACAAAGTTGTTTAACTGTGAAAGATGGTACGGAGTAGCTTAATTGTAGTCTGATAAATAGCTATGGAAAAGCAAGTCCTGGAAATAACTGGGGAAGAAAAGCAGTTTTCAACCCCAAGGTAAGATATGCAGAACAATTATACTTTTTACTATGCTACTGGTATTTAAAAAGAGTTTAAATTAATAAAGCTTTCTTCTTAATAAATAATAGATTTTGCAGTGCAATGAACCTTGTTTACGGTGATTTAATTAGAGATGCACTCCTTTCGGTACTGTACTTTATAGTTCATTTGTCTTCTACTCTAGTAGTTACTTCCAATTTCCTGAAAATTCTTGAGAAGTCCAAGCATTAGGAAGAAAACAGAAGATAAAGTTTACAGAATTGTATTTCCATACAAAATTGCATGCATTTTGAAAACTGATAAACATCCTGGCTAAACTACATTTCACTGCTGTTCTGTGCTTGGGTCAAGTTATGTCTCCAAGTTTCCATAGACAACTCAGGCAATGCCCTGTGCTGAATAGATAGAATGTGCTGTAAATACTAACTTTTAAATACATATATATTTAAAACATATAATTATATAATAAACTAAAAACATAATTTGCCAGGTTTAGAGACTTTACATGTTTCTGAAAGCCAAGTGCACTTGTTAAAAAGGCCATGAGTGCCACATTTTTTGTTTATAATAAACTTTTTTAAAATATATTTAATGATAATATCTGATTTGGATGAGATTATTTTATGTTACACTGTCAAATTGCTTATTATTCAATGGTGGAATAATTGCACATTCATACTAAATTGTCTTGACTCTTAATAAAGAATACAAATTTGCTACATAGCAGAAGGATTTCCTTCTATCATTCTTCTGCTGCATTCTGTGAATAAGTCTTTAAGAATAATACCTAAATATGTACAGTAGGCAACTGAAATAAGCAAAATGGATATTGCAGGATAATAAAACATGCTGGTCAATAAGTAAAATGAAATAACTTTACTGATTTGATGAGTTGTCTTACCAAGCATCTTCAATATAAACCTTCTAGAAATCTGGATTTTAAATATTTATGGAAAGCAGACTTGTAATAATTTATAAAGCATCATTCCTATAAATAAATTTCAGTATGATTTACAGAGCTGATTGCCAGCTGAAATTTTGACAAGATTTATGTTCTGGTTACTAACCTTCTTCCCCAAAACAGTGCAAGTTTGAATAGAATTTGGCCCATTTATGTTTAATGGCTGAGGACCATGTAAGGCTTACACATTTAAAATTTATGATAGAGCAATACAAAGGATTGCTTTGTACATTGACCTAAGATTTCTAGCAACATTAAAGGCTGGTTTATTTCAGGGCTTCTAGGAAAATTCTGTAGTTCACCTTTGAGACATCATTTTATACACATGTACATAACTGTTATTTTTTTTGTCTTATTACAACATGCAGTATGAATATTTCATTTTTAAAAAAATAGTTCCTCCCTGAATTCCATCATTTTCCTTTTTTTTTTTTTTTTCTCAGAGGGTAAAAATCAAATACCCAATTCTGCTACCTAGCCCACTGCATTCCCATTATAATTTCTTTTAGGCATACAACAAAAACTGAATGCATACATCCTCTGGCTGCACCGCATGAGAAGCACTCCTGTATCTTTCAGTTTAACTGTAAAACAGTTAAATGAGAAAGCTCTCACACCTGATTTTAAGCAATTATAAGGGTAACAGACCCTAAACAAAGAAGTTACTAAGTTCTTAACTGAGATAGAAGAGATTGCGAACAAAATATGTTTCCAAAAATTTTGCATTTTTCTACAAATAATTCAAGAATCAAAGTAGCAATTCTATTCATAACTTTATAGTTAAAATCGTGTAACTTCCATTATAAACTGGTATTTTTGAGGGCTTATGGCTGTACTCAGACATTTAAGAATAAACTAGAGAAGCGATGAGGTTTTTTCATGGCATAACTTTTTAAACTATGTATTTGAAAAAATAGTTCTGCTTTCTTGGGGTGTCCATGCATAGAAATTAGTGGTTTTCTGATACATTTTTGTTAATTTGTAAACCAAACAATTTTTTATTTTTCCAGATAAAATTTTCAAACCCCATAGTTCTTAAAATTATCAGTGCTAACAAAGTTGCATCTTTACTTTTGGAAATAATTGCTCTCTGAGAATGCTTTGCCAAAAGGAAATTTTCCTGAGCTCTGTCATACCATTAGTTTCTGAGCAGAGCAGAAGTTACCTAAAAATTTCTTCTTAAGGGAGGCTGGTACAGTACAGCTTCATGCTCCAACACCCTGCTCCTGTTTCTTACCTTCCTCATATTACACTAATGACTTGAGGTAAATTGCTTGTGATTTATAGCAGTTCAAGAGAAACATCAGGTTGGTCATGCTTTTAGCAGCTCTTTCTACAAAATGGGATGTGAAACAATACCTTCACTACTAAAGTCTGGTCATCTCCATTCCATGTTTCACAGGAAAAATTGATGGCTTGAATTCTGAACTTGCTGAAACCTTTAAAAGCAAGGCTTTTCTGTCAGCTTCAGCAGGTGTCAAGTCAAACCCTTTGTTCTGATCCTGCAAGGATTTATGTGCACACTGCTGTATCCATTAATATCCATTAATTTCACATAACCAAATTCATTGCTAGTTTGAGGTGCCTGAGTTTTAACAGTATTTGTATTTTTACTTGCAAAAATTATGGTTCCATTATAAGTTGCGGTTCTGTCAGTCACTGCTTAAAAGCTATTTTTCATTATTTGCAAATTTTAGTGCAGTTTTGACTTTGATTTTGACTTTGCAAAAACAATGGATGCATTTAGAAACATGGAAGAGAAAAAATTCTGTAGCATAAGAAAAATAACAGATGGAGGCTGAGAAGTAAAACGTCGTTCATAGAATATATAAAAAATTAAATACTAAGATTAAAACAAAATGTAGTAGGTGGAAAATGCAAATGACTGCAGGTTTTTTAGCAGCAACAATTACCTCTGCTGTTAAAATGGTTGAGAAGCTCATAATAGTGGAGGTATTTATCCTTCTGACATCACTGGGAGAACAAGCCCCATTCTGCAGCAGAATGCTGGGGCACAGACTCTACAAGTTCTCTGCATTGTTTCAGACTTCTCCAGGACTGCATGAGCCTTTGCTCTACATGTAAGCCATTGCACCATCTGCCATCCTCCAGCTGAATAGTATATTGGTTTATTGCTACTAGCCCATAATGTTATGATCCTGCCATCTTTTTCGCAGCACAGACAAGAAGGCAAGTTTTTTCTCCCATTTTAAGTAGCAAAAATTAACATCAAAGTGATGTTTGTATGTATTAGTCTCATTCAAAGTAATTTATGAAAATGCATTAGTTAGCTGAAAAATGAATGCCTCAATCCCTTATTCTTTATACCTTGAGGTGCTCTGTCTGTGCTTCCTGAGTTCCTTCCTAATGCCATCCTGTAACCTTGCTAGCTTTTCCCACGGGCTCTTACATTTGGGCAAAGGCAGGATGAGCTGTGGGCAGTTTGATGCATTGACTGTATAATCAGATGAGTAAATAACAACACCTGCAACTGGCTGTGTGGCTGTTGTCAAGCAATTCCTAATCGTGTTTCTCTTTGATAAAAGCTGGTTAGACTGTTGGACCAGAAAAGTGTCTAGTTTGACTTCATGGCAACTAATATTTTTTTTAAATTAATCAAATAAATAGAAGAATCCTGTCTGTTTAAGATAGCTATTCATCTGGAAAATATAATTGAAAATAGCCAGGGAATTCAAGGTGTTGGAAGGTGTCTCTGGGGACTGTCGAGTCTAGGGCCAGCTAGAGCAGACTGCCCAGGGCTGTGCCAAATTTGGTTTTGAGTATCTCTGAGGATAATGTCTCCACAACGTCTGTGGACAACCTGTTCAGTCTCACCATTGCAGAATACTCTTAGGTGAGGCAGAAATTCCTATATTTCAGTTTTACCTCCTTGCCTCTTGTCCTGTCAGCTGGGCACCAATGGTAAAGGACAACCTCCTGCACCATGAGGTATTTACACACTTGAGATGCCCCTGAGTCTTCTCTTCACAAGGCTGAACAGTGTCAGCCTCCTCAGGTAGATACATGAGAAGCTCCAGTCCCTTATTAACCTTCTGGGCTCTTTGTTTTATCTACTCCAGTTTCTCTCTCTCTCTGTCCTGTACACTTCAAGTACAAGACTACACATGTTTTCTGTACCTGTTCTTACAGTTCAGTACTGATGAATGCATTTAAGCTTTACTTAGTAGCAGTAGGAGTAATTTTCTTTTTTTTTTTGTACATCAACCCAAAAAATTTTAAAGTATATTTGATTTGATTTTTACCTGTTCATATAATTATAAAATTTGCAGAATCTAAGGAAGGAATACTAGCCCATGCTGTAAGGAGAATACATTTCTGGTCATACAAAGGAACAGCATCTTTTCTAGCACTAATACCACTATTTATTGTTCTGAATATGTAAATTTGAATCAAGGATTTTGCTGTGTTGAAGAAGAATAATGTTGGAATCTAGTCTTCTGATTATACCCGAAATTGTAATGAGGTTTCTTCAGGCTACTGACTTCCCTTTCACACAGAAGTGCTACCACTACGTGACATTTCAAACTTTCTGAATGCATTTTTTCACTGTGTTGAGAGTGTAAAAAAAGAACCATGTAAGTAGTATATGACTATATAAAATACAGATATAACTTTTACTACATTTATCTATGAACCTAAATACATATACCATATACATAATACATATATCTATGACAGAATATAAAAATATGAAACTGACTTGTAAAAATGTTTTAATCCTCCACTGTTGATTCCATTGGGCTCTCAGACATAACTGATTTTCAAAGATGCCACATTATTCCTCAGCTGTGCACTGTGTCATTCTACACAATGTTCTGTAGCATATGATTCCTTTTACTGATCTGAATCATTTAGATTGGAAGAGTAAAGGACAAATGTAATGACTATGGTGCTCATTTATAGATTTTTATGTTACATGTGTTCCAGTGTGACATGCGTTTGCACTTGACCAAATTTGATTTTTTAATATCAGTATTTGTATTCCACTTTGGGTTACCTGTCTGTTGGTTAAAGAAACAAGGGGCATTCAAATACAAAAGTGTCAAGTACAGGAAAAGCATTGGGAAGAGCCTTAGCAGAGTCTTAGCGAAGGCAGACCAGAGGGAAGGAGAACAATGCCAACCCACCAAGAAAATTACCTCTGAAGATTTCTCCATTTTTAGAGGTACTTCAGATTTGAAATTTTACAGGGATCACCAGCCAGTGTTACAACACAGTCTCTGAATCTATATCTGCTGTGGTTATTATTTATTTTGTATCATGCAGTTTGTTTATGGAATAGTGTTTTTTCCAACTACAATAATCATGATGCACTGTGACCTAAATGGCACTTTATTAAAACTTCCCCTCTGAAATAAACAGTATTCAAAAAAAAAAGGAGTCATCTTCTGTAAGATACATGTCTGTCAGGATTCTTGCTGATTCTTTCATACTTTGAAATGCAAGTAATAGTGAAGGAGTTCTCTTCAGTCAGAAACATTTCTGGAGAGCCTGCAGTTAGTGACCTAAATTAATAAGAGTAATTATGAGCTCTAATTAATATTTAGCAAGTTTAATTGAAGAAAAGACAAATACTAATTTTTCAATTAATTACTGGTTCTTTAATTTAAATGTGGAAAAAGGAAAGAAATTGTTTTTAAACAATCTGAATCTGTATATATTAATTATTTTTGTAGTGTATCAAATTAATTCCTTATCCAGCAAGATTACAATATTTTCCTGAAAACTTGGTATTCATTTTTTGTCTGGATAAGCACATAAACTTAAATATCCAAATATTTAGATTGGGTCAGATTTTCAGGAGATCAGTGCCTATAAGTATGCACAAATGAGGGTTGCTTTCTTCTAATCCCCTTTGTTCCTAGCTTCCCAAGAAATGTAAGCAATTAATACACAGGAAATGGATTTAAAAACTTGATTTGAGTGATTATTCTGAGTACTACAGTTTAAAGACAATACTTGCCATTAAATGGCTCAAAAACAGCAAGAAAGGAAACATTGGAGGAAGACAAACTTAGGGAGTAGTCAGTGGAGAACTGATAGAAAAATTTTCAGTTGAAAAGCATTTTACACCATTTGCTTTACTTTGAAAATCCCAGGGAGATTATATTAAAGCCTCCGTTTTCCTCCTTCCTTTTTCTCAGGGTTCATGAGAGGTAGAAAAAAAAAACGTTTAACTAAATAAAAATCCTCACATTGTATTTCTGGAGGGCTTTCACTAATTTTTTGAATCCAGGTAATTCTCATGCTTAGTTAGCACATACAGTCTAAGAATTTATTCAGGTGACATGTATTGAAGTTAATTGTTTTTACATGTTTATGTGCAAACTAAGTAAACAATGTATATTTTGCCAGTTTTACAGATCTATGATACTGTTTGAAGTTCAGTATTTCCCCAGTTTTCATCAGTCAGTTATGATTCATTCATATGTTGAAGGAAGACTGTTGTGGTTCTCTCTGCACAAAGGATCTTTCTTGCTGCATTTCTTCTCAGTCTCTTCTTAAGTTGAGAAAGAGACAAGTACTACCCAGCATTTGTCAGAGCTATGATTTTTGTCCAGCAATATACACAAGGTTCTATTTTAAAACTTGAATTTACCTTTTACTTTTCTAGATAAGTTTAATGGATCTGTTCCATTAAAAACATGACTACAGAATGTCTACACATTAGGGAGATTTCATATGGCTCTGGTTGCACCTGAAAAAATAGTTTCACTTTCAGCACTAAATGGAGAGAGAAGAGCATCAATGTTCATGGTTTTACAGTTTAGTGTAGCAGGTGAGAGCTGCTCTTCAGAATGGTTGTCATGCTAGTTTCAAAAAGTACAAAAACATGTGGGCTTTCTAGAGCTGAGCAGTCAGTGCTGGCTGTGTGCCAATATAAGTAAAATGTGTAGAAATGTAATGGCCCAGAGCAAGCTAATGAATGACAGTGTCCCACAGGATCTTCAGGGAACAACAAGAATATGCAGGTCTTAAATATTTATTTGTGCTTTTGGAGAACATGTAATATGTTTTCTAATGTCTTCCAGGAAAAAGAAAGGGTCTTCAACTGGAAACAAATGATTTTGTGAAAAGAAAGCAGTAAGGCTTAAGATCTCAAATTGGAAAATACTCTTTGTTCAGAAGTAACAGCATTAATAAATCAAGGCTGTGAGTTATGGTTCCTACTGCTGAGGTTTGCACATACAGCTACAATCTGATTCATTGTGCACAGAAAATGGCAAGATACAACAGGTGGATAGCAGTCATAAAATTAAATGTAGAGAAAGGGAAAAGACTAGGCAGTTGTCAGGTGCCAGGTGGGCAAAGTTTGAGTACAGCTGTAGCCATGTAAATTCTGTAGCTGACCTGGGTTAAACTGTCATTGCTGAAGTTTTACCCTTTTTGTTGCCATTGTATAATGTATGCATTGCCAGATTCCTTGAGTGTCTGCTACTGTGCAATATCAGCTGAAAGAGCAGACTGGGGCAAGAGGTCATTGAGAACAGCCCTGTGGAGAAGGACCTGGGAATTCCCAGGGTGAAAAGCTGTGCATGAACCAACAGTGTGCACTTGCAGACCAGAGGGACAGTTGCATCCTGAGCTGCATCAAAAGCAGTGAGAGCAGCAGGGCAAAGGAGGTGATTCTGCCCCTCAGCTCTGCCTTCATGAGACCTCACCTGCAGTGCTACCTCCAGGTCTGGAGTCTTCAGCACAAGAAAGAGCAGGCCCAGAGGAGGAGTATGAGAATGATTGGGGGCTGGACTACCTCTCCTACAAAGGTGGGTGGAGAGATCCAGAGTTGTTCAGAATGGAGAAGAGAAGACAAGGGTCTGGGTAAATCTCATTGTGGCCTTCTAGTACCATGGGGGCGGGGGTATAAAAAGGAGGAAAAGGGGCTTTTTTATATGGACAGATAGTGACAGAATTGGGGCAGTGGCTTTAAAGTGAAAGAGGGCAAGGTTCAGCTAGACGTTAGGAAGAAATTCTTTACTCAGAGGCACTGGAACACGTTGCCCAGAGAGGTTGTGGATACCCCATTCCTGGAAGTGCTCAAATCCAGGCTGGATGATCCTGAGCAATCTGATCTAAGGAGTGGTGTCCTCCAATCCTCCTTGTCCCCATGGCAAGGGTATTGGAACTAAATGACACTTGAAGTCCCTTCCAACCCAAACCATTCTATGATTGTATGATTCATGCAGAAATATTGTTCTGGTTAGTGTTTATGTTCCATGCACATGTCTGCTGTATAGCACAGATTCAGCATTGCTCTACAGGGATGCAAAACTTAATATCTGAACTTTGAAACATGATTATATCCATAGCAAATCACTATTCAAATACAATTTAATAGAGAAAATGTTCTAATGGTTTTGTTTACAAGAGAGAAGGAAAAAAACAATCTTTGTAGTTGTGACAGCACTTGTGAGCTTTGTTAAACACACTGTATTTAAGTTAAAAGAAAGGTTGCTGTTTGCTGTACTTTTAGCTTCTTCTTCAAAATTCCTACTATTTTTAAAGTGATAGCAGATGCTTGTTTGTCTGAGGAGGAGTGCTTTGGTACCCAATTAGGTGGATGATTGCTATTGTTTAAATCAGGCTAATAGTGCAGAATAGGTTGTTGCTTTCCTCAGAATAGCTTTCAATTTAAAAACTGCTTTTTTTCAAACATTTGTAGTCAGAACTGGGTTGTATTTAAGTACAGGATTCTACAATGATTACAGTCAGGTGCAGAGGCACGAGCCATTATTTTAGAGGAAAACAGTGACGTTTTCTTTATTGGGTCTCATGGTAGGAAACTAAATAAAAGTTGCAATCTAGACCATTTATAAATTAAGGACTCTGCAACATATACAAAGTGTTTATTCATGTGCTTATACATATACCATAAAACCAGTGGTAATTAGCAACACAGATGATATCCTCTCCAGTTTAAGTATCAAGTTTCAATTCTCTCCTGCAGCTCAGTAGTGCAGGGCTGCTGTCTCACTGACTTTCCTAGTGGAATAGTTCCAGAGTGCAGGGCTCCTGGAGATGGTCTTCTAAAGGACTTATATGGTTCCTGCAAGAATGAATTCTTGGAATTAGCTCAGAATGAACAGACTCATTTCATACTCATGGGCTATCCAAGACAGGAACATCCAACCTACAAGTTAAACATCATAGAATCATGGAATGGCTTCAGTTGGAAGGGACCTTAAAGATCATCTAGTTCTAACCCCTCTGCCATGGGCAGGGACACCTTCCACCAGATCAGGTAGCTTCCTTAAATTATCTGCAGCCTTAAGCTGTGAGTGTGGAATATAAGGAATATCAAAAAAATTAGATATTAAAAACTGACTGTTCTCTGTGCCTGCTAATTTCAAAGTTTTCAAACTGTCATTTCATGCTTTTTCAAGTGTTACAGAATTTTCATGTTTTCTAACTTGAGGTTTCTCTTTATCTGTCATACCAGATAGAGACAGAAATGGAGGATGAAAAATGCTGAATATATATTGCATAGAGAGGAAAGAGAGATTTGGAAATTAAAACCAAACACAACTCCAAGATTTTAGTAATATGTTTGCCCTAATTAAAATGTAAGATTTGCTCTGTTATAGTGAACATATTTTTCAGTGATTTATGACACTAAGATTGATAAAAGTCAAACAGCCTATGAATCCCACAATTACATTAATTATATTTCACTTAATTACTCCTAGTTTGTTTTAAAGAGTTCTTTAAGTAATATCCAGCTGTTAGAACCAAATCACAAATAAAATAAGAATAAGGGCAAATATGTTAAAGGCCTGATTTTATTTAAACAAGTAAAGACTACTCCCATTAGGGATTACATCTTTTCTCAAAGCGATCTGTACAACTAAGTCTTTGTCCTCCCAATTTTTACATTAACTAATGGTACATTAATGCGGTGCCTTGCTTTGTGTACAAGGGGAGGACGGTGGCTATTGCATACTCAGACTTTAGTAAGATGTTTAACAGTCTCTTGTGGACGCATTGTCACAATGTTGGTGAGTTGTGAGCTGGACCAGTGGTCACTGAGTGAAAAACTGGCAGGACTGCTGGTCTGTAGGAGTTGTGATCAGTGGTGTGATGTCCAGCTGGCAGCCAGTAACCACTGATGTTGCATGGGAAGCAATACTGTGGATAGCACCAGAGTGGAGCAGACCAGGATTTTATGTTAGACTAAATGGAGGTCCCTCCCACACTAAATTATGCCGTGATTTCATGCAAAACAAAAATAACCAGTGTAGTGGTGCACAAAAGCACATGTTCAAGAAAAGCACATACCAAAATTTATATCACTAATAGCTGTCACCAGTGGCTGCAGCAAGAATTCTCTGTGTTACAGACTGAGTTTTCAGTGTTGCAGTTTCACACTTGTGCTTAAGAGCAGTCAATGAGCAAGTGTCCGTTTAAAGCAGTTTCTGACACTGCTGCCCTGACACTGTCTTCATCAGTAGAAAGCTTCCAGGTTCTACTCAGCTGAGTATAGACATTGGGAGTCTGGCTTCAGCCTGTGCTGGTGTTTGCCCCAGACCACTACATGCAGTTTGACATGTGGCTTTTGACCAAAACTGCACCACTGGTTTCTTCTGTGAGATTTCATATGCAAACACTATCTGACATTGCTGAATTCCATTTTCTTTCTTCAAGTCCCAGAATTTTCCCATGCCTTCCTCCTATTACAACTTCTTGCTGTCCTAAATTGTCTTTTCTTTCCCCCATTCCCTGTAAAGTGTGGACAGTCTTTGGACTTCCAAGTCTACATACTGACAACACCATATGTGGCTGAGTGCCAGAAGTTGCAAAGAACTATGAAAGCAGGGAATTCTGAGACAAATATCAGATATAGATGAGAATGGTGGCTTCCTGACACTGCAAAACTTCACTACATTATAGAACTATGCTCTAATCAGACCTTAGTCTCACCCAGCAGTCCATGTTGAATCCATGGTGCCAGTGGTGTGATGCAACAGTGTTAGATGAGCTGCACAGTACCTCAAAAGCTATATTGTGTCTTCTATTTCTTTGATATCACATCAAAACTGCTCAGAGAATTAGCTCTAAAGCAGAGTGGACTATGTTCTCTGGCAGTTCAGGAAAATAAGTAAAGAAACTTACTTTTCTCTCTTCTAAAAAATCTCTATTTCCTACCTTTTCTGTAGGGAAAGCTGTCTGCTCTGCTGTCAGTTCACCAAGCATTCTCCAAACCCTAACAAGCAAAAGGAGTCCAAATGAAAGGATAAGACCAAGTCTGGTTTTAACTAAAAACATATGTAATTTAGGTATTTTGGGGCCTCAGCCCTAATTGCTTAATCTTGTCATTCTTTTCAGTTGTGTTAAATTATTTCCAAATATAAATATAGAAAGGTAGCAAAAGGAATTAAATTAATTAATTGGGCCTATTAGTCACAGTCCTCTAATAATAATGTAAAATGCAAATGCTGTATCTTTAGGAACTTTGCAGGGAATTTTGCTTCTTTGATGTCACAATATAGAAGCATATGTCAGCATTTGCCTTCTGCAAGCACTCAAACTGGTTTTGATCCTTACAGGGTGGATCTTGCAGGGTCTGTTTATTCCTAGCTTTCACAGTTTGTGAAGAGGACAGCGCTTGAACTTGCCAGTATACAGGAACTCTGATTTTCCCCTTTGTTTGTTTGTTTGTTTGTTTGTTTTGTTGTGAGAGGAGGATGGATTGATGGTGTGGAGAGGAGAGGTTTGAACAATGAATTGTCTTTGAAGTGCACATTTCAGGAAATCCACTGTTTAGATGCCAGAAGCTTGGATGTGTAGAACACTTTTCAGATGCTGATTGCATTACACTACTTGGCTCTGACACACATATTTTTGCAGGGGAAGTATGCACATTAAGGGATATAGAGTATTTTTATTAGTACTAAAAGTAGTGTGGCCCACTACACCATGGCAGAGGCATTTTATTCAGGTGGCAAAACCCTCTAAAGATATTGCAGCTATGTTGAGACTTAGAGTTATCCTTTTTAAATTGACATGTAGCTGACCACTGTCGGTGATTAGAGCATGTATTGAAGAAATCGACAAGGGGATTATAGCATCCTTGCTTGATTTGAGGGTTCATTTTGTTCTGAAAAAGGATCTCATTTTAAAACAATTAGTGGAGAAAATGCATCTTCTGCAAGAAAAGATCCTTAAGAATTCAGTTGCACTCATAGTTACTGACCAGTAAAAATCAGGTATTTTCCCAAAGGAGGAAGTTGAAAATTTCTATCATTACAGTCGGTGGTGGTAAGTCCTCATACTTTTAGTGGGAAATTATTCCTTCTTAGCTGGTGGTATTCATTTTTTTAAAACATTTATCTCTTGTCAAGTTCAGTGTTACCAGCCTCTGTGCCTCTGTTGGAGGATTAGTGCTCTATATTTGTGTTAAATAGAGCTACACCTTTTCCACTTCTACTTCTTCTTTGTATTTTTGTTTTGTTTTGTTTTATTGCTGTCAAGCTGCTGATGTAATTAAGGTTTGGAAAGAAGAGAGGGTGTGGGCGCCTGAAAATGTTAAAGACAGGTTAATTCTAAACATGGCTTTGCATGTTGACATTCCCAGTTAACAATCAGCTTCATAGTGGATTTCTCTTGAATCTTTGCCATGATATACTGCCAGCAGATGGGAGTGGTGAAAAATGCTGGGAAGACCAGTGACTGCTAAAATAACACATAATAGTGGTGCTGTCATCACCTGTTGCCACAACATAGAATTCAACAAAAAAATGCATGGAGTAGAAGACCTTAGAATATTTGACATCATTGTGTATACAGGTCACTCTCAAGAAAATAATTTATATTTTTTATTCTATCCACAGATACTTGATAATTGATCATTGTGTTTTATTTGCCTTGACACCAAGAATCTGGTTCATTCTAGTACACACATAGAACTTCTCTGAAATATTGAGAAAATGCTTCCATTCTAATAAACAGGGAGTTCACTCCTGAGTATCTTAATACTTAAAGCAGTTGTTTCAGGCCTCATCTTGTATTTGGGATGAATTTTGTATTGTAATCCTTTTGTAAGTGTTGTTAATATTGGTGGGACATTGGAGAAGGAGAAGAAAGATGAATCTAGTTTTTGATCTCTTTGAAGAACTACATGGATCACAGTACTACTTTGCTTGGATGCATAAAGTTTGAGTATATTCTTCTAAATACATCTTTTGGAATTTGATCCATTATAGAAAAAAAAAAAAAAGATAAAGTTACAGCTTCAGTGGAAATTTTGGACAGCAGTAATTCAAAGATGAGGTTTGGGGGGTTTTTTTTTGTATGGCAAAAATATTCAGTTTCTAGTTATCTATGTAAAGTATGAGGAAATTTCTGGGCACTGCCTGCAAATAAGTACAAATTTCTTAATGAAAACACAAACTTAAAACTGGTGACATGTCAACTAACTTTTGAAAGTAGTGTGTTCTTTTGTCAATGTGTAATGCTACAACTACTGAAACAGACAAAAACCCCAACAAAAATGTATTTTAAAATGTCAGGAATATTCACACACTGGGTGAAAATCTAAACTTTTGGAGCCTCAATGTTTATTTTCCTAAAAAATTTAAATATTATTTTAGGTGTGTAAAAGATTAAGAAGCTCTGTTGTGAAAATGCCCTTAGTAGTCTAAATTACAGCAGTTGAAATAGGAGAAAACATTGTCTTAAATTTGCTTTTAAGTAGTATTCATTGTTAAACAGTAAAAAGAGCTTGTTTTAAGAAAATTTTTCAATAGCTACCTCAAATGGACCTAGAGCATTTGTAAAACATTAATTTACCTATAATTTTGGTTTATAAATCTTTTCAGTATGTAGGGAACTAAAGGTAGTTGAGTTTTTCATAAAAATTTTATAAATCTATATTAGCCACAGAGTTGTCAGTTCACACCAAACAGAAAAAAAATCATGGATTGTTCAGTTTATATTGCAGCAACTAGTGAAGTTTGGAAAAAGCTCTTCAACTTGATCTTGATGGGACCCAAAACTTTTTCATAAGTCATTCAAATACAGACTAGCAAAGAGTGCTAGAAAGCCAGTTTACAAAACTAAAATGAACACATTCTGCTATGTTAAGGGGCAGCAATTCTTCAATCCTACATATCATTATAAACTAATTTTGGAATTTTTCCCCTTTTTTGTGGTCAGTTGTCTCATTTTCCAGGCAATGGACATTCAATACT
Organism: Serinus canaria; assembly: GCF_022539315.1. Taxonomy (NCBI): domain Eukaryota; kingdom Metazoa; phylum Chordata; class Aves; order Passeriformes; family Fringillidae; genus Serinus; species Serinus canaria. The sequence continues at coordinate 38,032,366 of NC_066319.1, read as the reverse complement.
GAGCTTTCCCCTGATGAAATGTTAGCTATTATTTTTGCCAAATTTCATGTATTTTCATATAAAATCACTGATTTGAAACATATGTTTATAGTCATAAGTAGTGTTTTACAGCATCCATACTTTACTTTGGAGTGTAGTTTGTCTAAAATATTATTCATAGATCTTGAACAAAAGGAAGTTTTCAAACTGGAATTACTTCTCCTTGATATTTCTGAAACATGTCTTTCCATAAAAGCAAGAAATTGAAGCCATTGAAATTTAGTGAAGAGCACAAGTGAGACCTCACCCTCACCCTAAGATAGCTGATCACATTGTGACTGCATGGTTTCCCCAAGAGTAAGACACTTCACAATACATTTTTTGCACTTCTGCCTATTTGTAGTGTTGTTCACTTCAGCAACCATTCCAAAGCTGACTGCTCTAAGGGTCTTAAATAGTAGTTGTTCCATGCCTTGCATTTATATTTTAAACAAAATTTTTATGGGTTTTTAAGCTGTTTAGATATTTGTACCCAGAAGAATTATTTATTTTTGTTGATTCAGAAGAAGAATAAGTTTTTATTCTACATTACTGAAGTACTTTGTAATGGTAATATTTTAGGACCATTCCTATTCCTGCAGTTAGGTTTGCTTTGGGCAATCTGTTTCTCTGACAGTTTTTGGAATTACAGGAGAGTCCCAGTCAAGGCTGATGTATTTTCAGTGTAACATGGACTAGTACATGGAAAATTGCCCTTATCTATATTACAGATTCAGTATTACTTGGTGTATCTCTATTTGTTTTCTTCACCTGAACTGAAACTGGTATTCACATTTCATTATTCATACATCTGTGTACTTCAATATGTCTTTATATTGGTGGTAAAAAGCATGAAAAAATCCACATCTTGTTAATAACTGTTCCATTAGTCTCAGCTTTAGGAATTATGGGACAAAAGTAAGCAAGCTTAATTGGTGTTTAAGTCCTCTAATTTTATTTATTCATGCGTGTTTCTCCTTTAGTTATAAATGGAAATAGGTTTGACTCCTGGTTAAAATAAAATCTTTTAAATGAGAGAGGAAAGATGCATGCCTTTGTAATAAATGAAGAATAAGTCTGTCAGCTATACACTGGGTCAAGCACTGTATACAGTACATGTACACTGTGTACTAGAAAAGAACATTGTGAGAGTCAAGCTGAGATGCAACAGTAATCCCTCAAGCTTTGTGGCCTTGGGGAGAAATTATTTCTGTATACTGCTCAAAGTGGAGCCTTTTCTTGAAGAATAAGTCTTCCAGCCACACCTGCTAGCTAATGTAGGTTCACTGAGGAAGGTTATTTGGTTGTTTATGTACCTCACCACAAATTTCTTGGAAGGTGTACTAACTTCCATAGAGATCTGATTAACTAAAACTTTCCTAGGGAAGCCTGAGAGCTTGGAATTTTGAAAAAAATTAAGGTTTTTATAAATTGTTTTTACATACAGAGGACAATACAAAGGGATAGTTTAGACAACAGAATCAAATTTTGAAACCCTTCTACTTTGTATATATCTTTTCTATATTTTTCTTTAGTTAGCTAATCCTTCATGAAAGGACCTAACCCACAGCCCAGGTAATTTGAAGATGTCCATCCAGTGGGTTAATATAATGACCTGTGTGACTGAGGACCAATGCCTTGAGTAACTTAGCATACACTCCAGCTGCTGTGTTTAACAGCTTTTTTTATTCCGTAAGGGCCTGAGTTTGATGATACAAGCTTTCAGTACACCCTGACTGCAAGGTTGTAATGTACATGAACCGCTTATTGATCCTGCAGCAGCAACAGAACTTTCCAAATCCTACTGGGAATTGGTGTGCACTCTGTGCAGAGTGGAGGTAAAAAAGAAAAGGAGGGGGGGCAGATCTGTGATTTCCCTTACAGTGAGTGCCACAGCTCCTGCAGGAGCAACTTTGTGTCCCAGCCAAAGAGGCGAGGCGCGTGCTTGGCTTTCCATTCTCCATAGGATCCCTGGTTATGTGAATTTTATTCACTGCAATGTTGAGTAGTACACAGAGAACTGTAAACAGCTGGTCTAAGCTCAGCATCAATTCCATTTTGACACTCCAAATACTGGGCAATTTGTAGCTTTTGCAGATAAACCCAAAATACTACTACCTCGGGTAGTATTTCTATAGTGAGACCAAATATTTTTTCAAAGATCTGTGTCTCATATTTTTAATTTGTGTTTTGTTGAAACTCTTGTAATGGTTGAGTCCTTAAGGACAGGTCAGAAGGCTTATAGACTGTTGAATGTGTGACAAAGAGGCCATAAAGAATCTGGTCAGATGTAGCTAATTAAAGGTAAATGAAGGACAGCTGCTTTTTATGTTGCCAGCACATCTTTGATCTGCCTTACCCCTCAGACCTCTGTGGGCAAGGTAGTTAAATACAAACTAGGAGGCCTATTTTAAAGACATTAAAACCCTCCAGGGCAATCGAGTGACAGTCCAAGCAGCCATAAGCTGTTTGCTTTATTCATTAGAGAACTTTAAATGTGTCAAGAAATAAAATTATGTCCATGCTCTTAGATCAGCATTAGCAATGAAGATTACAACAGCTCTGGGACGTATGAATGGGCAAACTTCTTATGAAAACAAGTTTACTGAGAAGCATTTTACTATAGCAGCAACAAAAATATCAGTTACACATTTTTTGTTGCGGGAATATTGATTCAATATGCATTGAAATATCTGAAGCTGTAGTGACACAAACATCATGTAACCCAGGGCTGACCTCAGTGGTCCCTTCAGTCATGGTTTAAAAAACTTCCATTTCAGGCACACATGAAGGAAAGAATATGTCATATCTGAGTGACATAATAGCCTGTAATACTTGCTGAAAAATTTATGGAGAATTTGCACACTATATAGCCTTTCACTTGTGTCTAGAGACTCAAACACTGAAGTTTGTAAACTGCAAGTGTTTATTTTATAATGCAAAGTTTCAATGCTAATACAGCATCAGAAAGACTAATTAAAGAAAAAGATCAGTTAGCTATATAAACAGCTCCTACATGCTAGTCATTTTGGAAAAAGCAACTTTGTGAATTTGTAAATCCAACTCAGTGTATTTTTAGAAAGATGTTTGATATCTTAATGTTTTTATTACTATTTTAAAATAAGAATTTAAATGATAATTAAAATTAATCAAATTCCTCTGACATTCTAAATGGTAAATTCTGGTGACCTGAATAAAATTTAAGAACTTGAAGAAAATATTTGGGTTTTTTTAGTGTTGTGTGCTGTGTTTTGCTCCATTATATTTTGTGTCAGTACCTAAATGTCACCTTGTTAGACTGCATGACTCCATGCTATTTAGCCTCACTGGAACAGTAAGGTAAATGTTTGGTATTTAAAATTAGGTAAATGTGTGAAAAGTCTAGAATTCTAAAACTTTATTTTCGACTATGTCATAAATACAAATTTTGTGGATGTTACCATACAAAGAACATTTCTATATTGCATTTTGCCTCAGAAAGGTTCTGTGTGAGTAGTGCAATTGGAACTGCATCCCTGTGAAAGTAGTATATGCTATTGGAGTCTGGAAGAACCTGTCTTCCAAAGACATGTAGCTCCAGTAGAAGATTCTTTGGTGTGAGACACTGATTTTTGCTGGCTGATTTGAGAATTCCTTCTAGACTTACTATAAATATATTTAACTGTGCATAATTTAAAATTAACTCAGTCCTCCAAATCGTCATAGATTTCTCTAATGACAGATATGTAAGTATTAGTCAAGCCATAGGCATGAGGTCAATCGAGGTGGTAGGACTGTGAAACAAGGACTTAATTTTTTTCACGTTAAAGTATGCAGCAAATAAAAAAAATTAAACTGGAAGATGGCCTTTGTTTTTACTCAGTACTTAAAGAACATAAATGAGCATTGAGCAGTTTAAGTGAAGCATGTTAAGAGATTCATAGAGCTGTGTTTTAGGCAGCAGTAGGTATAAAGATGTGGTTATTGCTGGCAGCATGAGCATAATTTCCTGATCTGACTGATTGTGCCTTGAATGTTGAATGTAGAAATGAAACAATGAATAAATTTGTGCTAAATTTAGAGCAGTTTACATACGTGCTTTGAACATTAAAGCTAAGTATTTTTTACCACATAGGCAAGAAATACATTGATGAAATATTGCAGAATTCTGCTAAATGTAAGTTAGGTAGACTCATCAGAACCATGATTTGCTCATCATGGTTCTGATGAGAATATTTACCACTATCCCACTCCCATTGAATCAACATGTATCAACTTGTTTTGTGTTAGACTGAATAAATGCCTACACTAGGGTAGAACTACTGTGGAAGGGAATTACCATTGCTTGATAGGACCATTTGTCAGCAATCTAAACATCCAACAAAAATAAGACAGAAAAAAGGAACTAAAATATAAGAATAATCTCAGGGGGCTTAATTTTTTCATTTTTCCAACAAAGTCCCTGAGGCAAGACAAATACTTTCTCAGTATGTTACTTATTGATGAATGTTGAATTTCAAATACTATTTTATCATTACTATAATAACCTCTCAGTACTTGTATTCTCATGTATTATCTCAAGGTGGAATTTGCTCTTCCAAGGATACAAAGCTTTGTGCAAGTGTGCCCAGGTATAGATCACAACTTTAGTTTGAGTATCAATTATTCAGACTGTTTAAGAAGATGTGTACTATTTTCTGTCTTCATTCACTTAATTGCTGTAACCCAATTTTAAAGCTCAGCAAAAATAATAGACTACAATTACATTTGTTTTATATTTGCAATAGAATTGAACAGTTCCCCATCTGGTAATAATGTTCTCTTTAGCTGGGCCTGCAGCAGTGAAATGCAGCAGATACTAGCTGGAATTGTGAGCTCCAAAGATGAGCAGTTTGAACTCTCTGATGTGAGCACTGAGCAGCAGCATCTTCCTGGCTATGTCTGTGTGCTGGGACTTGGAGGATGAAGGGCTGAAGGCTGAGCAACAGCTGGTCCAGACAAAATGCTGCCTGACACACTCCTCTCCAGCTCCTGTCTTCCACACATCTAGGATGTGATTCTCCTGCCCCTGAGGAATCTTTGCTTGAAACCTTGAAGATTAGAATGTTTGTCTGCTATGCCATATAACCAAGGACCCATTATTATTTGAACACAAGTTGAATTGCTGTCATGGAGAGACTTGTGAGAGCACTGACCTATTTCAGCACAAATAGTACAGACCAAGCAACAAAAATTTCCATCTGCTGCTGAAGTCCAGGGTGGTTTGGTTTTCTTTTTTTGAAAAACAGGTAATGACTGTTCCCAACTCTACTTTTGGGGGTAGCCATTCCAGATAGCAGTGCTGCACTGACAGGTTGCATCTGTTAAGGAACACTGTTACCTAACAAGAAGTTGAGCATGACCCACCTCCTCCTGCAGACAGGCAAAAGACTTCTTCTAAAATGTGACAGTAAATCAGCAGCTCCTCCTGGGATCCTCCTATGATCAGCCAACACATTTTTATACACAGACATCCTTATCTACACCAAGGGGAAAATCATATTCAACAACATTTTTAATTAACATGTTTTCTAGTGTATTTTCTCTGTGTAAACTAGGTCTCTGAGGAAGAATGACTCATGAATACAGCACTGCCATTATGGAGTACTTTTTGGAGTAACTTTCCATTTCTCTACATTTTCTAAGGAAAGCATTGCTTTGGCTCCTTACCAATGTCTGTGAAGATCTCCAGGGTACCATTAGTTAATCCCGTACCACATCACTAAATAGAATCCTGGGCAAGAGTTAAAATAAGTGTCACTTTCTTAAGTAAAGGCTAACAGGTAGATCTTTCTCAGCACAGTCTGTGCATGCTCTTGTATAGTTTTCCTTGGAGCCTAGTTCACATGTACTACAATTGAGAAGGGCACATTACTGCTTCCCTAGGAAGGGAGTGAGCCTTGGCTGCCCAGGGAACCTAACATTTTGTGGACTTTTCTGAGGAAGGTGTACCCTTACAGAACAGGTAAAAGCTCTATGTGTCTGTGAAGATTAAGTCATATAGCCAGCTGATAAAAATTAATTAACCTGTGCAGAATTCACTGCAGGGATGCTTTTTCCCAGGCATTGATAGTTTATGAAATAGTGCTGTTACAATCAGGAAGAGTCCATGCTCCATCTGTTGAAAAGGAGTGTTTTAGCCAAGAGAAAAGCATATTTAAGAGGAATTTGTCATTGTTTTGATTAGGATATGAAGATCAACACGAGATTCTTTCTGTCAGACTTGTATTCTCAGAAGGAAATGTATAGTACACATAAAATATTTATGATCATTTCGTACATTGTAACTATATCTATGTAAAAGCCAAAATAAATATCAGCTGTTCCAGCTATACAATATACAGTGCCTGATGTGTTTATTGCCACATTTTCTCTGACCAGTCTCCTGTCTGTTGTGTTTCTCCAGTGACTGTGTTATTCCAGGGAAATGAGTAACACAAGGGGAGGAGGGTGCATAATGGCTCCTACACTGTAGGGGGTTGTCTGAACTAACACATGGATCATGCTCTACATCTCTTGAATCTGTGTTGAATCTGTGTTCATGTATGATGCAGAAAACACATAGAGGGTGAGCTGCTCAGGTTCTTTTGAAAGAAATCAGTGTCCATCACAGGCACTTCACACTTTTCAGTTCATAGCTTTGAGGATCAATGAAATGCTGGAGATAAAAATATAAGTCCTCTTCTAAGGCATTCCAAAGCCCAAATGGTTCTGCTTTTACCTGTGTTATTTTGCAAGAACTGTTAGCTAGATTTCATTCTTTTTCTCCCTATGCAGTGAATAGATGAAGCACGGAAACCATTGTAGATACAAGGAGAGCTATAATCCTGTGCTGCTGAAATCTCAAGCTTTCACATTTTGCCAGATGGATTGTTACAATTACAACATATTTTAAACAATGTCAAAGTATTCTCAAGCCATGTATGATTGTTGATACAAGACTTGCATGAATGATGGAATAGAGCAACCAAGAACAAAGGAGCTCAAAATAGCCACCAGTCACCAAAATGTTTGCATTGAAGAGATGCATGTGAAATTGCCAGTTTGAAATTCTAAGTGTGAATCTTGTAGAGGGAAATGTAATTTAATCCATAATGGGAAACAATTTAAAGACAGAAGATATTAGTTGAGAAAGGGAAAATGATTTACTGAGGAGGGTCAGTTTGGGGGTCAGCATTTTCTGTCATTTTATTCCCTCCATGGGCTCAGTTACTGAGCAGAATGTTTTACATAATACAGTTCTGGACTCCCTTCTTGGTTCTTGATATTCCACTTGTGTATGCTCAGAGCACGTCAATGATGACAGCTGGTTATTTCTTCAACACACAGATTTTGATTATGTCTTGTTTTATAGTCAGTATTTGGTTTTCACAGGGAATTTTTTCCCACCCAGAAGACAACAAATGTTGGACTGACCCAGTAATTGTTCTTTCCTATATTTCCTTTGGGCTCTTGTTCAGCTGGTTGGATCAGAGTTGTTTTAAACATAATTAGGCCATCATATATCACTCTGGGTTAGTTTGCATGTGACATCACCAAGGAGACCCAATGGGACAATTAGAGTATTTTTCGGACAATGTATCTGTAACTATTTTAACTACTTATTTTTTTTAAGTCTGTAAACAGTAGTCTTTGCAGAGTGAAAAGTTAAGATATATTGCATCCTAATAGAGATGTTTGGTAAATTAGATTTTCATAGTGCTAATTGAATTTGTCAAAAAGCTGATGAACATTAGCTAAAGAAAGGGCAATATATTTTATTTTATTGAGCACATCTCAGAGTGCTTGTAATTTAGAAGGGCCACCACACTTTCTGGGCAGGCTATCAAGTAGGATGTTGTAATGATTTGCATGACTACTATAGTAGATGGAAAAATGTGGCTTGTGTTTGTAGCTGTTCCATTAGTGTCTTGCACAGTGTGCAGTCCTTTGGTGCTCTTCAGAGAGCTGTGTCATAATCCCTGCATCTTTTGAAGAATTCAGTCTGGTGAAATCAAGTAACTGTACATCGTTTAAAACCTGGTGTGTAATTATGTGATGAGACAAAGGAAAGACTGAGAAAGGCAGATAACCAATAGAATCCTGAACTTATCAAAACAGAGCTCTTGCCAAGGACCTCGGAATTCATCTGATTCAGTTGCTGGAAAAATGCCTGAATTAAAAATTATCCTACAAGGACCAAGAAAATAGAGGCAAATTCTGGCACTCTACAGTTTTCTCCCAAAATGGTCATTAATGCTGCAAAAACAGAATAGGGTGAACAACCCTTGGCCCCGTGCTTGGCCCCCTACTGTAGGCTCTATCTGCCAAAATTAGATGGAAGAGAAGATCAAAAACGGGGAGAGGGGGAGAAGGTTGGAAAAAGAGAGCTTAGAAAAGGAGGGTGGATGGAAAGGGAAAACCTCATAGGTTGTGCCCCCTGCCAGCACCGAAATACTCAGTTGCAGCTCCACTCACAAAGCACCTGTTGGCAGCTGTTGGAGCAGTTTATAGATTTTGGGATGGTTCCCTTATGTGAAACGTGATATGATCTTATTTTAGTAAAATAGAAGCAACTCTTGGACAATAATTACAGCAATAAATATACTTGCCCAGAAAATAATGATGACAGCTTTTGCTTTCATTGAAAAAATTGCATTCTTTTTAATGAATCTCATTACTACTAAGATTAATATTCTCTGGCTGATATCACCCATGTTGTCTTCCTTTTATCCAAAATTGCAAAATCCCAATGTTACATGGAATGAAAAGAAAATACAGCAAAACAATGATCATAAATATTAACCTGAGACTGTCCTTCAAATTCAAAACTAGTCATCAGTGGCTGTCTGGAAAACTTTATGTTTTTCAATCTTTATGCATTAGACTGTAATGATAGAAAATAATGAAAATTGTTTCTGTTAAATGAGAAATCACAGCAAGTATTTTATGTTAGGAACTCAGTTTAAACATTTTAACATCTTCTCAATTTTAATGTAAATTCCTGTTAAATATATTTAATGAAGAATTTTAACATTACAATTTACATTCTCCTTCAGTTGCTACCTCCAAAAGCTACCTCATTCTTTGCACATGAACATTGTGTTCATGTGCAAAGACTTTTGCCATTCTTTCTTGTTGTATAAATAGTTTATTATTCCTTAGGATAAATATGTAACAGTTATCAGTAATATATGTGTTCAATATGTAAACTGCATCAAGCAGAAAATAAATTATAATTTTTAATATAGGTGTTTAATATAGGCTGAGCTAAAAACTCTATTGCATTTATTGGCTACATCTCCTTTGACTAGAATGAGAATCCTCCCTCTGCTAATGCTCTGTTATAGTATAAAAGGCTTACCTAGTAAGTATCTGTGTTACTCAGAAGATTTGCATAAAGTTGAAATAAAAAGTAGATAATGTTTTGAAATTGAATGTTCTCTGATATAAACTTTAAACCACATCCCAAATTTTCCTGTTTCACCTGAAACACTAAACTTATTAGTTCTAAAATAATCAAAATATGAAACTTCAGGGCTCCCTTAGATTATATTCAATAATGAAAAGAAGCTCAGGTTTCTGATACTGATTACATACTGCAATGTGTGCCACTCAGGCAGGGCATGGTTCCTGCATGAAGCTCACCAAGAGCTTTCCTCCATCAAGTCTGTCAAAGAATAGGGCCAAAATTCCATTCTTTCCACAGTTTTTGTGTACAATATTTCAAAATGTGATTTTCTCCTTGAGTTAATTTCAATACTTTTCTTAGAAAAATAAAGTAGTTGAGTTGCCTAGCATGTAACAAACCACGTTAGAGACTGGTAACTTTAGTAACACCTAAGCTCTGATGTGGTGTGTGCCAATAAAGGAAGAGGACAGGTTGTGGAACTTAATCCAGTGACATCTGAAACAGGAGAGCATCTAGTGGAACATGAGCATGTGCTTCGTTTCAGTGGGATTATATGTTATACCTAAAGAAAGGAATTTAACTTGAAGAAGAATGCTTTCCTGAATCAAGATTTTTGGACTTTTAGCTCCAACTCATCAAAACATTCTTTATTACAAAGGCCTTGTAATTATTTTTACAATAATCATAAATAAAGTAAATAAATGCATTCAAACATTGAAATAAGTAGTCTTCACGACCTGTTTCTTCATGATGTAGCATTGAATTTATTACACTAGGTAAAAAGCATGAGTGGGCATTTAAGGGTCCTAATAACCAGGGCACAGAAACTGCAAAGACATGTAATTATTATCTAGGAATAAATGCATGTATTTTCTTGGCATTTCAAAGTCCTGTAAGATTTGTGTAGTGGTTTTTATTGTGTCTGCAGATTGACAGATCTCTAAAACACACTTTTACAGTTGTCCTGATAAATAAATCTTTTTACTACTTGTTTGCTCTTTGAAATGAAGCTGATATGCCAAAGGGAAAGGAGAGCAGGCAAACCTAGAAATTTAACTAGAAAGTTCTCCCTGGGTTATGTATGGACTTTTCATCTGGTGGAAAAAAATAATAGAGCCAGCTTTGAAGGTGGTATTGACAGGTGCATTTGGGATCTTGCAGATCTCTCTCGCCTTGGCACTGGCCCCTAGAGATTCACACTCAAAGAGGAAAAGCCAGGACCACACATCAGCATCAGCACAGGGCAGGGTAGGACAAAGAACCAGCAAGGCTGCAGCTCAGATGCTCAGGAATCATCTTAACATCAATTGCATCTGAGCCACCAGTGCAGTCTGCAGTGTCCTCAGGAATTGTTCTTGTATGACAAAGAAGCAAGAGCCAACCTGAGATCCCTTCCTTTGCTACTCTCAACAAGACTTGATGTCTTTATTTGTCTTGCCAGTCAAATGTTCCCACTGTTCTTAAGTCAGAAAACTGAGCAAAAACAAAGATTAAATTGATTGTGTAGCTAAAGTCCTCACTTAGCCCACTCCAGTGAACAACTAGCTCTGTTCACTGTTGGAAAGCCCAATGGTTTACACACACTGCAGAAACACATGTTTAATTTATGAGGTGTATGAGTACTGTGTCTTCAATGATATGTGTAGGTTTTTACTTTGCCTTTCAAATTTCAAAAACTGTTGGAGTCAATGAAAATTAAATTACTGTTTGTACAAATGTTTATTAGGCCTTTCTTTGTTATTCTTTTATAGGTCTTGTAGAAATTTGCCTGATGCATCCCCTTGATGTAGTGAAAACAAGGTAAGATCATGCTTGAACAGGTTTTGTTGACACTGGAAGATATCCAAATTACAAGCTGTCAAAAAATAAAAGCCTAGAACTTCTCCCAGTAAGATAACTTTTGCCTCTAATGAAATTTATATTTACTTACCTGTATTTACAGAATTTGGCAGATGGAATTTGAGTAGCATGGCACATTTCTGATTAGAGGTCATCTAAAGGTGTTAAATCTGCTTATGACATGTATTTTTACTCTTGTAACACAATGCTATGACATTAAGATGGCTAAAGTTAAATTCACTTAGGATATGTAATATCCGCAGTAATGCTTTTATATGTAATTGGGAAATACCATATATTTTTTATGGATGCATTTTGGCTTCTATTTAAATTACATTTTGTGATTTGCCTAAGACCTTGAGATGCATTTTTTTTTGCAGGTTGCATTTTGCAGAAGGAAGTAGTCTGTCTGTGGTCATTGCCAATGCCAGGGGACAGTTCTTCAGGCTCCAGCTGCATTAAGTGCTGCTGAGGTGCTCTAGGTCCTCCTCAAGGCTTGGAGGTTGCTCAGGGAATGCTTCCATATCCCTTCATAATGTGGATGTGTTGATACATATAGAGACAATGCACCTGGTGGTTCTGAGGGTCCTCTCTGCCCCTCCAACTACCACAATGCTATTAAAACAAGATTTTCATGAGATTGAAATGAAACACTCAGAAGCAACAGGGTATAAACAAAGCAAATAAAAGACCACATTTAAAAGTTAAAAATCTGTCCTGCTCTTCTGTCAAGAGATCCCCAAAGGATGTGCTTTAGACTTCATTTTGGCAGTTTGTGCTATAACTCACCTCTAGCTTTCAAGTTTTGGTTTTACTTCTGCTTGTTTTTCTCTTTGTACTGAATTAGAAGTCATGGTTTTTTGTAGTAAGAGTGTAGATCATTCATAATTTAATGTAAGCCACATATCACGTGTCAGAAAAATGCTTTAATTATACATCTGTACTGGCAGTCAACAGATGTACTTGGTTTTCTGATAGGAACCACAGAGTGGGCTCTCAGAACACAAGGACAGATTTCCCCGTGTCTCTTTGAGATTTTACTGAGTTTTACACACTTTTAGTAGTGAAAAGGCTTTTCAGATCTGAAGTCCTGAAATGTAAAGCATTAAAGGGTGTATGGGGATATTTGTCTAGCTGTAACAATCCTTAAAAACACAATAAAAAGTAAAAATTAGGAAACCCTTAAATTTGAAATGTAAGCCCATAAACAGTGGAATTTTTAGAAGAAAGAAAGAAGTAGGAAGAAAGGTAAGAACAGTAGCTGTGCAGAAGAAATCAGATTATCGATCAAAGTAAAACTGAGGGGCCGAATCAAATAAAAAAATTCATTAAACAAATTTCTTCATTTGAAGAGCCTTCCATTGAGTTAACTCTTCCATTGAGTTAGCTGCAGCTCTTTGTAGAAGTGGGCAGCACCCATGTGACAGTTTTTCTGATTTGTTGATGCAGATGTTTTCAGAGATATTACACAGATTTTGCAGTAACATTTCTGCAGATCTCAGCAGATGGTAGTAGTTCAAAACATTTACATTTTGAAAGCAAATGACAAAACCAAGAATAGAATATCCTTTGATCTCATCCATCATTTTGTTCTACGTTCCTAACATCATGCTTCTTCCTTTCCTTTTGTAATGATCCCAATTTACTATAGCAGATTAATTCTTTGATGGCCTTGAAAGTTCAAGTGAAACATTGGCTTTAATTCTGAACTTTGGACATAGAATGTTTTCTAATAGTTTTTCATTGACTTTATTCCTTTCTTGCAGTGCTTCTAAGTACTGTTGTGTGTTAATCTTTCCCTACATGGTATTGATAATCCATGGTTTCCGTATCACTTCCAGCTATTACAGTTTTGGTGATTGGTTTAGGGCTTCCTTCCTATTGGTTAGTGAAAGGATGTATGAAAGCACCATTTGTTCCTTAATTTTTATGGTGTTTTGAGTTTCCTACCTTTTTTTCAAGAAGTGTGTTTGGTTAAAAGATTCCTGTGGCCATTTCAAATTATTGTACTCTCATTGATCTAAGTTACTGTTCTGAAGGAGTTTAGGGAAGATGTCACTGGCTCACATCTAGTGGACTGGTGGCTTTGTGCCTCATTGATATTTTGTGTATGTGCATGTTTTTAATAAAAAAATTGGAGAAAATAAAGTTTCTGTCAAAGGTTATTTTGAAACCCTGGAAAATGGTTTGGCTCTTTTATAACATTTTGCAATATCTTTTTCTGTGTTTAGCAATTTTCTATTATTCTACAGTAACAATGCTAGATTTGTTTATCTGCTCACATCAAGGGAGGAACAGTATATAAGTACATGCTTATAAACCATAGACAATCCAAATGCTTAATGAAGTGGTTTTTTCCTAAGTGTACATCTGAAAATAATTTTATTTTTTTCTCTGCTAGAACACCAAAGATCACTACTCTAATAAATTCCTGATAGCTATATAAAGATAACTATGATCCATTGTTTTAGCTTTATGAATCCCACTTATTCTTTTAAATGAAGCTCTTTTCTCATTTGCAAGATATATAGATGTGCTGATTTTTTTTTTTATAGAACAGTTTCTAATAGCTATTTTATATCAGTTACCCTTATGATTAAGCTAGCCATTAAATAAACTACTGAACCTCTGTTCTTGTTCTCCTAAATGCAGAGTCTAGTAAGTTTTTTTGTGTGTCCATGTATGAGAATTGACAGCTGTAGCAAGAGGTTTTTGGTACAGATACAGTCAAGACAGAAGGTCTATTTGTTAATTAAGAGCTCTAGATTATCTTTCTTTTCTAGAAAGTGAGGGAGGAGAAAAGTGTCTTATCTTAGGATAAAGAATTGGGTTTTCTTACTTTGTACCTTTTTTGTGTCTGAAGCATAATGCAGGCTGTAATGTTGTTTTCATCCATGAGACTTTCAAAGGATAACAAAATGACATACTAGGTCATGATGCATGGGACAAGACATTGCCATATACAAGACTTTAAATTTAAAAATAGTAAAGTGCTTTTCCAGGTAGAGTTTATATCTTTTGGCTCAATCAAATATACAAAATTCAGAACTTAATTACGTTTTATGGTTGGATAATTAGTATTTATGCAGAAGCTCACAGGTGCGTAGGTGGTGAGAGAAAGGGAGAATTACAGGGAGCTGTATAAAGCCAAGGGAAAGCTAATTGTATTTGAGGAATCAGTCAAGCAGGCCTAGCTGGTAACGAGGATCCTGCTGTGGTCTCTGACAGTTCCAGGTTATGGTCAGAGGTAATCTCAATTCTCAGGAAAAAAACCCCAAACTGTTCATTTTTCTCATTTCCCTAATACTGGGTTGCTGGCATAAAAGTGATGTTTTCAGGAGTTCCATAATTTTGAACTAAATGCACTAACATAGAATTTTCCTTGCTGTTACATTTTAACACCTCAAAAAATGCATGCAACCAATGGTCACATTGGAAAATTAGAGCTACAAGTAGAAATAAAATTTTAGCTAGTATTTCCCTAGGTTTATGAGTTGATTCCCTTTATATGTGCTTTTTCTTTGATTATCACCAGTATTTACACAGCTGAATTTTAGTGACTCCATTGTTCTTGAAAACAATTTCAAAATTTCCTTTGCAAGTATTCATACAAACTGTGAAACATATATTTGTGTGGAAATGATAATTTTGAATGTGACTTGGTATTAAGTAGCTAAGGAATGGAAACCTACTGAGGAATTTTTTTAGCAATTATCTACACAATTTAATAGACAACACAAAGGCAGAAATGTATGACTGTTTTCAAATAATAGATTAAAAAATAACAACACATAATCAAAAACTTTCAAATGTATAACATCTGAAAAGAAAATGTGTCTGAAATTCCTGTGAACAGGAAAAATGTTATGGGAATTGGAGGAATCATTTACTTCTCTATTCTGTTTTAGGTGTAATTTGACATCTCTATGCATTTTGAGACAAATATCTGAAAGAGAGATGGTTTCTCTCACACCACAATAATACCAAATTGTCCTCAGATCTGTGCTAACTTCAGTGGAGATGATTTCATACCACTGGAGTATTTAGAGGTTTTTTACTTTAGGTCAATGTATTCAAAGAGAGGTGAATGTTATGCCAAATACCATATAAAGAATTGGAGAAAGTCTAGTTTGTTCTTTTATAATAATAGAATAGGGTGACCTTTTTTAACATTTTAAACATATATTCAGTGGGCAGTTTTTAAATACTTCTCTAGTTAACTCAAATACTCACAGTTCCATTTTATTTTTTCTCTATATTGAAACAGTCTTTTCTATTTTTTGATATAGCTGTGCCTTCACAGTCTCACGTTGTTATGAGCGTGCAATTTCAAAATCAATGCATAAAGGAGACCCAGGAGACATTATTTTGAAAGATTTTACTTTGATTTATCAAGAGAATAAATTATTAGGTGTCACTTGTTTTCATGATCAACTTATCACATGTTCCTGTTTTTTTTTATTAAAGCTGTTTCTCACCTTTGGCAGGAAGGCTGCAGTCCATTGCTCTACTGTAATGCCTCTTTACATGGTTCAGCTTTAGATCAGAATCTTCATATGGACTGACTTTTGGTCTCATGTGTGATCCTGAACATCAGCAATTAATATATCAGGAAAATAATTCACCTTAGAAACTGTGGAGGAAATTTTTTTGCAGTCAGGATGGA
Organism: Serinus canaria; assembly: GCF_022539315.1. Lineage (NCBI taxonomy): Eukaryota > Metazoa > Chordata > Aves > Passeriformes > Fringillidae > Serinus > Serinus canaria. Next base: position 38,016,434 of record NC_066319.1, on the reverse strand, counting down.
GATTTTAAATTTTGCTACTCTTTCTGAAAAATTCTAAACCAACATCATTAGTCTGAAGGCCCAAATCTAAAAAATAATTTGAGATCTAAATCAAGCCTTGGAATCAGCATTACAGACCCATTTCTAGTTAGCAACTGTTCTGCTGATTTGTGTGCACTGTTTATCCATTCTGTTCCTTTGTTCCAATTCTGTCATTTTGGTCTTATTAAAAAAGTTCAGCTCACTACATGTGTTTCCGATCTCATTCCATCTGTTATTTTGCAAGAGCTACTTCCTTTATATCATTAATTCCTCTTTGATTTTTGGTCTTTTTTGTTTGAATGGGCAGAAGTGGAGCTTGTTTCTGAAAAACATTGGTTAAGGAAGAGTTCATTGTCCTTATACAACGTTACCAATTCCAAGTGACCATAGTTCACTTGGTTTGCATCAGGCCATGTGAAGTTCATGGTACTTGATGCCAACTGCTCTAGTTAGATTTGTAACAGTTTTCAAGCAGAAAATAGTCTTCCTGTCCTGGGAAAATTATCAGGATACCAAAATATTCTGTATTGGAATGAGCAGTGAACTCTCAGAAGACCTAGAAAAACAATGAGTTGTGGCCAATGAAACTTCTTGCAATTAATTTTGGATTTTGGAAGTTTTCACTTCCTTTTTTCCCTTTCTTTCTTTTCAATGCCTTTTAAGTAATTTTGAACTAGAAAAACAGAAGGTTTTGTTTGAAAATGTTGAGAACAACATCCATTGTCATCTAAAAGAAGTGTATAAAAATATATTGAAACTGATAGTTTCTTGAGAAATGTTTTTTTTCATTTTGAAGAAAAAGAACCAAGTAAAAATAATCCCTTACAAACTCAGCCTAATGTCTTTATTTCATCCAAATGTCAAGGCTTTTCTCTGGGATTAGATTTCCTTCAATTATCAGTGGCCTTTGGCACAATTTTTCACAGGGTTTCTGTGCATATTGCAGCTTATACTCTGGTTTTATCATTCGAATTTCAGCACTGAAATACTTTGAATATTTATGTACAGATCCAATTTTTTTATAATGAGGACTTTACAGTTTCTAGTAATCTGGATGTGGATGTGATCCAGTGCTCTGTAATTTGCCCTTCCTTTTCCTTCTATGTACAATCTGTTAGGAATCAATAAGGGCACATGGGCTAATAATTCCTGCTAGATATAGTATTGCAATTTAAATCCTTCCCTGAATTAAAGAACAGTATTGATGTACACTGTTAAACAGATGCACTGATTTGCAATGGTGGTCAAAGTGATTTCTGTTCCTATGTGCTTTGTGGTTGTTTTTTTTTTTTGTTTGTTTGGTTTGGTTTTTTTGGGTTTTTTTTGGTTATTCATAGGTGTACCATGTGTACATTTTATAAAGAGTGTCAAAATCTTTTGGGATAAAAGGAGCTGTGTAAGTGTGGCTTCATCATGTCCTCATGTGATACTATATTCTATGTGATCAAACACCAGAACTGCTTGATGATACCCCTGATTTCAAATCAGTGTAGATTTTTGGAAGTTCTGTAACCTATATTCTTTTCTTGATTTTAAAATAATTCTATCCCTTCTTTGATAGAAACTGAATTTCTGCATCTTCAAATCAGACTGCTACAGATCTCTCAAGCTTTTTTTTAATTTTGATTACACATTCTGCCATCTGCTCTTGAGTTTTTAAATGAATAGGTGGTGCTTTTTTAGACTGAAATACCCTAAAATCATAATTTATATTTGACAGCATGGCATGCTTCAAGTTATGTGTTACCTGTGCCATTTCACTGGATTTACCAAAATTTCCCTCAGTTTCTTGAGTCACTTGTGAGCTGTAACAACCTAGAATTTCTAACACCCACAAAATAAACCATGTCCACCTTCAGCTCAAGACAGAACAATAATCTCTATTTACCTATTAAATAATTCTTTCCTTGTCTGTGAGGTTTTTAGGGGAATAATATGAAATAAAGACAAGTCCAGATGCCTAAATAATTATTTACATACTTCAGGAGTGAACCAGAAGGAAGTGAAATGGCTCTATGTGCAGGGAGCAAGTGGTGAGACTTCTCTCACAGGGGAATTGAGAGAGGCAGTAGTAGATGGGATAAGCTTTTCAGACAAGGAGGCAAGTGGACAGTCTACCAGAGAGAGCAAAAGACAAAGAATGCCAGGGCAAGAAGGAATGTGTGATGATTGTATAATTTCTTGTCAGATAGATACAGAAGGGATGGTTTGGGTTTCTAGAAGGCTGGTGGACCAAAGCGGACTTGGAGTGGCCTTGGTTCTCTTCAAGATGTAATTTTGCATCTTGAATATTATAAAATATAAAATGTTTAATTTTGTTTGAGATGTTTGGTTTGGTGGATCTTCCCATTAGAGTGTAGTGCCAGTGACACCAAGGTCACAGGTTTGATCCCGCATGGGCCGTTCACTTAAGAGTCAGGCATGATGACCCCTGGATCCCTTCCAGCTCAGACAATTCTATGATTCTGTGAGAAAGTCTTTTACATTCCTCAGGCACAGGTAGGTGAACCCTTACAGATGGTTCCTTGAGCAGCTGATTTGGGGAGTAAATGGTAATCATGCAGGAAGACAAATATTACCCATCCTGCTAGTGACAATCCTTTTGACTATGGACATTTGCAAGATACATTCAGTCATTTGTTCTCTTCACAATTTTTTGCTTGTTATTTAATTTTTCCTCCTGGTTGGACAATGAGCTAGAACCATTTCAGATCCCTTTAATGTATATTTTGTTTTCATTCAATATTCTTTCTATGTTTGGATTTCCTGTGCTTACAAAGTTCATATAAATATTACTGGCAACGACATGAGCAGAACTTGTGAAATTAGAAGAGCCTGAGGGTTCCTCTCCTATAATCCCCATCAATGTATTTACATGCTTTAGAGAAATAAATGTACACAGACATATTTCACTGTACTGGTACAGCATCTTCCTTGGTAGAGGAAGTGAAGTTTCTTTATATTGAAGTTCTCTAGCACTGGAAAAACCTGCCAGTGATTAGTTGTGTCTGTAAGATGCACTTGCAAAAAAGTGGTGTGGACTGTGTTTTGTGATTTTACAAGATGCACATTCTCCGTTTGCAGTTTAAATCCAAGAAAGCTCTGGAACTTTTTTCTTCCATTTGTTATTGCCTTAATTTTATGAAAATGCTTCCTTTTATAATATGAGGCTACAAATAACCCTCTTCTAGACAGGACAGGAAAATGTGATGAAAGAGCTCTAAAACTGTTATGGCAAGGAATCATACCATGCCTTACAGTTATGAGAGAATAATTCTTTTGTCATTACACTGCCCAATGGGAAAAGGATAAAAAGGAAGAGAACCTAGGACTAAGTACCCTCTAAAATATACTCATTGTAGTGCTGTCTGTTTCTCTAGTTAGAAATTACTGAAGACGTTAAAGATAATATAGAAGCAGTTGGATTTTTTTGTACTATCTCAAGATATCTGCAGATAAACAAGATATTTACAAGAATCAGAGGCCATGACTAAATTTTCATGACAAAAAATTTCAAATTCAGTTTGAAACATTTTGGATATGTGGGTCAGCTGACAGATCTGAAAAGACTCAGCCATGTTTGTACAGAAAACACCCTGTAGTATTAGAGTGTGTTATATTGTATTAAATACAATAGATTTGTTTAATTATTTTATTTGTTTAGATTCCCTTGTGCTATTGTATTGCTGTCAAAAAAGGAATTACTGTAACTTATGGTAGTGTAACTTTTTTGAGTTATGGAAATTGCCTCCTTACACTCTTAACAATAGATTTGAAGTTTGGGTGCTCAGTGCAATGTGAACTATCTTGTACATCACTTATCAATCTGATTTATTTCTTTTGGACTTGGGGCATCTATTCAACTATTCATCTGCTGTTTCTCAGCAATGGGGAATGGTAGCAGGACTGCTAGCATTTTATCCAGGCCTGGACTGTTTTGACCACTGCAGTAGAACCAACACTTAAAATCACAGCCCATTCCCCAATGAGGTGTTACAGCTGTGTCTGTCATATTCTGCCACTGCTGCTCCAGTGCTCAGAAATGCCCATCCCAGGGCTGAGTTCAGCTTCCTCTCCCTCTCACTTTTCCTCACCCTCACCCTCTCCTCTCTCCTTGCCTCTGCCTGTTGTTTGTTCCCAAACCTTTTGTCCAGTCTATTTTAAATTGTGCCCAGTGACAAGTCTCCTCTAATTCCCTTGGAATGCCCCTGCAGAGCCTACTGCTTCTCACAGCCAGTAGGTATTTTCTAATGTTCCAGTATTTCCATTACACAGTTTTATCCCTAAGAGCTATCTACACACCCTTTACTGTATATTGTTCCCCTTTTCCTTTGTTTATTCCCTTTAGACATAGTAGATTCATGGCATGCCCCCATTTTCTTTTTTCCCAAGCCTAAATTAGTGTGAGATAATCAGAGAAGCTCTTTAAATAATCTTTTTTTCTCTATTAATAATGTATTTAAAATATAATCAGTCAAAAGAAATCATGAGGGATAGAGTGGAATGAGAGCAAGAGCAGAAAGGAGAAAATGAAGGACTAGGAGGTGAGAAAGTACATGGGATTCTATTTACAAGAAAAATACATGCTGAAAATAAGTACTTAAGATGGGAATTGGGGAATGAGAATGAACAGATGTTAGCAAAGTTACTTTGTCTGGAGACAAAGAAATGGGATAGTTAAAAAATGTGTGTATTTTAAAGTAAGATTTTAAATAAGGATTATGCAGCTGGGAAAGGTTACTTAGACTATGAGTTGGAGACATCTATGGTGTACATAAGATTTTTTAAAAACAATCTAACAAAGCAGCTGGGTGAGTTATTAACAGATGTTAATGATTTGTCAGTGGTATAAAACATTAAGATCACATTCAGGGGTAGACCATGGTCATGTCTGATTTCTCCATGGACAAAACTTTTGCATTAGACCACTGTCATGCCTGATTTCTAACCATGGATGGAACAAGCCTGAAATAATTCGAGCAAGGAGAAAAGGGAAGGGAAAGGGGAAGGGAAAGGGGAAGGGAAAGGGGAAGGGGAAGGGAAAGGGAAAGGGAAGGGAAAGGGAAGGGAAGGGAAGGGAAGGGAAGGGAAGGGAAGGGAAGGGAAGGGAAGGGAAGGGAAGGGAAGGGAAGGGAAGGGAAGGGAAGGGAAGGGAAGGGAAGGGAAGGGAAGGGAGGAAGGGAAGGGAAGGGAAGGGAAGGGAAGGGAAGGGAAGGGAAGGGAAGGGAAGGGAAGGGAAGGGAAGGGAAGGGAAGGGAAGGGAAGGGAAGGGAAGGGAAGGGAAGGGAAGGGAAGGGAAGGGAAGGGAAGGGACGGGAAGGGAAGGGAAGGGAAGGGAAGGGAAGGGAAGGGAAGGGAAGAAGGAAAGGAAGGAAAAGGAAAAGGAAAGGAAAGAAAAAGGAAAGGAAAGAAAAAGGAAAAGGAAAAGGAAAAGAAAGAAAAAGGAAAAGGAAAGGAAAGAAAAAGGAAAAGAAAAAAAAAGGAAAAGGAAAGGAAAGAAAAAGGAAAAGAAAAGAAAGAAAAAGGAAAAGAAAAGAAAAGGAGAAAACCACCTATGTTTATTTTACTAGAATGAGTGGGAGACAGTTCAAGTATGGAAAATCAGTGTTTCATGACTTCATTTACAATAAACAGAAAGTAAATTTTCTCCCCTTTACATTTCTTTTTTTCCTGCTTGTACTTGAGCTAGCTTTTCAAAGCTGTGGATACAAGAGAATAAAAGCTGTATGTGTTGGAAGCACAATGTAACTGTAGCAATGCCAATAATTCTCTCAGAGTAGTTGGCCCTTAATGCTGTATTTAAGTATGTCCTGAAAATAGCTGCATTAGGCCAGTAAGTGCCAAGTAAATCTATAAATAAATAAAAAGAGAGATAATATCTTTATGAACTGTGCTTTCTGTATGTTTTTATGAACAGATGCATCAGTGTGTATTCTAGGTCTAGAGGGGGTTTTGAGAAACAAGAGTGTTCATGTTGAGTGGGATGCAAGTAAAATACCATCTCCAAAATAATCTTGGCACAATAGACATGTCTTTTGAACTTATTTCTCAAGAGAGTCAAAAGAAACAACAAAAAGCTAAGGAAAGATTTGCAAGTTTTTAGCTGCTGCGATGCTGTAGAAAGCTGATGACTCCCTGGTGAGCAGGCAGTGGGTTAGATTGTGCTTTTACAACCCAAGTTGAGCTGGGGCACAGCTCAGCACCACCAGCTGAAGAGCAGCACACAGGAGGGGCTGTGCCTCAGAGGTGCTGTGACCTTCCCAATTTTCTCATTTTCTTCATAATAAATGATTGATCCATAGCAGCACTGATTTTTTGTACCTACAAAAGTATGGTCTTTTCTTGTACGTTTTTATCCGTTTCCCATAATCTGGAGCAGGGGCTGAGCAGTGCCTGTGTGTCCCTGTGCACTGGCTGCTGTGATGGGCCTGCAGCAGAGCAGTGGAAGGTGCTGTGGGTGCCCATATGTCCATGGTGGAGTTCAGGGTCCCCTACACAGGGAGATGCATTTCCAAGTGTTGTATGTGCTATTGTCCGTCCAGCATCTGCCCAGGTGTGGCAACTTAGATCAAGATGGTTTCCCCCAGGAGGAGCATTGGATACTTCTTTCTTCAGCACATTAGTGAGATGAATCAATGCAAGAATCAGTCATGGCATGAGCCATCTACAGACTGGACAGGCAAAATTAAAGTTTTGAAATTGCCAAACTCGAATACAAATCAGGAAAGGAAAAGCAAGCAAACAAACAAACAACAACAAAATCCAAAAAACCCCACCTTTTAAAACTTATTTTGTATCTTAGAAAGAAGTGGAGGGAAGCATGTTTCATTTAAAAACATGTTTCCACAACATTTTCAGCTCACTTCTTTTGGAATTGTCTTCCCTTGACACATACACTCCCATTCTTTGCCCCCTTGACACACTCTGGATTTAAGGGAGCTAGCACAGTGGAAAAAGTATCAATTAATCATTGTCTGGCTGGGTTTCTTTTTACCAGCTTGGTTTTCTGAATTAATTCCCTATACAATGGTGTATCAGGCATTATGAGGACAAAGAAGGGGGCAATCCAGACCCAGACCAACAGTGGCAACCCCCACACTGTATGCTAAAGGTGTGCATGAAGGACACGTGTACACGCTGTCATTAGAGTATGCCTTAACACCTAATCTGCTGAAAGGTGGTTCTACACTAGGAGAGTTAGGCCTGCTCCTGGTCCCTTGACAGCCAACACCCTTCTATTCTTTGTAGTTTAGTCCCACCATTTCCTATATGCCAGATCCAGCAGTTGCAAAACTGCTGGGGAAATTGATTTAGCTTGGTGGTGCATCAGAAAATAAAACTATTGAAAAGTATTTGTGTTCTAGTGGCTGCAGACTATTGGATTTGCTATCTAGTAATGCAGAACTACATCCTAATCAAAGATGTATAGGTGTTTATTTTACTATGTCTCTAAATTATATATGAACTTTTATTTCTATGACTGCCATTTTTTCTATCTTGTCTGACAGAATGTGCTTCATAGTGTTATGTCTTCCCTTAGAAAGCCAAGTTCAGTTAGTTATAGAAAAATATATTTTTGGAAAGTATAAGTTGAGTTCCATCACAGGAGAAATAAAAACAATGCAAGGAAGGTATGTTACCTTCACAGGGGAATAGAATAATGCAACAATGTTGTGTAAGTAAAAATATTTCCCATTTTAATAATTGAAAGGTGAATTTTTAAATGAATAACTATTGCTATTCTTTGCTATCCTTTTCCTTTTCAGATACATTATTTTTCTTTACAAATTGTTATATTATCGACTTGTCATATCTAAGAAGTAAAACAGCTAAAAATTCCATTATTGTACAGATAATGCATTGTAACAGCCTATGGCATATGTCTTAGGAAATTTAGGAATATACTGAAATTTAGTTTTCAACTTTTCAAGACAGGAAATTCCAATTTTGTTGTTCATTGTTGCTAAAAAGACAAGATGCTTGTCTCCCTCATGTCAAGTGCTCCTCCTTACAGATCCTTGTAGTTTGCCATAAGCCTGTAGAACATATCATCCTAGGAGAAGACTAACTGGTGCAGTTTCTCATGAATTTGTGAGTTGTATCAGCTTACTAGAAGGGTTCAGTGAGCATCTGAATTATCACAGAGAAAGCAGCAGGACCACTCAGTGAAAACCGAGCAGGAACAGGGGAGAACCAACTGAGGTGTAAACCTCCCTGTACTGTGAACTCTTACATCAGATCAACTGATTGTGGGAGATCTTGAGTAAGAAGCACCAAACCATTAAAATCATGGGTTTATTAGTTCCTGTACTTCAATGTGCTCATTGGTCAGCTCTGCAGTACTTAATTCTAATGTCTAAATGCTTGGTCAAGTTTGAATGAGTAAAGGATTCCTGAAATTCCCTGTTAATAAAATTGCACAATATTGCAGAACTTGCTTGCTGTTGTTGCTGTGAAAAATGATTGCACACTACAAAGAGCTGTTGACTTTTCTGTGAAATATGTAATTAGGATTTTGAACTTTCGTATTACAGCTTTAGCAGATATACTAATTCATGGCCACTAAAAAAACCCTCCTATTCACTCATGTCAGCCCTGCACTCATCAGATTCAGCTCTCTAACTTAGCCAAAAACTAATTCAACAACAAAAAGAAGAAAACTTGAAAAACAAGCAAGCAAACAAGCAAACAAAACCGCCCAGCAAAAAGTGTAGTTAGAGAGGGAGGAATATGGAAGGAAGTAAACTGAATCTCTCTCCAAGCAGATGTGTGTTTTTTTTCAGTCAGTTCTGATGAACAGCATGAAAAAAATGGAACATGAAACATTGTGCCCTAGGTAGGAAGTAAACCTGTATAAAGAAATAAGTACAGTGCCATATGTGAAATTTACTCCCATTGTTAGGTGGAGAGAGCCAGGACATGATTAACAAGAAGCCTGAGCTCCAGAATCATGACATCTGGAAACACAGAGGGTATATATTTGTCATCTTACTGTGTACTGGCCTGATGATCCTCTATAGACTGTTGGCAAAGACTAAATATTAGGACAGATGGACTTCTGATCCTTTGTCTTCTGGTACATAATAATAGGTACTATGGAGGCAAAAAGCCTCCTATCCTTATAGTAGTCACTTTCTCAGCAAAAGTGACCTACAAAGGCATATGTGACAGAGTTGCCTGTGATAATAAGAGCTGAAGTCACTGACTCAGACATTTTCCATCCACTATTCTGATGAATCATCAGGAAAGCAATAAAAGAATGCTGATGAGTGTATCATGCTCATATGCATTCTGAGTACCATGAAAAGCATCTCATCCATTAGAAACAACATGAAATCCTAGAGAACATCACATCTGTGGATGTGATGGTTAATAGCTCACATAGATTCAGCTGATTCTGCTACATGAAGCCTTTCCTTGATTAGCCAACCCAAATTTTGAGATTAATTAGAAGCACTAATGATGCCATTTCCACTTACTCATTTTCAGCCTCTGAACAAATTTATCCACCAGAAGCATTTAGAGCAGTTGAATAAGAAGCGCAAGGTCTTATTGTTGTCTTTTTGTGCTATTCTGACAGCTCAGAGGACATTGGGGGAGATTTTGGCACTGGAAAATTTTCTTAATGAATCAGATGTCCTTAGGTGGTATGTGGTGTAGGGGTGGATTAATGACTCTGCTTCACCTCTTCCTCACAAACTCTTATATGGCAGTAGGTAATTCTGGAAAGAAATCAGTGGTCAGAAAGTCTTTTACAATCCAGCTTTTTGTGGCTGCCAGGACAGACCCTGGTGACTAATAGGAATTCTGCACCAATTAGAGCAGAGTTGTGTTGTATGTGCTGGGGCTAAAACAGTTCCAGTATTCTTGGCTAGCCTGAGTGCAGTGGAAATACATTAGCAGCTTTGAAAAGCTTGGCCCACAGTTCTTCCTCCCATTTAATCACATAACTTAGGAATAATGTAAACTTGAGTCTTGGGTGACAAATCATAAAGTTATAATCAGAAATGTTATAGCACGAGGCCAATTCACAGGTACTCTTGGAAGACATAATTTATGCAATTGCAACAAATTTCAATTTCATCATTGTTCAATGATGATAAGAATGTGATTCAGAAGCCTTTTGAAAGAGGTTATTTTTCTGTCTGAAGACAAGTTAGCTTCTGAACCTGTGGATATCTTGAATACCGGTAGTTGAATTCTTCTGTATTTGAGAAATAAACCAAATACAGGATTTTTATCCAGAGCATAAGAAAACTTAGAATAAACAGAAATTGGGTCAGTTAAAGTTTTGATGAGACATATTTCAGAAAATTAAGATAAATATATTAGAAGAAGATATCTTTTGAAGAAACATCAATCATAATTTTCAGTATATTTTACAGATTTCAAAATTATGAAGCTACTGCTTTGGAAGCTAGTGGGAAAGTGCAGAAGTGATACAGATGAAAATCTTGTACTTTTCATGAAATACATCTTAAAGACTTGTATTTTATATTACTTCCATTAAAACTAAGGCTGTGAGCAAAAATACCTTGGGACAGTTCCTGTTTTTTCCTTCTGCTTACAGTATTATTGAATCTATTCCACAAAGTCCTGTAGCTCAGAATAAGTAATACTGGGTTAAGTAAACCCAATATTGGTGGATAATTTAGCATGACATGAACATTTTGGAAGATCAGGGTGATATCTGTCTGTCACTTTAAATAAATGACAAAATATGCAACATTTCTAAGAGACAGTTAAATTTTTCACCTTCCCCTCAGGCACTGCCACAAGACTGCGTAGCACCTCAGGAAATACTCCACGGGACGTTGAAATGGGGCTGCAATATTTTAGATGCTCTGTTCTGGACACATGCATGGGCTTGAGTTCATGAAGAGTATTTAAACTAGGCTTTGTTAGAACTTCAATTCTGATAACTTTAAACTTTCATATTTGTTGGAGTTGTCTTCTGAATTAACAATTGATTTTGAAAGTGAATTTTCCCCATGGCAATCTACTTCATCAAGCTCTAATTTTTCTTTACCTTTATTTAACAGTGAAGTTGCTATAAATGTTTCTTCACTGTAAGGGTGACACCCATAAAAAGGATCTGTAGGAATTGTTTGAAGGTGCTTCTCTTGCTCTGTTTCTCAGGTATGGTCCATAATGTGGCTTAGTTCCCACTCAGGGTCTTCTGACATGAGTTAGACACATATTTATGTGCTGGAGGGGTCAAAATCAAGGAATGTTTCATTGCAAGTTGTACAGTGGGCACATAATCAAATGCGAAGTTCTGAATAATTTCAGCATAATTTCAATTTTTTCATATTTATTTGGCTGCAATATTTATCTTACAGTATGGGCCTATGTATCTAAAATTGAAAAACTGTCCTAGAAGAAACATATTATGTGCTTAATAAGTACAAAAAGTGGGGGGGGAGTTTAATCTAACTACTGGTTTTTGGTCTGTTCATGTCTTTTGTCATTGTGTGTTTTCTAGTATTAAAATTTATATATTTGGTAGTTTTCCCTTCTACACCAGCATACTTTAGAACTTCATGCTAAGCAAGTTATATAAAAGTACTTAGGAGCAGACAATTTAATTGCATTTTCTGTTGTTAAAAATGCTTCTGTAATGGAAAAGAATTACACTGACATTTTAATATGCTGTCACTTTAGGATACTACATGAAGTGTGAACAGAGCACAGGCACTTTTAACAGGTGTCTCTAATTGTTAGTTTGTTTCTTAGAAATAGCTATAATATAAATTTTGGTGGAACATGTAGATCCAAGGTGTTTGGATCCTGCAACATCCTAACCAGGCTTTCCTTTCGTTGCTGGTGAAAACAAATTGGGTTGTGTAATTGACTTTTTTGTGAATAAAGCTTTTATGTTTGCTTTGAGTTCAAACTCCATCTTTTTCTTATTATTCTTTTTTCCCTTAGGAGGGATTGCAACATGGGCTTTTAAGGAAAAAAAAAAAAGTTCAGTGTATTCATTTATTTTAGTAAATACGACGCTTCTATTGCTTTCAGATTTTGCCAGTCTGTAACTGCAGAAATAATCATGAAAAAAGGGTGAAAGCCAGATCAATTACATTTTTAAACAGTGTATTTTCATTAGATCTTCCAAGTGCCTGTTATGTTCAAAGGGAACTCAAGATTGTCTTGTTCACAGAATACTTGAAAAACCCCTTAAAAGAAGCAGATCTATCCAGGAAAATGTCTGGATTGTTGTATGAAGTGTGCTTACTTTAAAAAATGTCAGAAGAAGAGCATCTACACACATACAGTTTTTTCAAATTTTCAGAGAGATTACTACTATCTCCAAAAGTTGTTACAAAAATATCTTTAAGCAAACAAACAAAAAACCAGAATACAAACCTGGTAACAAAAATTAGTACTGAATTTTGAAAAAGAAAATAAAACACCAGTTTTGTTACATAGGAAATGAATTATGAACATTCGTCTTCTAAAGAGTTTACCTAATTAACAAGTTTTTATTATAAATAGTTATTCTTTTCTGAATTGGCAGAAAGATAAACTACATCAGTAATTCAAAGTTATACACTTAAGATTTAGTGAACATTTCAAGATCAAATGTTTCACTAATTTTTAAGATACATTTAGGTCGATTGCACAGAATTATGAAAGTCCATTTATTAGTTAAGCTGTTGTTAAAGTAAAGGAATTCTGATCAATTTGCTAAGAATTGACTCCAGCTGTGCTGGTTTCCGTCATGTAGTTAAACAGAAGCTCACCATAGCTTGATCTCCTTGTCCTCATTTTCATGGTCACTGAAGTAAAGGGATGATGGACTCAGCAGCAGTCATGTGTTCCTTGAGTATTCAGGTGCTAATCCAGAGACTCAATTAAAAACTTCAAAGCCATTAGGGAGATATTTCTCTGAATTTAAGACAATTAACTATGTGCGTTAATTACACATTTTAATATCTATGAAGAAATCAAGTGAGAAATTCTGAATTTCAAGATAAAGTTGACAGATCTGGATTCTGATCTGGAATAGACAATAACCTCATGTTCATAGCACAGAGCTATGAAGTGAAAGAACAAGTTCCAATTCCTGCTTCCTGAATCAGATATCAGACTTGGACTTGACTTTCCCAAAACCCTCACAGATGCCTTGACCTCTGAGTCTCTGTGGCCTAATCCTTTATTCAAAGCTCAGAAGCTGTTCTAGGCAAGACTAAAATATGAGCTCCAAATAATGCTCATTCCTCCAGCATGTTAACTTGTGCACATGGTTTAGCTACAAACTGCATTGTAAAAATGGAAGAACTGATTGTGTCTCTGCCAGCTCCTATTGTGAGTTCTGTAGCCACTTATACTCTGCCTCTCATTTTTTCAACAACTACAACTCCTCTTAATCAAAATAACTAGATAGAAGCACATTTTTGCTCCTCACAGGAATAAAGAAAATTATGTGTCTAATGGATCCATTCTTAAAATGACTGCTGTATGTGCATCTATGCTGCAGGTGCAGAATCATGTGTACTCAAGATACAGAATTTATTTACTTTTTAGCACTATGTTGTATTCCTGAACTGTCTATGTGGTATGTGTGTAATATGTCCAAGTGCTAGAAATTGAGCTGACACTCAATTGTGGCCTTCAAGAGTAATTCCAGACTTGTATCCTTGAGTCTTTTAGCTGGATTTCTTTTTAGTTGAACTGTATGGAAAAAGAAATCTAAGAAATCTGAATTGGTTTTACTGCTTCAAAAGTTACCATTGCCCCGTTGGCCTGGTAACCGCAGACATTGACTACAGCCTTGGTGTGTTTCAGCATCACCTCTACTCCCTTCAAACAGTAGAGTCCTGCTTTTCACACCATTTCATATCCCTCTTCGTTGCTTAACAAGTGTCAAAGGAAGAATCTCTTCCCGTATTTCTGTTCAAAACTTCTCTGTGCTATCCAAGGATCAAGAGCTTTTGCATGAATCTGTGAAGCCACTGTTACTGCACTGGAGTTCTTTCATTGCTTGTGGTAGATTCTCAAGACAAAGTCTGACATGCTTTCCTAGTTCTCAGGTCAGCAAGTCCACATGTCTTTAACTTGGAATACCTCATGATCAGTGATGATCAGTGTTTATCCTAAAAACAGCATTTTTCTTCTTCTTAGATCATGGTGCAAAACAAGAGTTCCACCCATCTTAAATCTTAGGCTTGCATACAGTGTTCATCACTGACACTTTCTTCCCCAGTGGCTTAGAGTTGTTTCCAGAAGTGTAAGAACAGACAAATATCAGTAGTGTACATTTTGTAGATACTGCATCTTTTTATCATTCATGAGTATAACTGGTTATTTTGGATTTTCCTTCCCACTATAAGGCATGGGCTTTTGGTAGACAAGCAGGAATAGTGTACTCAGAGAATGTGTAGAACATATTTTAGATAAGAAATAGAAAAGTAATGAAAAGACAAAATCATTCTGTCAATTCACAATTCTGAAATACATTAATCATAGAGTTTGGGGAAAATTTGAAAATGGGTAATTAATTTTATTCCTTTCTCCTGTAGTCTTTTGGCAAGTGCAGAAAGCTATATGTGCTTTTGGTCACTTCACAATAGCCTTAGACAGGTTAATGTTTTAAATAAACACTCAATGTTCATAAATTCCAACTGCTGAATATATTTCCTGTGGTATGTTTTAAACAAAGGTCTGCTACTTCTGCTGTTTATCCCTGACATTGTTGTTAGACATACCTTTAGTATGCTTTCAGTTGTTGTTATTAAGGTTTTATTCTGTCATAAATTTCTAGATATATGTACAACAATAGGATTATTCTATTCATCCTTCCCTAATTTTTGTGAAACACTGCCAGTTAACTTTATGGAGGAAATATTGAAATCATTTAAATCTTCAAGGAAACCACTGAAAGAGCTAAAATCAGCTGTGCTAAAAAGGCATGTTCATGGCAGTTGTGGGCAAATGCCCTTTCTGGAGTGAATTTTTATTTTGTGATTAAGATGCAAGTACCTGTTTTCTGAATCATTCTTTCTAGTACAGCTAGCTAAGCTTAACTAAAACCAGAAGAGGAAGCATCTTAAAATCAAATCAATTTATGGGCAATACTCCCACAAGGTTCCTGAGCTAATTTAAGGAGCTTTTCTTTTGAAAGTCCATCCCTAGTCCATTCTATCAGAATCATATAGTGGGTGATATAGCCAGAAATATTGCAAAAAAATAAAAATAAAAAAAGAATCAATCCTCCCAGATGAGAGGGATATAACTGAAAGAGAGATGGTAGATCTGTGCAGTGTACATGACACATCATGTGGTGCAGAGTGCAGGCTGTGGTTGTGGTTGTCATTGCTGCAGGAGCTTATGTGCTCTAAATCTTCTCTTGACTAGTTTAGAAACAGTTCTGTCTCGAAGGATCTGCTGACTTCTGCTGTTTCTTTGATTTGCATGCAAATCCAAGACTTCTTAAGGGCCTTGACAGCAGAGTTAATATTTTTAAACAGTAGCTTTAAGTCTCAATGTAGTCATGCTTACATGATTCAAACTCGTTGATTGTGGGAGACAAGGTTTGAAAATATGCTGGTAATACCAATTGTGCTGGTTTTGGCTGGGAATGGTTTTCTTCACAGTGGCTGTTATGGGGCTGTGTTCTGCATTTGTGCTGAACACAGGAGTGATAACACAGAGATGTTTTTGTTATTGCTGGGCAGTTCTTGCACAGAATCGAGGCCTTTTCTGCTTCTTTTACTGCCATGCTGACAAGGATGCTTGGGGTACATGGGAGGCTGGGAGCCAGGGGAGGTGACCAAAGGGATATTCCAGGCCATGCTCAGTATCTAAAGTGATAGGAAAAAGGAGGAGGGGAGTTATTTGGAGTGGTGATGTTTGTCTCCCCAAGAGATGGGGACCTGCTCTCCTGGAGATGGCTGAACACCTGCATGCCATGGGAAGCAGTGAATCAAGTCCTTGTTTTGCCTTACCTGTGTGTGGCTTTTGCTTTCCCTGTTAGACTGTCTGTATCTCAACCCATGAATTTTCATGCTTTTATCCCTCTGACTCTTTCCCTGATCCCACTGGTAGGGAACTGAGCAAGTGGCTGTGTGGGGTTTGGTTGCTGCCTGGAGTTAAACCAATCTAATAAAGTCTTCTGCTCAAAGATACTGACACTGACTGTATTTCACAGATAAAATACTAATTAAAGTAAGTATCTTTGGAAAACCTAGCAGTTTAAATCTTGGCTCATGTTTCACAGTCCCTGCACTTTACCTTCCTCTGGTCTGATGTGCCAGCAAATAAAGTCTTGCCATTTGTGTAAAATCTAATACCAGTTTTGTCTTTCTCTTTCCAGATGATAAATCCTATTGTCTCAAACTGAATTTTAAAAAAAACCAAACAAAAACAGAAACAGAAATCTGACCCAAAAAAACAAACCAGCAAAACCCTAACCAAAATAACTACCAAGAAATTAAACAAAGAGCCTGAAGTATAAAATACTCTTTTTTTTTTTTTTAATTGTTTTCTGCATATAGAACTAAAGTTTCTGACCTTCAATCCAAAATGTATTGCAAAGTTGTGGTCTCTTTGGATCAAGAACAAATAATAAGTATTTTTTGTACACTAAGTAGTGGCCTGAACTTTCTCATGAAGTTATTTTAAAATATTTTTCCTTGCATTCAATTAGGTCTCTAGACATTGCATGTGAAAGCTACAGTGTTACAGTACCTGAGCATTTTAAAATTAATTTTAAATATTACTTTAGTATTGTGTATCATATTCTGCTGCACTTTGGGGTCTTTTGGAAGAATGGCAGAGAAGGGACAAGTGGAATGGCATTGCAGAAATGATCAAGGTACAGGTGACCCCATCTCAGTGTTTCACTGTACTGGTGTAATGTTGTACCACACATTACTGTGAAATGCTTTGGTTGTGGGCTTCAACATATTTTGTGAGCCATAGGTAAAATTCTTCTTTCTTTCTTTCTCCTCCTCTCTCTCTCACTTTCTCACTCACTCTCCCTTTCCTTCCACTAAGCTCCTGAATTTACAAAGGCTAAAATTCACCCCAGGGTGGTTTCAGTCCATGGTTGAGGCCACAGCTCAGTGTGGTGCTGAGTGTGCAGATCCTTCTCTTGAGTACAGATCTTCTGCAGCTCTTCCCCTTCTTCCCTACTGCCCCTGGACTCCTGCCTCTTCTTTTCCTGCTTAGCTTCTCCCTTAATTTTAGCACAATCTCACTGCAAATTCCTTTCTCAGGACATGTAGACCTTTCTGAGCCAGTACAAAGCTGATCTTCCCTGATATTTTTCAGGAGGGAGGAGAGCCAGCAGGAGTAGCTTCCACCATGTGAAGTCAGCTCAGCTCTGAAAGGGAGAGCAGTGGGGAAAAAAAGGTTGGGATGGTCAGAAACAAAACCCCGAGGGGCCAAGCCATCTGAACCGTGGACCCACAAAATTAAGAAAAAGTATTTTCCTCTGGTAGCAGCTGGGTGCCTCTGACATTACTTTTAAATCAAATTAGCACTCTTGTTCTTAGTGTTTAATGAACTTAATTTCAGTAATTTCATGTTTCATGGGTGCTTGTCTGAGATTTAGCTAAGTACACATCATTGACATCTAATTCTACTGCATTTTTTCATCAAGCATTTCTTAATTTAATCTCTTTTCCACAATCTTAGATTTTCTCCACAAACCTAGGGGTTTTTTTCCACAATCATAAATTGTGAATAAGTCCAATGATTATATATCACACCTATGATTTTATTGTAGCTGCTTGTTCATGTACATGTTTGAGGTGCTGAGTCTGCCATCTTGCCCTTATCCTAGACCTCCTTCCCTTGTCATGCTCCAGTCTGGATTACTTCCCAATTCCAAGGAGCACAACCCACCCCAGGCATTGCAGTTTTGTAGACAAAGAGAGCAGAGCAAAGGGGACTACCTATCCAAATTTCACCACTGCTGCTTTCTGTGGTGACATCCACAAAAAATTGGCACACCTCCAGATACTCTGTGCCTGAGGATATGGCTGTGGGAATCTGGGGACATGTAATGATAGCTTGTTGTCAAATTTAAGTGACCTACTCTCTACTCCAAAAAGCTGGATGTATTTTCATGTGAAATATGAAAATACCTCTGCTACTGTTGAAAATGCTAACAGCCAGCTAAGGAAACAGATCAATGACAAACGTGCACCCCTTCTTTTAGGGCATTTGCTAGAGCCCTGGCAGTGTATGAAAGATGGACAGCTTCATCTGGAGTCTAGGGAAAGAGAGGAACACAATGCAGGACAGGTAATTCCATTAGTCCTTGATCCCCATCTTGGGGTGTGGGATGAGTTGGACTTGGGCAATGCATGTCTCTGCACTGATTCTGCAGGGAGCCTGGATGGCTGACTTAAATTCAGCACTTGAATAAAAGATAACTGAAGGTAAATAAGATGAATAATACTTAAGCACTTAAAATTACTCAGCCAAAGGCAGAGCCCTTCAGTACCACTGAGGTGCCTCTCAGAAAGTCTGGCAGGACACGACTTAATCTGCACATTCAGGGGGACAGTGGCCTCTGATGCCCTCTGCCTGAGCACTTGGGGTGCATCTCTGCAGAAGTGCTGCTGTGTCATGCCAACAGAGCTGTATGCTGTGGGAAGTAGCACTGAGGACTACAACCCTCTTATGTTATTGACAGAGCCATGCCTGCACCTATCCTAGAAAGTACTTAGTTTATACTTTCTATAAGTTTACCCTTAACTAGAGGTTAGAAATGTGCCAATACCAAAGCAGTAAAAAACTTCACTGGCTGTTTTGCTATGTGAGTACCATGAAAAACCTAACTTGATTTTTGCTCTGTATGACAGAGCTGCTCTAAGTACCTTACCAGCAGATGCAATAACAAAGATTTGTGAGCTGGATGATTCAGAAACACGCTCATCCCTCCCCTGAGCAGGTAAATGAGATAATGGGATTCTGGATATACCCCTTTCTTTTTTTTCTTTTTTTTTTAATTCTGATATCCACCTTTTGTAAGCTGAATAGAAACCAGGAATTTAATTTCTTTCCTGCCAGTTAGATTAAGCATCCATAGTTTTTTCATCCCATGTTTTGGGATGCATAACACATGATTTACAGAACTCCTGACTGCTGCAGTTGTAATTAAAACAACGCTGCCTCCATAGCTTGAACACTGAGTGCAAACAGGCTGATAGTTTAATCAATCCATTTCAAAATGTATTAACTAAACCAGCAGTTTACTATTCTTGTCAAACTCTAAACAACTGTAAATCTTGTTTTCAGAAACCAACCGGAAAAAATGCAACACATTAAAAATGAATTAGACATGGCACACCTCCCATAAGCTGTATAATAAACAGATCACAGCCCTCTAGTAATAGTTGTGATTTCTGGCATGTCACTGGAGAAGAACTCATGGGTTTTCCAAATGACCTGTGTCATAAATCACTGTGTTCCCATTTACACTGAGCACATGTATCTAATTTTTCGAGTGGCTTCTGAAATCCTGATGAATGGCTTTGAAATTGATTACTGGAATGTATGAAAAATGGTGTCACAAGTGCCTCATTGAGGAAAGGAAAAGGGGGCTAAAAATTAGCCCAGTGAAATCTGAACGCAAAATTGTAATATGGACTAAGTAACAAATAATTAAACACACAGGAGATAAACCTAAAACACAACAAATGTGAAATCACTCACACTTTTCTTTAAGGCAGATGAATTAATATACATTTTCAGCAGAATTAATATAAATGCACAAGCCAAGCATAAACCATGCTGATATTTTTTTTGACTATGCAGGTATCAAGGTCTTGCTTGTCCAGTTTACTGTGTTTTCTCTGTGTTAGTATGAAAGTTTTTGTCATATGGAAGGCTTCATGTTAGAAAAAAATCAGGCATCCAGAAATGTATTCAAACTTATTAATGGAACACCTGAGTCACACTGGGATACTTTTATGTATGTCCTATCCACTTTCTTTATCTGTGTGAACTTTTCAGAGCAGATGTAACCCCCCATCCATCACAGTCAAAATTGAACAAAACCTGTACAATCACTAAACCCAAATTAATACTCCTTGGCTCTCAGTACCTCTCTGCAGACCCCATAGGCATAGTATCCAACACAGCTCATGTTTCAAGTGACAGGTAGGAGCATACTTGGTGATTCCAATTTCTATTTCCCTTTGTGTAAAAGACTGCAAATTATGTTACATGCTGAAAGATAATGTAGACAATTTTTATGTTTTGCTCACTGCTAAAGATTTATCTGTGTCAGCAGCTGGAGCAAATGGACTGAAGTTGAGTGGGTTACATGATTGTAGCATGTAGATTCTGATTTGGTGTTGAAAGAAACTCCTTGGCAGATAAGTAATGAAATGAAACAGCAAACATGCCATCACCTAATAAAAACATCAGTTCATAAAAACTATTAACTACCTTTTCCCAAGACATCCCTTTTTAATTGATATGTTTGAATTTGTCATAAGAAAACAAATTCATGTTATTCTAATAATATGTGCTGACCTGTGCTTACAGGATAAGGAATTTTTTTAAGGAAAATATTACCTTTTGTCCAGTCTCTATTTGCAAGGTTCAAAATGACCAACATTCATTAAACTTTATTACTGAGGTTCATGAAAATTTCTTTGGATTAGAAAAGCATAACCTTCTGTCCTGATTTAGAAGGGTGTTGCAGCTTTTCATTAACCTGGAAGCCTCCTATTTACATGGTTCACAGCCTGGTCTCAGCTCACTTGGAGGTAACAAAGGGTGTCGGGACACAAGTGCAGCAGGGGGCTCATCCTTTAGGGCTGCCATCTGAGTTTGATCAGGTCAACTGCTTTAACTCCTGCCTCATTAGGCAAAATAAAATGGAGATTATGGTGTGTGGAGGGATCACATTACAGACAGCAAACTCTGCCTCCTGACGCTCTCTGTTGATTTTGCATCTTGACAAGACCTTGCTCTCTGTGTTTTCCATTCTGTATTACAGCAGGCCTTAAATTATTTTGAAGACAAGACCATTTGTATCCCCTGGCACTTCAGAGCTCAGCCATAGAGGAGTGAAGTAATAAGTGAAGACACATTAGTCTCAGAGGCAGTTTGCTTACTAGAGAGATGTCACAGTGTAGCAAGGGCTTAAATGCTGATAGACACATTAATTCAGCTTGTCAAGCAATGCCTGGCTCTTCTTTTTTCAAAGTTCAAGTTAGCTGTGAATTTGAAAAAATATGACACAAAAAAAGTTCACAAGATAAATTTTTATTACCACCTGGCACATATAGGATTGAGTATTTAATTTTCATTATTTACAATTGACATGCTCAGTCTAGTCCTGTTTAATTTAGTCACTGGTTTTGGTGTTTACATAAGGTTGTAACATTGTTTAGATTTTTAAGTATGTCTGTTGCATTCTAGTGCCTCCTACAGTGGAGATAAGCATCAATTATCAAATTTTCATCTCCTAATGTGAGTCAGTCAACTGATTGTCCATTTAAAAACATTTTCCTGCTGCACTCCTCTGTATGTGCCATAAATTAATAGAAGCTTCTCAGTCTTTAAAAGTCAGAAATTGGTTCAGCATATCAGTTTGGCCAGCTGATAACTAGTGGCAGACCTCTTATGAGGAAGATAATGACAGTTCTTATCCATCCCATCCAATTACGCTTTTCTTTAGGAAAACCAGGGTGTTAAAAGCAGGTGATGGTTAGTAACCAGGTATCTCTTTTTTATCTTACTCCATTTGTCAGTAGGATTTTCTTCAGCATCTTCCTTCATAGGCACAGTCAATAAAAGTGAAATATCAAAATTAGAAATAAATTTACTGTATTTTTTGTGATTATTCCTTCATAAATCAAGAGCTAGACAGAAGTACAGACAACAAGCTGCTGTCAGAACAAGAAGCTCCCCTCAGGGAAAGGGGAAAAGAGGCAACAAGTAATATGTGGCAGATGTGAACATAAATTGTTTAATGTGAAGTAGAGGGTGCACAATTCTATGGTTAGAAGTATAGCTTAAAATTGTTTTAAGCTGACCTAAGATTTTTTTATTCAATTAATGGCCAACTGAGCAATATACACTATTATTACCTCCTATATGAATTTAATATGTCTGAATTTAAAGCCATTAACTTTCAGGAAACTGTAAGTTGCACAATCCCTAATAATGTCTCTCCAGTAACATGGGCCACATTTAACTTCTTCTGAATGTTAGACACCATCTTCAGCATCCCTGTTCCTGATGCAGCCTCATTCATTTGTAGACTAGCATGTTTCCTTGGATTTAACAAGGAAGGAATCTTAAAAAATAAACTCCTTGTTGCACATTTTGTTTCTATATATCTGCCTTAAGAGTTGTGTCTTTTGGGAAGGTCTCAAGTTAAAAGTTTCCTCTAAGAAGTTTCACAGAATGAACCTGCCACTTCCAAAAACAAATGACAGAGAGGCAGACAATATGATTTTCATTAAGCAATTACTCTCTGAAAATTATTAAAAGGATTTTGTTAAAGAATGCATCATGAAGCATGTGCATAAATCGTTGCAGATTCTGTGGCCCACATTTCATTTATGTCTGGTTTCAACCTGTGATTTCTTCTTAATGTTCTTTTAACTTTCTAGGTCTGAAAATCTCTTTTTTTCAGTTCGCCTTACACTAGTGGCTGCCCTTGTCCACCAAATCTGTTCCTTCTGTGTCTCTTCTTTATCCTTTTTAACAACCCAGCTCAGATTCTTCCTCTGCAGTTCATTTCCACTTCACTTGCCAGCAGTTCTTTACTTGCTCTCTTTCCTTTTAACTCCTTTAGATGAAGGCACCACTTTCTGCTGTAAGCTTAATTATTGCTGAGACAGGGTCACACATACCATGTCGTGATATGCCTCATGTCATGATATGCCTCATGCATATAATGCTGGATATGGTATTTAGGAGATCCTGTGCTAGAAAACAGAACAAACTGCATCAGGAAGACGAAGGCAATTGCTTAAATCAAAGCTGTGGTGATTTTGGTGTGAATTGTGTGCATCCACTCAAGGGTAGTGCTGAATTACTGAAAAATGGAGCAATCTCGGTCAATAGGAAAAATTGGGCATGGGGTGGGGAGTGTTTATTTTTTCTCTACTCCACAGCCTTGTAGATATTTGCATCAGCAAAAGAGTCTGGCAACAAGCAGTGATCTTAAGTTGGCTCTCTCATGAGAGCAGCCACTCACCAAATTGCATTCCAAGTGGAAAATGTAAGATGTTGGCAATGCTTGACTGTCTTCCCAGTATGAAGCCCACCTGACTCTGAGTAGTCTTGTCTTCAGCACCTTCAGTTCTGCAGAAGTGTGGAGGACTCATAGGACTCATTTCACTGTCCAAGTATTCATTTGGTATAAGGGCATGCTCAGTTGTCATTTTAATAGGATTTGTCCTTCATTTATGATAACTTTGGCCAAAGGTCCTCTCTCAGGTCATGGCGATGGTTGGATGCAGAGCTCGTTCAGCTGCATGGGTGGGTTAAGAGAGAAAGTTATATGATGCTGAGGAGTCAGAATGGCAAATTCTCAAATATTAAATGTTATTAGCCTATAATATCAGCATCCTAATGCAGCTATATTTTTTCTTCACCATTTAGAAACCTAAGAGGAAAGTGCAGCAAATACTACTCTTGCCTGCTGTATGCAGTGAGAAAATGATCCTGATATATTGCAAGAGCACAATGGTAAAATTCCCCTTTCTCTGTTTTGGTCTTACAAGAACAATGGGAGCCATGCAGTAGATCTGAGTCATCTGGCACAGCCCAGTGTGACTCATGGTGACATTGTGTAGCTACAGCAAGGGACAGCAGAGCTCACTGCTTGCAGATATAGGAGCAAAGAGACAAAACTGGGTACTTTTCCAGCATCATTAGCTCTCACCTTTGGGGTCCAGGAACAACCTGTTCAGGTCATGTTGTCTCAGAGAGCTTAAGGGAGCATGAGTGAGGACTCAGGCCCAAGCTGTTTTGACAAGAATAAAAGAAAAAATTGTCCACGCCTTTTGCAATCCAGCACTAATTAATCTCTGAATATTTTAGCATGGATGATTACCATGTGGTGATTAGAAATTATGTGGTGCTGTAACCTGGAGATAGTTTGTCTTGAAAAGGCTTTGGCTTCAAAGGTGGTGGGAGAGTAATAGGGTACAAAAAATTGATTTTGTTGGTTGCTCTTGATTGCTTTGAAAGGTGCAGAGGGCTATGTTACAAGAACCATTTCTAGGATTCTTTTTCCCTTCCAAAGGCATTGGCAGTAATACTACCATCTCCAAAATTCAAGGAATGCCATCCTCACCCTCTGCTGATTTGGGTCAGCAGAAGAAAGTTCAGAGCTTGCAGTTCTTTCTTGCCTTTCTGTTTTTATGGTAATATATAAACAAAGGCTCCAGTTTGTGATGTCAGATTTCCACTCTAATGTTTATGCAATTTCACTACCATTGGATGGAAGCACAGCTCAGCATGGCTTGTCTAGAAATTAAGCTGGTTTTTACATGCAAAATTTTGAAGCTTTTCAAGAAAAGAAAGGATAAAAGAATAAAATTTTTAAAAAATCTATATTTACATCATAGGTATTCTTTACTGGCTTTGGGCACAAAATCATTACTGAAACCTCTAGTCTAATTTACACATGATAAATTCTGTTTGAGGTCTTTAGTAAATCCAGTATTTACAGTGAAGCCAAGTGATCAACCTTTTTGCTGGTTTTAGACTATCTGGTAGCTTAACACTCCCTAAATTTCCTCTGATTCTGTGCTACATTTAATTCTATTTTGCACATTTGTCTATAAACTATTTTAGACTCCATCAGCTGATACTCTTAAATCAGATTTCGTGTACAAATATTTCTCTGGGTCTTGGAAATATCTGTCATAAAATAGGTTCTCACTACCAAATTTAGTAGCTATTTATGCCTTGAGAAGACCTTATCTAATGTACTTTTGGTTCAGGATCATTCATAGCTTTGTGTTATACTGAAACATGGACAAAGAGTGTAATTTGTTAATGTCATGAAGGATGAAGTTGGTTAGAAAGGGAAGTGTACACGATTTATAATAACACAAGTATTTCCTTGCTAATCCCTTGTCAGGTTCATTATCTGTAGTGCCCCAGGCAATAGTTGGCCTATCGTGAGAGTGAAATTTAACCCACAGCATGAAATTAATCCTCAAAGACTTTTGTCTACTCTTTCTAGAAATAATAAATTCAAAGTGATTTTATAAATCTCCTCTCTAACTTTATGCAGAGGTGTTAAATTAGAATCCAAACTCTGTGGCACACATCAATCTGTTGATTAGCGTTTGGTTAACTAAGATGAAAGCGTATATCAAGCATAATAAGGAATTTGAAGGATTAGTGAAATGTCTATTTTTTTCTTCCTGAAAACTTCAATAATACAGAAAATTCTATTTCTTGCAATTACAGGGAAGTCAAGGGTATATATATGCATACATGGATAAAACTATTCAAATTATCTGCATTTCCTAGAGTTTCTAATCTTATATATGAAATAACGTGGTTGGGGTTTTCCTACTCTGGCTCTGCTGTAAAGTTTGTTAGAAATCTAATGAGGGCTTGTTTCAGCTAAACAAATGAATTTTTAGTCATTTTGCAAAGTACCTCTTGAATCAACTGTGTAAATGCCATGTAAATCAGCTGGGTTTTTTCAAAAAGAGATTTCTTTTTCTTTGTATGCAAAGCTCTTTCTGAGGAGAGAAGAGTTGAAAGTGATTTATTCCTGGTAAATGTAGACACTTTTCAGCCTTGTAAGAATATCATTCCTCATACATAGCATTTATCTATTCCTATGGCTACTCAAAGCTATTCACCTACTCCTGAGCTACTCATTGCTGCTCTTTAATCCTGAAGGCTGAGCTTTGGTGCTCACTTTGAGAATTCTTCCACTTCTGACAGAAGGAAGTAATATTTAATAAATGTTTGTAATTGGCCATATCATCTATGTTAAAGAGCTTCTTCAATATATAAGTTAAAACTTCACACAGTCATAGCCCTTGGGACAGGAACAAAGTGACAAAAAATTAAACAAGTCAAGTGTTTCATGGTACGCAGATCTGAAAATACATTATTCTTCCGACATAAATTATAGCAGTGGTGTAGACAAGGAACCATTCTCTCTGCACATATTCCTTAAAAGAAAATTAGTTCCTTAAGTCACACTGTATTTTCTCTGTGTTTTTTAGAAAAGCTATTTTTGTGCACACATATACTCTAGTGGTGAGAAGGAAAACAGCAATTACTGGAGTATAAACAGAAAGTAAGCAGAGGAATATCATTGACCCAAAAAGGGACTTTAGACATGTTAGAGATGCCACTTGATATTTTGTGTAAGTCTAGGAGGCCTCTGAAAACTATATATCGTTTTGATGGAAAGTTCTACAGAAGTACCTCATATAAAGTTAAAATATCTTTCTCTTATATTTTTTAAGTGGCTTTTATTGTCAATGGGAGCTGATGAATTTAAGAATTATAATTTGATACAGTATGATGCAGTAAATAAATACCATATATGAATTCAGATATTATTTATGTCACATTAATACTATCCATTGAATGCAGTAGTAGAGAGAGAAGGGAAATTTGCAGAATTGCAGTGCTTCTTGATATGTTTTAGAGATGGGAGGAACAGATGCAGTGATACATTGCTTGTGTTTTGACCAGTATCTGCCTCAAGGTTTTCCATCTGCTCAATATATCATGTTTCTTCAGCACCACTCTCTTTTCTATCCTGCCTATTTTCATAATTTTGCTCACTCCCTATATATCCATCACTCATTCCCCTGTGATTGACTTTCACTATTTGCCCTTTTCCCAGACCACAGGCCCATAGGGGAAAACTTGCAACAAAAGCAGCAGTGTTTGTTGATTCTGAGCCTGTGGTTTCTGCTGCCAGTTCCAATGACAAGCTGGCATCTTGTGACCTCTAATTAATGACCTCTAATAAATTGGTGGGTGATACATCTCTTAGCTGTTAGGCAGGATGGCTGTCTGCATTTCCAAGAGAGTCTTGAAAAAGAAGGCTAAAATCTGTCCCCTGCACGTAATAAAACTGGAGGTACCTTTCTGCAGACCTCTGAGGTCAGCTTTATTCTTGGAAGGGATTCAGGCCACAAGTGGGTCAAACTTTAGATTTTTAACAAGGGTAATTCCAATGTATTCTGCAAAATTTAGGTACAGTAGGCCCTTCTCATGCTTCAAACTGGGCACCTTTCAGACTCCATAGCAGGGAAGGCTGGTTCCTGCAAAGGCCTGGATCCCTATTTATGTGCACAGACGCATATATTGCACAAAGATTATACCCAAAATGAAGCAGCAAAACCTACTGCTAGTATCATATCACATAGCAAACCTCCATACAGCTGGTTCTTTAAAAGAATCATAGCACAACTTAGGAAAAGGATAAATTATGCTGTTCTTTCAGAGAGCTACCTTTCCCATTAGCCAGCATATATGCTAAGAAAAAGAGGATAGGAAGGGGTATGCCTGCATTGAACATTTAGGCATTTACTGATTGCACTCTTACTCAGTTTGGCATTAGACAAGACAGAGAAATTTGCCAGCAAGGTCATGATCCCACTCATTTTATATTTAATAATATACACCAAGTAATTGCCATTAATTCTGTATAAGCATGCAGACCCACTTTTTCCAGCAGACCCACTTTTCAACAATTGTATTTACCAGTAGGCATTCAACAATTAAATAATTGAGTTAGTTTTATCTCTGAATCCATGTAGCATTTTGAAGACTTGACTAAATGTGTACATGGAAGAGGTACTGAATGTGGTAAGGAAACAGAACAGCAGTCCCTGAGAAATGCTGCATGGATAACATCAGAACTGCCTTTTCTTCTGTCTGTTTTCCAGTCCTCAAGCTCAATATCTGAGTCAGATGAGCCATGTTAGCATAGTTTGCCTGCCTGCCTGCCTGCCTGGAGGAGAATGTGAGCAGAAAGCCTTTAAAGACTTCTGTGACTATACAAAATGAAGGTGCTTTTTCAGCTTCCCACTGGTGCTGAGTGAAACAGTTTGTTTTCTGAGATAGACATGACTGTAACAGAATGTGACAATACTTCCTTGATTTGAATATTTTCATGAGCTCAAAAGGAATCATTTACCATTTCTTTTTGGAAAAATAATCTTTTAGTCTTTAAAAGGCACAAGGCTGCATGAAAGCAGTAAAATCTGCTGAAAAGTGTATCCTCCAAACTACTGCACTGATTGCTGCCCACAAACGCTTCGCTGAAATCCTCTCTTTTCCAAAATTGCCTTGTTTTGTACCTTTAAAATTATCAGCACTTGGAAAAGCCTTGTTAAATCTGAAAGAATTCCTGTTTCCCTTTAGACTTAACAATGTTTCAGATACTGATTAAAAAGGGAACTCTCCCTTTATTCCTGAAGTCGGTAAGAAATATTATGGAAAATTGTGTTAACTCTTGCAAATCCCTCTACAACTATAAAAGTACAAATGAGATCGTCCCTGCTGTTTCAGTCAGGCCTATGAACCTCAGAGCAATAGGATATTTATAAGAAAATTCCAGACATAGCAGTGGTGCCGTGATCCATATGACCCAAAGTTTCCAGTCTTTGTCTATCCTCCTGTCTTTAAGGAAAAACAGAGGGGCGTAAAATGAAAACTTGGAAGATCACAAATCATTGTTATGACTCATTATAATGAATGATTTGTGCATTACTTTCTGGAGTAGTTAGGTTGAGTTCAGGGGGAAAAAGTAATGTTCCTTTATAATTTTCACCACCTTATGTATGCCAATTTTCAAGCACGAAGCTTCTTTCCTGAAGCAAGCACGATCTTTTTTCCACACCATCCTGGGTAATGAGTGAGTTTTTTCAGCTGGAAGAGTTTGTTGTGATATAAAGGTGCAGCCTTACCCAGCTGTTGTCAAGACCCTGTTAGTATTTCCATTACAGCATTATTTTCTATTGTATAAAACTGGGATGTCAAGTACTCGAAGTTGAACTTTGGTAGTTTCAAAAGTGTATCTAAAAATAAGAAAAATAATCTCAATGTGTGGGGCTATTTGGTTCTGAAAAAAATAAAAGGTATCCTGACAGTTTTGTAGCAACAACTGTGATTCAACAACAGCTTTGAATATTCAAACTTATTCTTCTGACCTCAGTGTGCAACCTGCATTCTAAATTCTCCTGAGTTTTGTTTACCATTACTTTTTGCTGTTAACTGTTAATAGTATGAGTTAGAAAAATAAAAATTAATCTACTGAAGTCTGAAAATAACTGCTGTTTTTCCACTACATTGAATTTATGAGAGCTCATTTCCTTTATTTTTTTCTTATCTCCATACAGTGAATTAATAGGGTATACTCATAGGTGTCAAAGGTTTCTCCTTGCTAGGAGAAAGGTTTATCCTTACTAGGATAAATTTTACTGTTACACCAAAATTTCTTGAATGTGTCTTTATATATCTGTGGACTCTAAAAGAACTGGCAAGCTACAATTTGAACACACAGAAAACTTTCCTTAATGTTAAGTGAATACATTTTTGGTTTGATTTTTACAGAAGTGCACTGTTTCTGATTAATTGAATTGCGGAATGGACGTGCTCTGATATTTCACTGGTTTTACTATAACTCATAGTGAAACTCATAGTGCTTCAGAGGAAATTTCATCCTTGACTTACCTTGTCCTACTGTATGTTAAGAATTGCTGAGATCACTCAGCACTGGTGGATAATGAATTCCACATAAGCTGTAATGCTGGGGGACAGTTGGGTGGGTAAGAGTTGAGTTTCAGTCTTTAACTCAGAATTTCCTTATTTTGTCCATTTAAGTCTGTATGTTTTCTGTCACATAGCCATACAATTTATTAGGAAAAAGTAACATTTTCGTGGCAGCAGCACATGCATAGTAGGCAATGTCCTTATTATGTGAATTGGCTATTAGTCATTTAAAGTGGTTTGTCTGTTAATGAGAAAGGGCATGTTGTTAATGCTTTCAAGTGCAGGATATTTGGCTGTATTTTTCAGCAGAGTAAGTCTGGTTGCATCCTTTCCAGTATTTAAAAAATCTCAGCCACAATAAATTAACAAAATTGTTTCCCTTTCAAATATTTTCAGGCACAGAACTAGCACTTCTTTCAGCAACTCACAATTTGATTTTGGCTATTATCCTCTAAAAATGAATTTGAATTTCTGTGTTTGGCCATTTCTTTCCTTTGGGAGAAAAGATATTTTTTGTTATCTTTCTTACTTTGACCACAGGGAGCAAGTGTAATGTAGATTTTGTTGTGGTTTGAAAATTTTTGGTGCTAAATCATTTTAATACCAAAAAAAGAAAAATTAAGAATACATTCAGCTGTGAGGGGATTGATCTCATCAAAGAACTTAAAATGTTAATGAATACTGAAAAGTGTTGAACAACCCACCTAAAAATCCTCCTCCTCCATCTTCATGCCAGAAAGCCACAAAAATTCTTCTGCCTTCTCAGGAGAGGTGCTGTGAGATTTCCATAAGAGACACTGAGATCAAAGCTTTGTTGAGAGAACTGTGTAGAAGGGCTTGGCCATTTCTACAAAACTTGTAGAGGAAGAATATTACTTTTTCCAGTAGCATGTAGATCTTTACTGCATTTTCTGAAACTAGAAGGGTTTTGGAGCAGGGCTTACTGTTTGTATTTCAGGTGTTGTCCAGTAGTGACCAGTGAGAGATCATTTGAAGCCTTTCTATGGCTAATCAGACACGTGTTTGAGTTGACAAAGCTGTGTTGAGATTTGCCTTTGCATCTCTTTGGAGTGATGGAGAATACCCTTACCATTTAAAGGCAGCAAAATTACTCCTTTAACCTGATATTACTTAACTGATAGATGAAATGTTCATACCTACATTTAAATTTTTTAACAGCTCTAGTTTGCAGAAGCTCAGTAAAGGGTCATAGATCACAGCAGTCTCACACACAAGAATTGTTTTCCAACAGGAGGTCAGGAGAGGACATACATTTTTGTAATAGAAGTTAAACTGAGATTAAAAAAATTGAACACTTTTTAAGCAGGCATGTTTCACGCTGAAATCAGCCAAACCACATTCTCATTTTTCCCTGAACTGAGACTGCACACATACATGAGACTGCATGTCTTCATATAATTATAATATAATATATGATTTGTTGTGAAATGTCTTCTAATCATTAGTTTATATTCCTCATCAGTTTGTCCATTGTTTCTCTATAAGCTGTTTTGAAGGAAAACATAGAAGACTTTATTCAAAACTAATGAAAACCAGATTTCTTCTGTTGATATCTTAGGCTATGAGTGACTATTCATACCTAAAATCATACAAATAGCTCCATCACCTCTGACAATACCAAACTTTTCCTTGTGGTGCCATTTTGAATGTTTTGTCCAGCTTAGATAAGGCTCAAAAAAGTCCACAGATTTGAGGGGGTTGCTTTAACTTAGGAAAGAGAGATTACAGAGGTTTCAGAAATAAACCATCACTGTAAAAAACAAAATGCTCTTTTTACCATTGCTGATTTCTGCAGATTCTTTCACCAGTATAACTAGGTGCCTTATACACAGGAAGATGTACACAGAAAACACAAGTAGTGCTAAAATTTGCCTATTCTTCTACAGTCAGCACAACCTGGCTGATCTTGTGTTGAGATCTCGTGTACTGCACAATCCTTCACACAAAATACTGTGTGATCCTTCAAATAGCTGTCCTTTTTATGCTCACTGCTGTCATCTGATGTTGTGCTCAGAGCTTGTATCTAGGCAGCCAAAGCAGAGCTTCAGTGGCAGAACTTTAGCTGGTACATAGCCACAGCCCTGGCAGAGCAGCCAGCAGACTTGTGGATAGGCTATTCACACAGAAGAACACTGGAGACATTTCTAAAGGACAATAAAAATATGTATTATTTGCAAGTCCTTAACCAAGGGAAAGGCTGGTACTTCCGAGGAGCTCGTAGAACCCCACAGCTGCCAGTGGTACCTGGGAAACACCAGAGCATTCCAGGCCCTGGAGGCTGGGGTGGAAGACAGGCAGCTCTTGCTGTGCACGTGCAGTAGGTGGGGAGGACTCCAGCCTGGAGCCTCAATCCATATGTCCACTTTGTATTCTCAGTATTTTCATCCATGAAATAATATGGAACTTGCACGTTCATGAGGTTTCTCTGAATGGTTTTTGGTGTAGAATGAAAAAGTTTTGGTTTTCACTACTTTTGCTTTTGTTGTTTAGAACTCCCCCTCCACACACACAGTCATTAATGGAATTGGATTATTAAAATATTTATTGTTTGAACTTAGTTTCTGCTGGATTTCTTCCTTGGGAAAACATGAAATTATTCACATGTAAATGCTATGACTACATTTTTTTGTTATTCTTCTGCAATATTACCAGAGTAGATCTGCATGAAACAGTTAAATGGATTAATGTGACCTGCTTCTGATCAAGTTATTTTTTTCATGAACATTTTTTAAAACTACGTGTAAAGAAAAATTTCCTTCTGAAGTTATAGCTACTGCATGTTTGTCCCGTGCACACAATGGAGGAATTAATACAGGAGGGAAAAAATCAAAAGAGTTCTTCATTAGTAGCTGCAAAAATACAGTAAAATAAATGAAAAATATATTTATTTTAAATAAATGAAAATATATTTACTGTACTGTGTTCTTTTTTCCCACTGATGCAAGAGAGAGGGGAAAGTCATCTATAAAAGAAATAGGAAGTACAGGAAATAAGTTGTTCTTCTGACTGGTGTACTTTTCTCTGGTCTGAGAGTAAGAGTCACATTCAGAGAACTGGCTGAGAGAAGCTGTTTTGTCATGTTTAAGACATCATAGTTTTTGTATTTAATGATGCACTTCATTCAGGGAAAATAATTGTTAAAAATTGTAAGTTCAGAGTGAGCTATGGATAGTAAGTTCTCATCATCAAGGCTGAAAGAGTTTAGACCAGGTGTTTTGTGAAGATTTAGATAAATTGCTTTTAGCCAATCTAAAAGGAGGCAACAGGTGGTGATGATCTTACTGGGTCCAGTTTGATCAGAACAGCCAACCTGTTCCATCTAAATTCTGCTGTAAATTGCCAAGTCTCTTGTTGATCTAGCTGTAACTTTTGCCATGAATATACCCTTATTCAGATGTGGGCAGTTGCTCCTTTCTCATCTGCTGGTGGTGGTTGTTCCTCCTTTTGCCCTACTTATTTATTTTTCATGGCAATTTCTGGGGTATTTTTCTCAGAGACAAAGCACAAATCAGATAGCAAGAGGACAGAACAGATCTGGATTACAATAAGGCAGAATCAGGTGTGGAACAGACACATTTATGAGATGCAGTGTTTGGTAAACACACTTGTAAATGTGAAAAATAATCAGTTTCTCGGTTTTCTGAGATATATGAATCAGTTTTTTATTTTACTATCATAGCTGATAGTTGATGTTCTAACTGATATAAAAATTAACTCTGCAGAGAAACCTTTCAGGGTATCTTTACAATTATTTCCATTATTACTATTCTTTTTCTTTTTTTTTTTTTTTTTTGTTAAAAAGCCCAACAAATTCCTCCAAAATTCAAAGGTGTGGATAAACTTAACAAGTTTAATTAATTCCAACCAAATGAAATTAATTGTGGTGAATTTTGAAATAATTTTTAGTAATGCTTCACTATCTATGATTCTGATTTATTTCTGTAAGGTAAATATGAACTGTAAGAAAATTCAGCTACAAAAATCTAATTACCACAGATTTGAGACAAATCTGTGCCTAGTATGGAGAATAACTGGAATAAGTTCTCTTCTTTACCTGTTCTTTATGTTACTACTTTATTATATTCTTATATGCTTTGCACAGTTAAATAATCATAGCAATACTAGAACACTCAAAATATGAACTTCTGCAGTAGCAAAACTTACATCTTTTTCTTAAAATAATTAGGCTTTTTTTGGTTTGGAAAGTAATATTCAGCTCTTTAACAGCTCCTATGATTTACTGTTTAAATAAGTGGCAGAATTATACTCTCAATTTAGTTATTATCCTGTAAGTAACATAACCAACTCAAAGAGCTTGAGCCAAAAAGTGAAATAAATTATATTATTGAGGTTCATTTTCCAGTCCAAAGTTTTGCATGAAATTTAAGAATCAGTAGATATCACTCATGGTAACACCTGAACAAATGTTTAACTTAAAAAATCAAAATATTTTCAAAATATAATGCAGTTATTTTATTTTATTAGAAGTATGGTAACTGTCAAATAATGTATATTTATATAAAACTTCAGACTATACATTCTTTTATCAACATATAAGGGTGTGGTGAATACAGTTAGGAGTGTCTGGAATCATGGGAATTACTGAAAGTGCAAAAAAGCTGTGCATGCTTTCATTTTTCCAAGGACCGTACATTTATTTAAAAGTTGTTTTAATATTAAAGTTGCACGGATATTTCAATTTGTTTTGTTGTTATGCCATGTAGTTGTCTTCTTTGTAGCATCTGTATACATCAGTTCCCAAGTTTATTTGCTCTGGTACTGCACAAACCCCAGCCATGAATGGAAATGTTAGGAGCTGTATTCAAAACCAAGTAGAACGTATGATAAAATCCTGCTGAGATGTGCAGAGAAGGAAAATACAGCTAAGGCTGCCACTCCTTGGCAAGCACTGCAGCCTGGTATAAAGCTTGGTTCTATGAGTCAGTGTTTTTCTTTCCCTCTGAACTCTGTGGTTGTGAGACTAGTCAGCAGTGCTGCATAAAAACAGCAAGAAATTCTGGAATTTATGCATGAGGGTCTTTGCAAACCCAGTGGGAAGAATCTGATGAGTCTAGACTGCTCCATATCACATTGTGGTTGTCCTACATAACTGGGTCTTAAATGCTCACTATGTGCTTCAATCTAGACATGAAAATACTGATTTAGTCCTTTTAGATTTTAAGATGACTAAAACAATGTCAATACAAATTAGAAATGTTTCTCCAGCCCAGATCAGTGAATAACATGGGGAGGATTTTTTAGGTAATGTTGTGGTAAACAGACTTTAAACACAAAATATCTGGATAATGTAGTAACAGATGTGCACAAGAAAACTTTGAAGAGATATTCAGCAAATATGAACAAAAAAATTAGCAAATTATAGAGGGATGTGAGAAAACCTTTTTTTCAAAAAGTACATGCTTCTATTTGTTCTTCTCTAGATATTGATTCTGTTAGAAAAGATTACCTAGAGGACTCTTGCACTAAGAGTAGGATCAGAAAAGCATGATCTGGACTGAGGAGTTTATTGAACTCCGAATGAAATGCTGGCTATCAAAAAACCAACAAGGACTGTGAGTTAGGCATTGGAAACAGATGCATGTGTTTGTGTAGAGTCATTGCTCCACAACATGATGGATCACTTGTTAAATGATCAGTGGTTCAGAGAACTGCTGAAAGAACTCAAGCATCTTCTACATTATGGAATTTCAGGCAGAGCCCGTTGAGACTTATTGATCAAGGACTGTTATAACCATTAAAAAAAATTTCTCTCTCATGCTAGTAAAATAACAATAATTTAGGTTTATTCTTTTCAGCAGTGGAAGTTTCAGTGCTGATTAGTGTAGGTAAGTTAAAATATTTTCATGGTTTTAGATCATCAGTTTTCAATGCCTTTTGAACAGACCCCAAAACCTCAAATAGTTTGACATGGTTCCCACTTTTTACAGAGATCCCAACCATGTGTCTTCTGCAGTGAGCAGGGAAGGACACTAATGTTCTCTTAAACATTATCAGGGCACTTTGGTATCTAGTGTAGCTACTGCAAAGGTACTGTTCCTTCAAAGGGGACATGGAAGACCAAGCTCTTTGGGCTGCTGCTCTAAGGCAGAAAAAGAAAATTTGATGTCCCTCATGGCATGGGAGATGGATGTGGGAACTGCAAGGAGCCAAGTGGGCAGGCAGTCAATGCCTTGGCTGGTCCCGGGTAGGAAGAGGCAGCGCAGGGTGTGAAGTGCCTCCTGCAGCTCGGTGAGCGTTGTGGGGGTGGGAGTGCTCAGCACCAGAGACTTCTGCCCAGACAGCCAAGAAGGAGGGAAATGACAGGGGAGGAAAGTTAGCCTGATGCTCATTTTTAAAGTGATAAAACTTGCAGTAAACACAGAATGCATTGGAGTGTCCAGTGACTTCTGACACTTCTTGGATGCTGGTAGTGAGTAGGAGGTGGGGTCGTCCATCCCAGCCTGGGAAAGCATCCCTGCACATATGGCTGTTCAGCATGTCACTGAGGGCTGCCTGCCATCACACTTCAAAATTATTAGATCAGAAGTTAGTGCTCCAATGGTATTTAGAGGGGAGTTTATCTTTTTTGGTCTAGCAAAAGCTGAAAGAATACAAGGCAGCCATCCAACTTTCAAAAATGCATGAAATTCAGTGGTTTTATAGTGCTTTTAGAAAGGAACGGATTTGAAGCAGAGAGAGCCATTACATATCCCGCAGTTGTGTTCATTCCTCTAAACAATCATTAAAAACAGGCCAGGTTGGGGCTTTCTTTAAGGGAATGCTTTAGCTTCTCTGTGCTATTAAGGCTACTAATAGAGGCTGCCACTGCTGTCTCCAGGAAAACAAACATTTTTTTTCAGCTCTTCCTCGATCTTCTTATAACAAGTGCTGGTGATCAATTAGTTAGTTCATTAAAAAGTTACACATGACTTTATTGAGCAAGCAATTCTGAATCAAAGAACCCAATTCGCAGATCTAGGTTGAAGCACATAATTGGCATCTATTTAAGAATTGCTGTTAAAGCTGTAAAATAGATTTACTAGGGAAGGAATGGATCCAAAAACCCTAAAGGAAGGAATATGTTATTTGTGTGACTCAGTGTAACAAATGGACTCATTTAACACTAAAGTCTTATCTATATTAAAACAAATATGTGAAATAAATGTAAAGCTTCTTTGGCTTAACTTCTTTAGCAAGAAGTTATCCTTCATCTGATAAAACATGAATTACCTACAGGATTATTGCATTTCTTATGCCATTACTTACATTATTGGTATAAAAGACGTATTTTTATTGAATCATTTAAATTTAGTTGAGAAGTTGCCAATGTGTAAGCTGTTAAACAGAATTTTATAAATATGTTCACTATGTTGTTGAGATCCTCTGTGACTCTGCAATTAAAGCCCCAGTTCAACAAACAGTTTTGCATGCACGGTGTAGTGGGGAGCCTTACACACATGCAAGTAGGACATTACTGAGCATTTGCAGGGTGAAAGAGACCCAAGTGCATTATTCAAAGGGTGCTTTAGAAACTTTAGTGATACTTTTTTGAGTTTACAAAGAGGCCAAATCTTGAAACTCGAGGAAAAGAGTTTGGGTTAAGAAAATGTTGTTTTTAAATAATTTGAGAAAGTATGAGGTGAGCTTTTGCCTTTCTTTTTCTTTAAGAAAAAGGAAGGCATTTTTAATTTTGAGATGAGGTGTATAAGCAATCAAGTCTTAAATATATTAAAATGTGCCTAGAAACTAGGTTCTGTTATAATTTGGATTGCCTGGCTGCCACAATGTAAAAGCTTCTGTAGCTGGTATTGCTGTTGGACTATGCTGATGGCATTGAGGCATTTTTTTTTCAACTATTAGCCTTCCCAAGGGATCTTTTCAGACAAAATGTTATGCACCAGCTCTTATTTGAGTGTAAGCCTATTGAATAGCATTCTTCTTTGTGCCAACTTGGCAGCAAGTTCTTGTGCTAATAAAAGAGGTTACCCCAGATAGAGATCCCAGATGTGCCTGAACTATTTTTATTAGGACTATGGAGAGACTCAGTGTTTCCTTCTAACTGTTTTAAAAAAGGTGTGGGCTTGCCTTCATAATTGCCTAAAGAATTGCATCACTCAAATTTTTTTCCTCAAATTGAAGAAAATTTTAACTGTGTTAGCACAGAAATACTGATGTTCAAAACAATTAATGCCTTGTGCCACAAGGCAAATGTTGACTTGACCTTACTGAATTCTGTGAGAGAGGAGAAAATTGCTGTTTAACCTTGAGTTAAAAATGCCTTGATTTGTTATCTCATTTAAATGAGATCAAATATCATGATCAGAATCAGTAACAATTGATGTTTCTCAAAACAGCAGTGGACCTGTGGCAAGTGGTGTACTTAACTGTAATATGAATTATTCCTCAAAACCAGGAATATTATTGTAACCAGGGATAAAACCAGTATAGTGATTGCCTGGTGAAGGGCTATTTTAGACTGGAATTGACAACAGCAATATTCTTTTTATTTTTTAGTGCTATTTGGTAATCAGCAGTTTAAAAAGAAGTTATGTTGCTAAAAATTAATCTAAATATCTCCATTCTATTTACTTGAATGTGCCAGCTGCAGTTTTTATACTGAAAGAAATAGGATCCTCTAACTGAGATACTTAGTAAAATAATATAGTTTGTTAAACTCACTGTTGCTATCCATAAATCATAACAATAAGAAGTTTACAATCTTAAATCATAATCTTGATTTTCCTTTCAAGGCCACAAGCTTCATGTTGAAATTTTTATTGTCGTCAACATTTGAATAGAGAAAATAAGGTTTCAATTAAAATAATTCATTGCTTGTTTTTATTGTTCATCCTATTATTGAATTAGGGAAAATGAATGGTGCTCTAATATCTGATCATGTCTCTGCTTGATTTTTGTTGTAATTGTGTCAGATATAAAAATGAGCAACACACGATAGCACTACATTCCAGATTTTCAAAAGCAGGGTTTGACTCAAACACTCACATTAGTTTCAGTGGGCTTTGGATCAGGCACAGGGTTAACAGCTTATTTTTCAAACAACTAGAAAGAGGTGTAAATGTCAAAGGTGATAGCTATACTGTGAGTTCCATAAACTACAAAAAAAGTTACTACTAAAGCTCTATTTTTCCTTGGTTTAACAGCTTCTATGAAAACAGTGTTAATAAGTATATCAGGAACAGTATATAATAATGAATCAGAGACATAAAAAAACCCTTTAAAACTCCTTTTATATAATAATTGGAAAGTTAAAAGTGACTTAAAATCCCTGACTTCTCATGCTGTGATGTAAATTGTATTTTTTTTAGGTTCCAAATTCAAAGAGGGAAAACTGATCCAACCAGTTACAAGAGCCTGGGGGACTGTTTTAGGACTATTTTCCAACGAGAAGGGTAAGAGTATATGTTTTTAAAATTGTCAATTTTATGCAACCTTTCTTAATCACCCATTTTCCAGACATTAGATCCTCTTTATATTCCACTCTTCTTTTTTGCAATTGCAAGAATTTGGCAAGCATAATCTTACATAACGAGCACAATTTGAAAAGTCTTGATTAGTCTAAATTAGACTGACAATGCCATTTTTGGTCATTATAATACGTCAAAGGATGCACAGCTGCCTCAGGACACTGGTGCAAACCCTGCTTCAGCCCTGGAGCAGGATGGCTGCATCAGTGCTTCGCTGTATCTTCACTGGTGTGTCCTGTCCTGGTTTAGTAACTAGCTCGGGCTGAGCATATCACTTGTTCACAAGCTCTGATGAAATGGCAATTCCCAGTTACCTGTGGGAGACAAAGTTTGCAGGACCTGTGTAAGCAAAATTCCACAGCTTTTCAGTTTGACAGAATATGGAAAAAACAGGGATGTTCATCAGTTACTTGAATCGTACTATCATCATAAGGTAAGGTACCACTGCTCTAAGCCTGAGCTCTTCTAGGGGACTTGGGTTCTGATCCAGAAAGGCATTTAAATATAGGCTTAATTTTATGAGCAGTCCAGTTAAAGCCAGTGAATGTAATGGGATCAATCATATGCTTAAAGTTAAGCCTGTTATCCACAGGAGCTCTTTGGAAGCTAGCCTTTAATCAAGGTAACTCTAATTAATAAAACCCAGCTTTGAGTAGCTGGCAGGCTTTCCATTTTTTAATACCATAGCAACCCAATTTTTTTTTTTTTATCCATATATCACAGCAACAATTTGGTTGGAAAATCACCTCTGAGATCATTGAGTCCAACCTATAGATCATGAGTCCAACCTAAATATTCATCAAAATGGAACTGCTCCCGTATATAGTGGCACAGATGCTGGGTATGGAGCCAGCATAGGTGCAGTGAGACATTGACTTCTTGCATCCACAAGCTGCACTGGAAAAACAGAGGTGAGATGAGCAGTGAAAATTAATAACTAGACCAGTTTTGTTTCTTGCAGTGAGATTTAGCTAAGCTAAACTACCCAAGCACATCCATATAGAACCAGATGGTTTGAAATGAGAAAGTAGGGATGTACAAAGCTTCATTACGATGTTGAAAGAGGAAGTTGTCACAGCTGCCCTTAGTTGCAAATTCATTTTTGTTGAGAGATTAATGTTGTGTTTTTTCACTAAAATAGACATTAAAAAGCTTAAAAGCTGAAAAGATTCCACACAAATGAGAATCTGTGGCTTCTGAGGTTTTCTAGGCTGAGTATATGTTAACTTCTTCTCAAAAGAAAACTATTGAGGTATTATTATTTACAATAAGGTAGAACTATTTTAAATAGAAAACTCAAATCAGTATTTTAGTCAGTGAGTATGAAAACAGTGGTTATCTCATCCCAATTCACTAGTACTTTTCGTGTCTGGAGAAAGAGTCTAAATCAAGAGACACCTTCCAAGGTAATTGATTATTCATTGGGCTTTTCCTATGGAACTCTTGCGCTCCAATACTGGAAATAAACAAGAATATTTTTAATGTTTGCAGCAAGATGTGCATCTGTGAGCAGGAAAAAGAAGATGATGACATGAAAATATTAAATATTTAAAACACAGTTTAGCAGTGGATTGCATAAAATTTCTGTTGGACAAGAGCTAATACAGAGTTTTACTTGCCTGTTTCGAAAGCAGTCAATACTCAATACCAGCAGCCAAAAAGCAAATGTCATGAGTACCTGTTCTTCTCCAGGAAGTTAGACAGAGGCAGAAATTTGCATTAAACAGACATCAGTAGTAAGCACTAGGACAAAGAATGAGATAAAAAATCTCAGATGAGCTATAATGTTAAATTTTGGATAAAAATGAGAAAATAAATGAGTTAATCCTAAAACCTGCATGACTCCATGAGTCTTTCATTCCTGTCTGCACAAGTTATCTGGTTTTCTGGAGCATGGTGATTATGACAACTGTGAAGGAAGTGATGGTGGAATGTGAATTTTTTTAGTTTGTGGAAACCTTTAATTCTGATAACCCATTCCATATTCCAAAAATATGCAGGAGAGAGCCCCAAGAAAGGGCTTCACGTTTACAAACTAAGCAAACAAAATCAGTCTATGAGGTGTTCAGACTCAGGTGTGTAAGTCTGTGAGGAGGGTATAAGAAACTCATTTATGCCCCATGTTTATTTCATATTGGCAATGTGAAACACCCCGATGCTGTGTGGCGTTTTCCTAAAATATCTAAATCTATAAAGAGTTTAGGCATAAACTAAAGTGAAAATTGAAATTAATTGAAATCAATTGAAAAAGGGTTTAGGCATCTTTTTCCAGCTCTCTGAATTCTCTTTTGGCATCTGTGATTTTATGTTAAATTGACTAAAAAATCCCCTAACTAAATAGAGAAACACAGTGGGAAAAGAAGTGTTACTAATGGGCTGTCCCTGAAAATGTTTATATTTGGGAATATTGCTTAAGCTGATTTGTACTTACATTTTTCAGTAGTAGTAATTGAGGTAAGCCAAAATGTCAAAGCCCAGTTCAGGTGAGAAACTTCATCGTGCCTTAATTTTTTGACCTTGTAAT
Source organism: Serinus canaria (assembly GCF_022539315.1). Classification (NCBI taxonomy): domain Eukaryota; kingdom Metazoa; phylum Chordata; class Aves; order Passeriformes; family Fringillidae; genus Serinus; species Serinus canaria. The sequence goes on along the minus strand of NC_066319.1, from coordinate 37,974,686 downwards.
GTTGAGGCTAAGTATGCAGAGTCAGCCTAGGAATTCTTTATTTTTAGGAACACATATGTGAGTGATTCATTTGCTGCATTGGCTCTTACTGAAATCAACCAATACTACATTACTGCAGTATCACCGAAGCAATCTGGTGATTTCATGGAAAGCTTCACAAATATCTGCCAAAATTCTTTAACCATCCCTCTGATTTTGTCCTCATTACAATGAAAAAGACAGAGGAAATAATTGTCTAATCACTAACAGAACACTGTCCATTTCAAAGAATCAGAAAACTCCTTCATTTTTACAAAACGCTAGAAATCTTTGAACAAACCAAACCAACCAAACAAACCCCCAACCAAACAAAATCAAAACAACCAAAACCCCCAAATAACAAACCAACAAACAAAAAACCAAGAGGAAGTTCTACAAAATCTCCCTTCCCCCAAACTTTGAGTATCTCTTTAACTAGAAATATATTTTCTTCATGGGGAATTAAATTCTTCAAAGAAGGATCGATCCTTTGAACTCTTTTCTTGTCTTACAAGAAAATGGGAGCCACAAAACATAAAATTTAATTGATACTCACTAAACGAAGGCTCAGTTGAGCAGAGCATTAAAGGTCACATAACTTTCTTTAAAGGGAGGCAGAACAATTAACTTCAGGGATTTTGTGAACTTGTTTTGGGAGCATCCAGTCACTACCAATTGCACAGGAGCTGCAGTGGTGGGAATCCTCTCAGGTGATGAGCAACTTCTGCTCAGCTGGATTAGCTAGGAGCTGTGCAGTAAAGGTTCTCTGGTTTCACTTATGAGATGATGCATGAATTGACAGATCTTTGACAGTGAGGTAAACCCACCAGGAGCATGTCTGTTTATTGAGGAGTGACAGCTTTATAGCCAACATAATCTGATGCTTATTAGGGAAAATGTTTGGATACAGGATTAACTCGAAGCATTAATAGAGAAAACTTTTCATTCACTGTAGATCCTACAAATAACAAGTTAGATTGTGTTAAATGACTGATCTTTAAACCATCATGATCTTTACTGCATTTGTACTCACTTGCTTTTTTTTTAGATAGTGACTTAAGTTGGAATTTGAAATGTAAGAATAAACCAATGGTCTAGCTGAATGTATATGTTGTATCTATATTAAAGACACATGGTGTTGTGTCTCATATTAAGAATGGAAAATTATGCCCATCTGCATTGTCTTAATCTGCAGTTACAGCATTAAAATGATGGATGCTTTTATTTCAAATCAGTAAACAACTTTGTTCTTATAAACTTGGATTTTCATGGGCTCATAATTTTAACAGTAAATGTTCTGGTTTATAGTTGGGAGGCTCTTAGTCAAGAAACCTGTTACTTTCTCATTCATTTGTTAACTTGCCTGAAATAGGAAGGGTAGTAGCGTCCTGGATTCCAGTTTTATAATTAAACACTTCAATAAGTTTAAAGTGCCTGTTAGCCTTTCTTAGAGCTAGATGGTCCTGGGAAAGTGCAAAACACAATTGTCATTAGTTTGAGACTTCACTACTTTTGCTGAGTTATTTGATTATTTATGTTTTATTTGCTTTGGGAAGGAGCAATTACCTCCACATTTACACAGTCCAATAGCTTTATAATTATTCTTGTCCTGTTCTCAGCACCACCTTACCTCTCTTGTACCTATAATTGTCTGTATGACCACACACACCTCTTTTTTTAATAAGCAGCACCCTGACTCATACATTAATGAGGTTATAAAGCTGCACAAGACTTGTCAGCCATGGGTGGAGTAAGTGGGAGAGCAGCCAAGGACACTAAGGAGCTGGATGAGTGCAGAGTCATCAGCAAACATGCAGAAGCTGGAGGGCTCCTGGTTCGTGTGATATCAGCCATGATGCATCAATTGAGGAATTTGTTAGCACTCTCCTTTGTCTTGCCTTGTATATCATGCTAACAAGTATTGGAGAGACTTCAGCAGTGCTCTTGAGGCCTGGCTCTCCCACCTGGCTTCAGAAGACACTCTGCTGCTGCTAAATGCCAGCAGATCAGGGAAGGACATGGGCAGAGCTGGCAGCCATGCGGGCAAACAGCAGCCTCTGGTACTCACCAACATCATCACTGACCATTCCTGCTCCCAAATAAGAGCTGCACAGGATGCAAATACTGTCCTTCATCTGAAGTCTTCAAGGAAATTTCCAGCCAGGTAGGCATGACGTTGTCAGTCATGCCAAAAATCCCTTTTCCCAGTGTGTCTTTATAAAGGAGAGATTAATTTCAACTTACTAGAGGCATAAATTCTTGTGGTATCGAAAGACCAGACTTAAGGGTCTGCTTTCAGTGCTCTGAGGGAAGCAGAAGCTGTAGATTAAGGTGTTATTTCCCAGACACACAGAGCTATCTGCCCCACTCCTTAGTTTCTTGATAACACTTCAGACCAGGAGGACAGAAGTGAACTTGGACCCATGACTGCTTGCTACATTCAAGAATCTTTTTCAATTTCTTAGTAGAGACTCACCTACACTGACAGTTTCAGAAACTGTGGTCTTGCAAACTGAAGTACGGGTACCTTTTCTGCCTCCACTTCAGGAACAGTAACTTCCATCTGAGCACTGAGGAGAGTCTGCTAGCATTTGTACTTCAAGAGAAAAAACAATCTATATATAGATCCATCTCTCTGCTAGTCCTACTGGCCTGTCTCACACTTACAAACTCATCATACTTGTACCAGCCTTGCTAAAGTAAGCCTGAAGATACTAAAAAAAAAAAAAAGCACTTCACCACTAAAATGTCTATCTGTGTCTTTCCTGACGCATCCACATAGTTCATAGTATATTGCTAATTTTTCTTCTTTTCACCTGTCATGTTGTAGAATTATTCTGTGAATCACAATATTTTACATTGGCTTCTTGCCATATTATTGTGTTTATTGCAGACTTCACTAAAAACCTGTAATTTAGAGTATCAGAAATAATTACCACATTCCTGTGGGAAATAATATAATCCAAAACATAAAGTGTCAATTGAGTTTTATAAAAAATTCTTCAACTGGGAACTCTAATTGAAATTATAAAGGACAATGTAGTGGCTTAAACTGGGAACCTGTGCTAAATCTGCTGGCTTTCATGAATAAAATTAATGTCTTGGGGCTGAGTCTTTAATCCCTTGTTCTTGCTTTGTACATCTTTAAGGAAGGTTCAGTTTTAGAAAAGCTAGGATTCATACATTTTCAGGGAGCGCGAGCTTGCAAAGTTTAGGTACAGACACAGCAAATTCTCATAGTACATCATTAAATGTATCAACTGTTTAATCAGTGCATTTATTTTTGAGCACAACACTCCTCAGCAAGTGCCCTCATGCCTGTGCAGCTTGGAAGAGAGGATCCACATGGGCCTGTGGGAAGTTGATCTCACATATCTGCAGTGAAAAGAAAAACAATGCCTTAGCATAGACTTGGTGCCCCACAATCAAAGAATTTCAGAATTTCTGCTTCTTAATATTCCAGGGCATATGTAGGCAGAGTGATAGATCTTCTTTCCCTAAAACTGTTCTTATGCCAATTATTCTCACTTTACCTCTTGGTCTACACAGACCTATGTGCAGTATCTGGTCTTAGTGTTTTCAGTTTCATTTCCTTGTCTCTATTTTATCTGGACTTGTGTCTTAAAACCGTCAGTTTTATTCTTACTCTGAATGGGTGCTGATCCATAAAATTTAAATGATGGTATAGCCTTGAATAAAGTCATTGTAAAGACTACTTTCAAGATTAAAGGAATGCATAAAATTTGACTGACAGAATTTCCATGATCATTTACTTTAACATATTCATTTATATAATACTCAAAAGGTTTTAGATCAAATATGGCCACAAAGGAGAAATCTTTTGTGTATTTATATGAAGGTGATGTGCATTAGGCTTTCTTTTGTATATAACCAGTTCTTAATCCAGCACCAACAATTCTAAGTGGCTGGATGCTTTTGCAACACTAGTGAGTCACAAAATAAAGATGATACTTGCTCTTTTAACCACTGCGTCTCAAAACACTTCACAGAAGGAGGAAGTACCATTATCTCAAATGTGCAGAGGGGGATATTGATTTGTAAAGTGAGTCAAGCAGACTAAAGTAGACCTGGATTGGAGCATGCACAGGGTGGTTCTCCCAGAGCAGCCAGATACCATATTGTTTATTTGGCCCCTGGTAACACCTTAATACCAAAGCTCTGCAGAACACACATGTTGGACACAAAATTGCATTATTTGATAAAGGTTCAGTATCAATAATTCAGCAGTTTTCTGGAGACTTAATCAGCAGCTCATTTTATGAAGTAGCTGTCTGAGAGCAGCCATGGATGTAGTGGCAGGTTCAGGCCTGAAGCTGGATATCCTGAGTGCACGGCGAGCTCCCTGTTCCACAGCCCGGACTGTCTCCAAAGTCAGCAGTGTTTACTGATGTTACTGTCATGAGGTTTTCATCATCCCATTCAGGCAAGAATTCTCTGCTCCTGACTGGAGGTTCCCTACCCCCATCTTCATATGTTAACGCTTGAAAACATAAAAAAATGGCTTTGGAATGTGAAAAACTTTATGTGTGTAGCTGTCTGAAATACAGTGAAGTTATGGTGGTGTAACTAAGGGCAGCATTTGACTAACCACATTTTTATTACTGACAAACACACATTTTACTTGCAAAATTTAATCTGGTATGTATGGCAACGCAGTAAACAAGAACACTCTTTTAAAGAGAATCACTTCTGAGAATCATATGCTTTAAAGATGAAACACATGCCTATTTATTTCCCATAGGAACAAAACACAATAAAATCATGTAAATCTTAAAAGCATCTTAGAAGTAAACAGGGCAGACGTTAACTGGCATTAGTTGTTTTCATTTGCTAAGGCCACTGGAGGTACACTCACATTGGGTGTAGGCTCTTCATTTTTTAAAGCTGTTGTATTTTTTTTCAAGGATTTTCATAGTTGCATAGTTTTAACTTTAAAGGTATGATTTCTCACATGTCTCTGTTTTCTAATACTATAACATAAGTAGAACTCATTATAACATTAGTATTTATTGCAGTAGCTCCCTGGAGTCAGATGACTGCATCATAAGATGCTTGCATTAAAGAAGTCAAAAGATACCTACAAGAATTGTTTGCAATCCCTTTTAACCAATCTACTTGGAAGTTCAGTGGAACTAAATTGTTTAATCCTTCTTATTTTAAAATTCAAGGATATTTGTCATTTTTGGAACATTAGGTTCCTGATGGTTTCAAACATCATATTTAAATAGATCACTGTGATAATTGTGCTTATAATAAACCTTCTATTAGGTCTAGAGTGTAGAAAACACCACACCATGCTTTATCATCAAATTCATTGAATGTGTTTAAGTTCTCTGAAAGTGAAGAATTTGTCTGCCAAATTTGGTAGCCCAGGAAAATGGCCATTAATTTCTCCTGCTTCAGTAACTGGCTCAGTGTGAAAGACTGCCGTGCTTCAAGGGGTGAGCTGTTGTGGCATTCCCTGGTGCTCCAAGCAGGGCTTTGCTCCTGGCACCCTGATGGAGACATTTCTGCCTGGCACTGTTCTCCTCACTTCAGGCAGGGAATGGTGCTGCCTCTGAGCCCTGAAACCTCGGTGCCTCGGAGCTGCTGGGCTGAGAGCCACCTAGAGTTAGAAAACTGGGAAGAGCTCGTGCAGGCTGTGCCATACGTGATGTCCTTCTCCACAGCTTCCTTGGCTCCCCTAGGGCTGCATGAAAATTTCAGCTAGTGAGAACCTTTCAGACCATGAACCAAGTTCTCTCAGAGTTTAGTTACAGCCAGGGCTACATATCCCCTGAACAAAGATTTCAGGAACTACTGTTAAACGGCAAATTAAGCTTAAGCCATAATTTTGGATCATGATGCTTTTTGGGGATCTGTCCCTAAAAATCTTTCTTGTTCTGAGATGATATCTCTTTAGTGCCATTAAGTCTCCAGAACTGAAACCTGTATTTAAAACATGAGAAACTGATTCAAACTGTGATGGAGAGATTGGGGGGGGGGGGGGGGGGGGGGTTTGTTAGGGCTGTGTCTCAAATCTGAGCTGGGGCAAGGCTGTCATAGCCGGTTACAGGCAGGTAAAAAAATCTGAAATCTATCTGAAACCTCCTTCTTAACAAAACAAAAAGCTCTGAAATCTGATGATTGTCAGTAGTCAACTCCAAGAATTAGCTATTTATCAGTAATGTAAATCTAGCCATTGCATTTAACATTTCATAAACACGGTAGAGGAGGCATCATGAGGTGTAAAATTAATTGCAGGTATGTGATGTGTTTCTTTAAAAGACAAGTGGTCATTTACTTCTCTGTGATTTGGGCTTCTGTTAGCTATTATTTGATAACCTCTTTTTTAAAATAAAAATTCCATTGTATCAAGGGAAAAAAACAGCGACCAGAGAACAGATAAATCATTTTTATGTCCTTAGAACAGCTGACTTCACACTTTTATTACATTGTTTGAAATAGCATCTTTTCATCTGGAAGGAATCAGTTTAAAATGTGATTGTCAACACAACAAAACCAGCTTTCTGTTTAAAATGGCTGCTTGTGAAGCTTAGAACTACACTTTTGCCAGGATTTCCTTTACAGACTTTAGTTACTAGAACCAAGAGATTTTAGATGGGATGTTCACAGGAAATACCTGGCAGACAGCATAAAATGCAAAGTAAAGCATTTTTATTTTAGTTGTAGAAAGCATGCCTGTGAAAATGAGCAACAGTGTTTTAGGTCAAAAGCTTTGTTTTTCAAATAAAAGTTTCTAAGCTGTAGTTTGAAGTGGGTGAGAAAAGAAGTTCTCATTAATTTTTTGTGTCCTGACCTAAGTAACCAAACAATGTACACTTAGCATATTTCTTAGACTATATCTCATACTTATTTATAATGGCACTTTTATATCTCTGCCTAATCTGTGTGTCTTTACCTCATTTAAATTAATTTCTTTACTGGCTATGTCTGAAAACACAACTTTGTCTCTTTTGTACTAATCCTTTTAATTATTGTAGTCCATAAGTTTTTATTTGTATGTAACTTAGATTTATTTGAACACCTAAAATTTTCACATCTGTAAAAATGCAGATCAAGATTCTATGCCAAATCAAGTAATTTCATCAGTGATAAAACATTTTCACTTCAGAAATAACTGAGCTCTTTACATTATATACATTTGCTCATTATTTTAAGGGTAAATTACAAAGCTGTAGTAAGACTATGACAAACTATTAGATTAGGTAGAATTTTTTCAATAATCATAGTTTTCCTATTTTCAGGGTAGATTAACTGTATATTATATATATATGTATATATTATATACAATAGTTTAAGCAACAATTTTGTATTATTAAAAGTGGAGGTCTCTTCAATTTTTTTCCTAATAAATTACTTTGTTTTCTTTTTTACCGTTGGAAGTTAAAATGCATTATATGAGAAACTTCTAAAATACATCTTTGTTAGGCAGGCAGTCTTTTTGTTGAGCCATAGAGCTGCCATGGCAGCAGTAACTGCTGGGTAAGCTGATCATTCATCCCTGACACCATCACCAGCCCCTCTTCTCTTTGCAATGTTCTTCACCCAAACTAAAGTCTTCCTGTATATCATGCTTTATGTTCTGAAAGAAATTTAGTAATCCAGATGTTGAGAATATCCATGCCTGACCATAAATATTCCTCCAAAACAGTGTGCCAAATCAAAATAAAAAGGCAATGTAAATAGTTACGAATATTTGACAGTTACATAGATTTTCCATGGAATGCATCTTAAATAAAATAAGATAAAATGGAATTAGCATGGAGTATGGAAATATTTTAGAAGAGTGTGTTTCTGTATAATGCTAACTCATAGTTCAGGGCACATTGCATTCCATATGACTCAGAGAATCGAACTGTGAAAAATAAATAGTTTATTTTGCTTGTTATGTTATTGGACTCTTAAAAGAAAATAAAATTCTAAATACATATGAGGTTGGGGTTTTTTTTAGTTTTCGTGTTCTTTGCTTATGCAACTTCAGCATGCTGTGGTTTTTTTACCCTATAAATATCAATCCTAGCTTTAATGCAATAAAATTAGTTTTATTTATTTCCAAAACTGTCTACATCAAGTGTAGTGTGTGTCTAACACGCTGCATCTCCTTGCAGGAATGCCTGCATATAAGCTCAGATAAACTGCACCATTGCCTTCTGTCTATCCAGCCTAGAGAGCTGCTTTCACTGTGAGCCAGCAGGCATGTCGTAGTCAACTTCTGAAGTTTTCAAGCAGCATATGAGGCAGTAATTCTGACTGAAGCATTGGCTGCAGTTTTGAATACAAGATCAATTCTCATGCTTTTATTTTTATATAGCCTACCTTCAGTGTTTGTCTATTTTGTGTATTTTAGCTCTGCCTGAACTTGCACACTCGGTGTTTTGCAGCTGACTATCATACACTGGTTGTCTAAAAAACAGTGATTTTTTAGGGTTTATTTCATTCTGAAAAATGGAATTTTTCCATAATAAATTAGCACTTCTGAAGCGTAGGAATTAGGTAGCCAAACCCAATACATCTCTTCACTGTTCTCTGTAGAGTTAAATTCTGTGGCTAGGATAAATGCTTCTACAATCCTGCTGTCTCCTAATCTAGACAGAGGCTCAGATCACTTACCATCAAAGCACTTATTAATTAAACTAATTTTTTCATAATTTTAATCCCACAAAAACTAACTTTATATCCTGACTTAAGAAATTAATTTTGATAAATGTACCTTCTTTAATTTGTAAAACCCTTCTTGCAACAAATTACGTATTCTATTTATGTCTTAATTCAACTATTTCTCTGTATAAAATAATTCATCAAAAATGTCTTAGTTATTTTAAGAGCTAATTTTCTGTGCCACATTTATTGGAAATATCATTTATCTTCTGTCTGATTTACCATTTAGTATATAGGTAATATTTATTCTTTTCATGGCTACTGTGATTTAGACAACTAAATCTGGCCTAATTTTTGTAGATAAAAGTGAAGTACTAGCTAGTTGGCATTTCAGCTTTTGTTTTAAAATATTCTCACATATATGCCTCCGTGTTTGAAAGTACAAATTGTATACTTGCATAATATTTGGATTTTCCTATACCTGTTGGGTCACAGCATATTAAATTATTTCACCTAATTTTTTTCATACTTCCTTAATAAATGGGTAATTTAAATTAGGCATCAAACTAACTTAAGTTTTCTTTAAGAAGTATATAAAAGGGCAAACCAAAACTTTCAGTTACATTTTTAAAACTCCTGTGCAAATTAAATAGGGGAAATTAAATTGGAAAACTAAAATATCTCTGACCACTCATGCTGATAGCTGCAAGTAATCAATAACTTTCAAAGCTGTCATATAACAAGAAGAAAAATAACAGTGCATTTTTGTACAAGTAGCAATGTTCTTTGGCTTTCTTCAAAATTTTATAATTTTAATTTTATCTAGGGTTACATAAAGAAAAAGGGTGAATGTCAATTTAGTATGTTCCTGAAAACAATTGCGTTGGTTTAAAAGGTGGAAACGTGAGCAGTGAACAGTTTAATATAGGGAAAGTTGCAAAATGCTAGGAATCAGTGGCAAGAAAGTTTTCTCAGCATCCTATTTGGGAAAATGCAGTTTTTAAAGTGGGTCTTTCTAAGCTACTGTGAGGGAATGCTTGGAATTTTGTCTTTCTACCGAAAAGGATTGGTTTTCCCTTGATTGTCATCAGTTTGCTAGGTTGTCCTGCTATTTAAGCTATTAAAGACTGGTGTGCTGCTTGGTCTCAGGTGATCCATAAAAAGGAATGAAGCCTTGGGAAGGTAAACCACCACCAGACTGGCTCGGTGTATCAGCCTTCCATGACGGAAGCTCTTTGTTGAGAATTGTTGGCAATTCCAGCAGTTTCCAACCGAAGATAAGAGCCAGCGTTCTCAGATAATGCCCTCGATCACACACCTGATGACAGACTCCTGCACGCAAGTTTTTTCAGGTGCTATGTTTGCTCAGTAATCCTTCAGTGCCAATCTTTTCTAAATGGTGAGCAGGTCCCGTCAGTAATGGACATCAGCCATTAGGCTGGTAATATTTGTCATAGATCAGGTTACAGCTTTGTTACTGCACTGTGATGAATGGATGCTGTTATGCTCAAAGAAAATAAGTGCTATAAATTTAGCAGTCAGTACTAAGTGAGTTGGTACTTTAGGGGCCTGATTCGCATCCTTCTGAAGTCAGTGGAAACTATTCTGTTGGCTAAAGCCTTTCTATCAGGCCTTCAATTTTCTTTCTCTTTTATGAAGCACAACCCAGGGTTGCCATTAATATACAGTTCCTCCTTCCTTACTCTACACGAGTTTACACCTAAACAGTAATTTTTATTTTATCTTACTTTACCTGTGATTAATGCTGATTTTCTGTGCAAATGCTTGGGTTAAATGTGGAGGTGTAAAGAGAATTGACCACAGAACCTGACAGATTGAGAACATGAGCATCAGAAATGAGACTGAAGAGTTCAAAAATTCTTACAATATTTCTTAAAGATTTTTTTCAGGACCCCAGTAATTCCTACACCACATTTTGAAGCTTCTGCTCTGATTTATAGCTTTCTTTGCTTGTTGACATTATTCTGGAAGCTTCTCTTAATGAAGGTGGACTTAAAAAATTATCAAGGACAATAAAATGTGGCCAAAGTCTTAATGATATTTCTTGCTATTTGCAATTTTTTTAGGGAAGTTGAGATAGTACCCAAACAATTTCTGATTCATTAAAATAATTTCTGGTGACATAAAGGTGATGAATTTTCTTTTTATATTCCAGGGTATAGGAATATAGGAATACCTATGAAAAATAAGGAGCAGTTTTAAGGTGTAAGCCATACAAACATTACTCTTTGTTTGTTACCAGCCTTGTGTGGACAACAGTTTAAGCTGTGTAGGGACTACTAAAATATTGCTTCTACTCACATCCATAAGAGCTCTGCATAACTTTTTAGTTACTGGCTGGAATGTTTGCTATAGCAACTCCAATTTCAAATGACCTAACAGATATCCTGCTCCTGGGACAGGAACTATCATTTTACTATGAGGTATATGGCAGTATGTTAAATGCTTAAATGTTTATGCTTATTTTTACCTTAAAATCCATCCCTCCAAGTCCAACCTCTAATTGCTATACAGACCTCATTTTCATACTCTACCTATTGGCAGCATTACATAAAGATTTATTCTTTCTCTCTGCTTTGTAAACATTTGTGCCTTCCTTTGTGCTTTCAGTGAGATGAGCTAAATCAGATATAAAAGGAAAACGAGTATACATGTTCCAAAAAAATGTAGGAAAAGAAGGGTCAGAACTGCAAATACACTAAAACTTGTAGCTTGGTGTGTTAATGCTGAGAGACTTCCCAAATGAAATGCATTCTTAGGGGGTATTTGATAGAGAAGTGGTCTGGGGAACTGTGGAAGTAAGAAGAGCAAAAAGAGAAGGAATGAGTTCTGTACCAAAAGACGACACAAATGTATTCTTGTTGCTGTATGTAAGCAATAGTATTTGGTTTTCAATTTCAAGAGAGAGAATTTGAATGCAAAGTAAATTGTGCAGAACCTGGTTCTTATTGCTTAGACTACACAAATGCTCAAACATTCTACTTAAAAAAACAAACAAACAAAAAAAATCCAGGATTTTTGAGCAGTATAATCTGCTGCTGCTTGCCTGCTCCTCAGAACCTTCCTTGATTCCTTTTGTGCCAGGTAAGTAATTTAATTCAAAATGAAGCTCACATTGCCTTCCTGAGCAGAGCATGTAAATTTGCTTCTGTCCTGCTGGGTGATCATTATATATAGTCTACAGTGCCCTAGGCTCTATATAAACATTTCACCTTTTCCACATTCATTAGTGACCTGCAAATTTACAGATTGTTTACTAAGTTCTTCTGCACTACCTCTGTAAGGTTTTTCTGGCATATTACCTAAGCCTGTGTTTAAGACAATATATTAAATTACACACTTCTTAATTTTACAGTTGCTCTAAGTTTTAAGATGTTCAGCAAGAGAAGCAGAATTTAGACACCTGTAATTCTGTCATGTAAATCACATGTGTGGATTGTGGCAACAGATGTCTAACTGGCATTTCTACAAGTCTGCATGGAAATTGTGTAAAATATGAATTCAGAGAAGATTGTAGAAAGTACCTATAATATATGGGTTAATCACTATGTATTATTCTATTTTTCTTAATTTTTTTTTATTGCAGTTCTTTTTATTTGTGAAATCTAGATAGTCTTCATTGTCATAGAAAATGTTCCAGATAGCAATGGTGAAATGTGAGGATGCCTGATAGCATTCCAGCTAGCCTTGGATGTCTACATTTCCTACCTTAACTGATGCATGACCAAAGCTTCTGCTTCTGTGATTCATGTGAGACCACTTTATAAACACCTGTGAATGGAAATTCTCTCACAGGAAGAAGTTAATTAAAAAGTGCTTATATATGTGTAACTATAACAGAAACATCCAAATGACACTGCTTGCCCATCACTGAAAAACAGCTGAACTAAGAATTCTGTTAGCCCTCAGGGTTTGCTACTGACTTCATATGTTTGCTTGACAGTATTTCATCAGAAAAGAAACTAAACTAAGCACCTATTTGTGTTTAGCAGGACTTTGTATAAAAGCATGGGACAAAATCTACTTTGTCCTTTGAGCCAGCCACAAAGCTTGCTTAGCAGCCTAGAGAGATCACCTTAAACAATAAAGCTGGCCAGAGTGCTGCAGGGAGGAAGATGTGGTCAGAGCACCACCATGTGTGTCCACAGATCTCCAGAAAGTTCTGCCAGGGCAGACCCTGGGACAAAGGGCAACGTGTTGCAACTTAGAGTGTGGGCAAGGCACCATGACTGGTAAACTGAGAGAACAGCTATTGTAAAGCCATGAGATTAATTGCTTATGAATAAAGCTGATTTTAAAACCAGTCCTGAACAAATACATTTCACTTAGACCAGAACATCTGTACCAATAGTTCTATGCTACTATTTTTCTAAATTGTGATTATTTTTTTCAGTTGAGACAAACAGAATTAACACAAATTAAACCGCTCTTTTTGGACCATACCAGAAAACTTGGATTTGATACTGATGAGACCAAAAAAAAAAAAAAGCCATGTGTGGATAATAATATCATCACCTAAGTCTAAAGCTCTTACTGTAAGAAAGGTCATGCAGTTGTCAGGTGGAGACAACTGGTAGGTTCCATCAATCAACTTGTAAGCATTTCCAGATCATGCCTAAAACACACCCATATGGTTGGGCTCCTCATAAAGGTTGCATCTGCTACCTTGTTTTTTAGAAATAACAGCCTCTGAAATATGTTCTCCTTTATACAATGGCCCAAAGGGCTTGACCAGGGACTCAAGATTTTTACTTCTTCTGAATGCAGAGGAATCCAGACCAGGCAGTCCCACTTGCTGCAGAATGGTTTAACCACCATTTTAAAGGCAATAAGAGGTGGGATGTTAAAGCTTCACTGTAGCTGCAGTCCAGTGGCTGCTCTGCACACAATGTCTGAGTCGTGGGGTACCCCATGCTGGGAAGTCTTCTTTGCAGCACCATCTCTGCTCACAAAACCCAATCCTCCCCTGCATGTGTTCCTTACCCAGCATAGCAACACATCAGGTGCCTGGGGTTGCACAGCATCCTGAATGAGACAGTCCTCACTTCTCACTGCCACCAAACTCCCTGGGAGGGAGTCTGGTCTAAACACCCTACTTGCTTATACCTGTATTTGTGTTTCTTTATTGGAAAAAGGACTTCAGACATGTCCAGTAAGAGTGTGATCATGAGTGGCTAGAGTGATCACTGTAAAAGTATTCTGTTTATGGGGGAAAAAAAAGAATACAAAAAACAATAAACGTTTGTTTCATTGTTTATTTATGCATTTTTCTCTGGAAGCTAATCACGATTTTTTTCTAAAAATATTTTGTTCTGAGTTGTATTTGTTTGGCCATAGAGTTTTGTTAGGCATCTAGATTTTGAAACAGGTATTGGTACTAAGAATATGTATTGCCAGGGATGACAATATCAGTGGGATAAATGAAAATTTGCCCTAAGACTATTGAAAGAAAATAAAGAGATTGCTGCTTCCTGTGGAAAGGGGAGTTATGCACAAAAGTGAAATGCTGAGAGCTGATAACAAATAAGGACTGAGGGCCAGCTTCACTTAAAAGCCGATACATTATTTGTAAAACTTTCATTACATTATTAACTACACTAAAGCACTATTTTTATTCATAAGTAAATATATACTGTTTTAATAAATGCAGCTAATATTGTTCTTCCTGATCTTGTTCTGTAATATTATTATATTGCCATGGACACATTCCTCCCTCTGAAGAAATGCCTGTTTTACTGTGAAGAGATCAGCTATCATTGCTTATGGAATTATAAACTGCCCATTCTTCTGATTACTCATTCTTAAGACAGGGTGCTCGGAACAGACACCTAAAGGATTTACAATAGATACAGCTTTTCATTCACATTCCTTCTAAAATCCAAGCAAAAAATATTCTTTAAAAATTCCTGGTAGTCTAGGAGTATATCACTGTAAATCTCAGAAACTTCAACAACTGCAATAGAAAGAGTCCTGAGGTCACACCTGAAACAGAATTTTAGGGAGTAACATATTGCATTACAGAATGAGTCACGAGGCCAGCTGTGTTTATATATATTGTGCAATTAAAAGTTGATGATCTTTCTCCTGATAACAATGGGATATGCTGTACTCTGAATGCACGAGTCACAGGGACAAAAATCCACTGTTTGGCTATTATCCAAAAATGACAATGACAAGTACATAAGCAAGTGGCGATTTGTCTTGCTCAGCCTGTGGAAGATCCTTTTTCCTTTTTTGAGTCCTATTATTTACAAAGTAATACAAATGTTGGGCAATAATCAGGCATAGCGAGCTGACTGTAGTAATATAGCATTGATGGACTGGAAACCAGATGGTCTGTCAGATAATGAAGTATTATCTGGCAAGGGATTGTTCCTGAAAGCCAACATCCTCACCTATTTAGCACTCTGGAATGTCGACATATCGGTTACCACATTCACGAGCTGGTATGTGCTGTACTTTAGAAGCCATCCCTAGAAGAGGCATTTTAATTCAAAATTACTGCCTGATGAGAGGGTAGAGGTGCCATTATTGTTGCACAGCTGGAGGAGTATAATACACAGCAAGATGTGAACCATACATCTGAACTCAGGTTAAAGAGGAAAACATAACAGACTACATCCTGATTTCTGTCCAACCAAAGCCATGGTTCATGGATGCTTTAAGCCAGCTCTGCCACCAGAAGAAGTGGTGTATGATGTGTGCCCAGAGTTATGCATTCCTGCTTTTGTGCCACACTCCCCTTTGTGCCAGCACATGCCCTTCTGCTTCTGGTCAGGAGTCTTGGATGTTGTGGAGATGATTGTGTTAATATTAACCTGGCTGCTTAAAAAGAAATGTGTTGGTAATCCAGAAAGATCCACTGTGGCTAGGTCATCATGTCACACTCAGGCCTTTTGCCAGCAGAATGGACAACCTGTTGTGGAGGCAGGACAGAGCAACTGGGAAAGGAAAATGGAGAAATAGGATTATTTCTTCTTTCACAGCAGTGGTGGTTTGTCTTAAATGTGTGTGAAACCAGAATTCAGGAACAGCCAAAACTGTTGGAGTTAAATTTGGCAAATTTCAGTTGCTGTAGCTGCCGGGGAAGATGGAGCAGAGAACACAAACGGCAAGGGCAGCTGGCTGTGGGGCTGGTGGGGGCAGTGCCCAGGGTTAGGAGATTCCAAAATGTCTCACTATGGCTGTGAATATAGCATAAAGTGGAGTGCAAAATGAAGAAAAATAACATTAACTAGATGAAATCTTTATTTAAAGATGATGGAGAATTGCTAAGTCTTTTATCAGTAAGACTGTAGCTTACAACTTTGACTTTAATTCCACCTTCAGCCAATGAAGCCATTTTCACTCCCTGCATAACTTCTAAATTGAAAACCAGCTGGCCATGTGATACTAGCTCTTTTATATTTTCATAAGCCATTTTCTGTCATTACAACTAGGAAGTCCTTTTTCACGTAAGGAAGGAAAGTGGTACATGTTACTATTGAATGGAAAGAAAATAGTTGTCATATAATCTCTTGAGATATGCAATACATTATAATTGTCCTAATAAGTACAAACATTCTCCCATCATTGTTAGGATTATTCATTTATAACACCTAGAAAATCATTTACCTAGGTAACACAAATCAGATAAAAGGGCTTCACCTTCTATGATTTTAGAGCTATAATATTCAATACTGATTATATAAAAATTTATTGAAAAAGTCTGCCTTACTCATCAAACCAGTATACCAAATGGAGCTTCAAATGAGTTAAATTGGATTTGTGGAAGCATGGCCCAGTTATCTTTGCATGTGACCTTTCTGGCAGTAGGGTGAGTTTTCTGTCTGCCAGGCAGATCAAAGAATTCAGAATATCCCTGAAGTGAAACTAATACTTTCACACACTTTAAATATGCATACCGAAATATTATCAGTTAAAGTCTCTGTTTTTCTCAAGCTTGGTTTGGGAATGCTTCAAAGCCATCATAATCTCTAGAATTATATGTATAATTCATCCCAGGCCTATCCCTTTAGGATCAGTATTGCATTTTATTCACTGCAAACACTTAATGAAGTTGGTAATTGTTTCAATAGAGACAAGAGCTGGTGGGGCAGTAAGTGAGAACAGATTATTGTTTTAGAATTGCACCCAATTTCATGGTCACTGTGCAACTAAAGGCATTTTCATATGGCCAAATACAAAGTAAATGGAGGGGACATCAAAATTGAGATTATACTTACTAAATCAACAATGCAGACAGCATTTTCTTAGTTACATAACATGAACTCATAGAACTGCACCATGGCAAAAAGGATCATGCAATCCTAAAGCTTACCCAACAAAGGCGTAGTAAGGAAGTAGAGAATTTTGCCTCTCCATATAACCTTGGTAACACAACTGATAAAATACTGAATTAAATCTACGTGTTAAAGAAAATATTGAAAAATATTAAATCTGTGACGTCCACAAAACTGTACTGGCAGGAAGATAAATCTTGTGTCATAAAAATTGAGGGGCTAAGTTTTTCTGGTTGTAAAGGAGAATATTGAAAAGTTACTTTATTGCTATGGATAGGTATATTTTCTCACCTATAGAAAAGGTTTTCTGGCACCTAGAAGCTCATGGATTTTCAGCTTCACTCACCATGGCCAGTACCTGAAATCTGATGTTAAGCAAGTGCAGCCTTCAAACGCAGCTTTCTCTGAATGCAGAAAACACTGCAACAATCATCTGGAGGACTTCTGCTGGAGGGCCATTACTTAAGTCTTTACAAATATTATTTAATATAGTTTTAGATGAAAACTGGTATGAGTAAATGATGTATCCTAAGGGGTCCCTCCTGAGTTTGCAGTCTAGTCTCATAGCTCATCCCCTGTCCTGTATTAAGCTTTGAGAACAGGAAATCTTGCGCTGCCCTGAACCTACCATAACACTTGGACATTTGCACTAGAGTAATGACTGAACTTACATCATGCTTCAGAGCTTCAGCAAGTCACTGTCAGGGATCAAGAGGGATTATTTTTTCTTAATGCACAATTGAGTAGAAGCATGATAGAGAGGGTTTTTTTCCTTCCTTTTAAGCATGATTGGATACAGATGAAGACGTGATAGCATGGATTAGTCTTTTGACATAAAAAGGAAATCCATTTGGGGAGAGGGGGATTGGTTTATTGTTGGAGGCTCAGAGTCTTACCTGTTTACAGTTTGGGGGGAAGGAAGGAATTTCTGCCTCAGTCTGGTAGGGTATATCAGAGGTTTCCTCTTCCAGGCATCATCTCTGGCTCCTTCTGGCTCTTCTCTGCATTCCTCCTAGACTATTGCTCATATTCCCTGTCTTCAAGACCAATGTTGTGTTTAATCTGTATGAGGACAATTTCAGCAAAGTGTAAGGGGGTTTTATCCCTATTGAGCACACCTTCAGTCACCCTGAAAAGAACTTCAAATCAAAAAGGCTTCGTACACATGCAGACAGAGATATAAAATGGTGAGCGATAGCTTGGCCGGGAAGAGGCACAGGCAGGAAACAGGAAGGAAGGAAGGAAGGAAGAGGAGGAAGGAAGGAAGGAAGGAAGGAAGGGAAGGAAGGAAGGAAGGAAGGAAGGGAAGGAAGGAAGGAAGGAACGGAGGAAGGAACGGAAGGCAGGAAGGTCATGTGATTCCTGCGGAAGGCATGCCGTAAGGCAGTCGACGGAATTACTTCCTGCATTTCTTAATGTACTTCATTCCTTACTTCCTTCCTTCCTTCCTTCCTTCCTTCCTTCCGTCCTTCCTTCCTTCCTTCCTTCCTTCCTCTTTGCTATAATTCTGAAGAATTTAGCATTTAGTTCAGATTAGGAATTAGGCTGAGATGTAGATGATATTTTACTTTGCCAGTCCAAGCACATACAACACAAACTGCTCAATCACTCAACAAGTAACAGAATAAATAGAGTTTACTCCTCTGGTGATTTAATCAGTGATGTGTTACACTACTGGAAAGAAACCTGGTGTCAGGATTTTCTTTTTTGGTTGCTTGGTTGGGATTTTTTGTTGTTTTGCAAGCAAAGGTTTGGATCAAGTCCAGGCAATTGAAACATACTGATTTTATCCTAACCAGTTGGCACAAGTACTTCAGGATCTGGGGAGTATGAAACTATTTCTTCCAGAACATTCATTCTCACAGGCCTTTCACTGTAAGAAGTAATATTTTTATTCTGTATTTTTAAAAATAATACCTGAAACTTAGATTATACTATAACTAAATGTTAAAAGATTTTTAACATGAAAGCTGATTGTGCACAAATGGCAAATGTATGATACTGATCCACTTTTTTAATCTCTATTTTTACCTTAAAATATAAGAATTAACTTATAATTATTTAATTAATTATACTGTGCCTGGTCCTTTGTTGCAAGACAACGTTTTGTTAAACTTCTCTTCAACTCTTCAAGCCTAGTCTTTGTTTGCAGCTCTCAAGATTTTTGGTGACTAGGCCAGTTCACATTGCATCAGTTCACCCATTTCCAAGAAAATGTTTCCAAAGGCTGTGTGTACTTCTGAAAACATGAAGACTGAGGCACCACTGTTTTCTTTAATAACTGATGAAAATAAAATGTTAGTGATTAGAATCTATGTGGTTTTACTTGATTTGGACATATCCCGCTGAAGATTTAAAAAAAAAAAAACCAGCCAACTAAAAGATCATCCATTACCAGTGGGTAATTTCCTGGACACCAAAATGCAAAACGTCCAAGAAAATTTTTCAGCTCCTCACAATTCTCTGTGTGTGGAACTGTGTGCAGTAACAGATGTTTCCACTGCCACAGAATTCACTAAAACTGCCAGGGAATTTGGCCCAGATGTGCTATAGAATTACAGTGACCCTGGTAATAGTGAAACTTTAAGAAGCAAACACCAGATGTCCAGTAAAATGGTTAAAAATGAGATCCAAAGCATTTTTTTTACCACATCATCACAAACAAACACAGAGTGAATAAGCTGAAAATATAAAGTACTGCTTTATTATTTGTCATCTCTAAGATGATTCTATGTGCTTGACTTGCAGTGATATAATGTCACTTGAATATAATGTCTCGTAGGAAAGCTTCATTCCCAGAGGCTTAAATAACTTTGAAAAATTAATTAATTAGAGGGGGATATACATTAAACTTAATACAAGGTTGTATTTTTCTCCTTAGCTCCTTTCTCTACTCATTTTGCTTGAAAAGGGATTGTGTGTGCTGTGCTGCTGCCTTAGGACAGGATAAATAGAGTGCTGTTGGTGCCAGCTAATGTAGTTCTGCTTTAGCTCAAATGGTAGCAGACTCGAGCTGCAGTACCAGGGCTCCCTGCACTGCCTCATTCTGTCTCTGTAGACGTGGTAAATGTACTTCTGCTACAAAGTACAAGTATTCATAACGTTATGAGGCACTGCTTTGTGGTTTCTAAGGGGTCCATGTTGGGCAGACCCTGGAGACCATGGAAAGTATTGCATTTCTCTTGCTACTCTATTGATAATTTATGATTTTTTTATATCCCCAAGTGTACGTTTTAGACATTCATTATCAGAACGTACTTAAGCCATTTTTAAGTGTCTCTAAACCAAAAAATGATTTCTGCTACAAACCCTAAATCAAAATATAGAATTCATGAAAGGCTGGTTGTATTTGTTAGTGGCATAGTTCTGTACAGGACAATAGCCATATATCATTATTCATAAGTTAGATTACTGTTTTTGCTTAAAGCCTGAATACATCCCTACCCTGCTCTGTTCTGTCTCTGGAAAACAAATGGTAACAAGATTTTTAACTTGGAAGTGGGGTTACAGCCTTCATAGATAAAAAAGCCAGAAAAATATAAAGGGAGATCGACAGGTACAAAAAGGTTTTGGGTGCTTAGAGAAAAAATTAAGGAATGTGTAGTCTATGAAAGAAAAGGGGTAATTACGTGCTCCAAAGTCTCTCTTAAAACGTCTTTGCAAAAGATGTGGTATAAATGCTATTAAAATAAAGAGGGTTACTCTGACTTCATTAAGAGGTGATTCATTGGAGAGCTGTCCATAGCTCTGTTACTCCCTATCACACGAGAAAGGGTAAAAATTTGCTTACTAAAAAGTATGTTCTTCCCTGGAGGAAAAACTCATCATAAACCAACCACTGCATTATGACAGAATAGAAGTTAAGATAAACTACAGCTTTCAGAAATACTAGTGCTTAGCAATTTAAGAGTTCTCCATTTTTTAATTTATGCAGCTTTTTAGATGATCTTCAGCTGGCCTCAGGTGATACCCTTGTCTGAATTTTTGTAACCCAAAAGGAGAACCCAAGGCTGCTGACAACACTGCTGAGTTTTGCAGAGGTTTTCACTGTGTTGCCAATTTTACATAGTTTCAATACAGAATAATAGACCTGTAGCTTTTCTTTAACTATAGACACAGATTTTACTAAAAGCTCAGTGACACTCACGGGCTTTCCAAAATTTTTACCTTATAGTAAAAATTTTACCTTATACAACCTACTGTGTTGTGTATCAATGCTGATCAAGTTGGATGCTTTTTTTTTGGAGTGTTGCCTATGGATGCCCAGCACTCCAAACCACTTCCCCATGTGTTCCTTCAAGACCTGCTGCAATTACAGCCCAAATCATTACACTTGGAGCTCTCTGCTCACACTCATCTTGCAAAAGCGCTTGCAGCACAGTTTCTTGTCTCCCACGGCTGTTTGCAAGGAAGCAGCCTGTTACCCCAGTTAAGAAAACATAGGTGTTTTCCTATGTCCTTGCTGGCTGCACTGTCCATAGGTAAGGTTTTCATGTCTCCACACCAACTCTGTAGAATACCAGGCAATCACTGAGTCGTGTCTGGTGTTGCTGATACCGACTTTGGAATGCTCTCTGGTGATGGTAAAGAAGGAAGTAGTGTGGTTGCAAATTGCAGTTACACTCCTATGTGAGATTATGGCAAACAGTGCTGCTGTAGAGGTGTAATGGTAATCTCTGGCTGATCTATCTGAATTCTAGATCCAGCACAGAGTGGTTACCAAGCAAGCCTCATGGCATGTTTGTGAGTTACAAAGGAAGTAAGATTCTCTTTTGGAAACTCAGAGAAAATTAAAGATCTAGAAGAAAAGAAAATTTGATCAAAAATTACTTTCTTTTTGACATGTTGATGGTTATAAAGGTACTTTTATTTTAAGTCATAAAATGCAGAAAGTTTTGAAACAAAAAAAAAAAATCAAGCTGTAGACTGTAAAATAGCCCGTGTTGTATTTACTTGAATTGCTATATGAAACTATTTGTTCATTTTTTCAAACTAAAATACCTTTTGTGCTTTTAAAAGTAATTTAGGAGGGAGGGTTCCTTAGTTTTGTTTATTCAATGCCCAAGTGGCAAAATTTCTTTTCTGCAGAAGAATTCAAATTGTGAAGAGTGCTGGATCAGAAGAGTGTATTGAGAAAAAAAAAACATTTCAAAAGAGATGTTCAGGTTAAACCTGCTGAGGCAGGTCTGCTGCTCAAAGAACACATTGCAAGCTTTTTTAAAAAATAAATAATCCAGTACAAACTGCCACATCACCAAGAAACAGGCTCCATCACTTTTTAAGAAAAAACCTGTCAGGTTTCTTTACAGATGTCTATGCAGATGAGTACACTGTTGGTAGGTAAGACAAGACTACATAAAACAAGAGTAGATCACGGAATAATAAAATGCAAAACCAATTAGGATAACTAGCAATTAATAATATTTAGGACAGCAACTTCTACACTATTCTTCACACATCTGCCTTGCCTGTTGATTTGATCTCATAAATTATTTACATAACTCTGCATCACAATCTTGTAGCAGGATTTCCATCATGAAGGTATATCCCTGGTGCAAATCCTTGAAAAATCTGTTTCTAATAGTTTAGCATTCAAAATTCGTTTAGAATCCTTTGGTAAATATTTGGTAAATCTTCTTAATTTCTCAGTTATTTAACCATACCTTCCTGGTCCATTTTCTCTTTGAGAAACTCAGAGTCAAGGTTAGTCATCTTACAAGGTAATCACATGACATCATGGTGCTTTGTGTTGTAATATGTGCAAGAAGGACAAGCGAAATCTCATCACAGTGTGGGGCTGTCATAGTGCTGAAGGCAGAATCTGTTTGAAAACATTGCTGCATCTTGACTGAAAAGGGACCTTTCATGTTTAAAACGCATTGTGATTAAAGAAAAAAGAAATTAAGTTTGTATTAACTGTTAACTCCTTTCGTTCTTGGATAAGAGTAACACTGAGGAAATTGTATTAACCCATATGGTATTTTTAGGATGTCTCAGGTGCAGGAGGAATAGGAGGAATCCTTTTGGGCACTGCTCCTGCATCCACGGCTGTCAGTGTGTAATGCAGATCTTCAGAGGACAGAGTTTTCTTAGGCAGCATAACCTGGGCTGGGATGAGCCTGTCTGGAACACGGGGCTGGAGCTGGGTTTCACATCTGTGCCCACATTGTATCACACTGCACAATGGCCCTGCAAAGGTGAAGGAAAAGATCTGTGACACTGCCTCTCTATCTAGGGACACTAGCTGTAACTGTAGGAAATTTGTGCTTTTCAAGGATTTGTTTTCTTGCTCCCAAGTACTTGGAACTTTTCTGATTACTTTTATATAGGAGCATCCATATTTGATGACAAATGCAGGTATTTGTCTTTGCAGGCAGTTGCCATTCATACAAGCTTTCTCACACATCCATGTGCCTTTCGCTCCCATGGTATGTCTAGATGCCACTACTGCCTGCCAGGTGGAAATTCAAGTTCCAGTATGTGTACATGTTCATGGTGCTGTTCACTGCCTTGAATAGTGCTACAAATTCTGCACACTTTGATCTCAGTGCCTATAGCGCTTTTGCTCTCTCCGGGTACAACTACCAACAGTATTGCTGTTACAAAATCAGGGATCTTTCCTTATTTTCCTGATACAGGTGCTGTAAAGGGAGTAAGAAAAACACCCCACTGGTCAACATGTTAGAAGATGAAACCAAATTGTTTAGTTCATGTTTGTATTTATTTAATGATACTCTATTTGTTTCAATTTAAAAGAGTAGTCATGAGCTTTTTTTGAAAATTGGGAAAACTATGCATGATTTTAGTTTGTTAAATATACTGCATAAAACCACTACTGGCCTAGTTTTACTTTAGACTTCAGGAGATGGATGTGTTTATGAGTTCAAATAATTGCAGACAAAATTTTGCACCTGCAGTTATGGTTGCCTGCAGTTCAGTTCAGTTTTAAGTATCTACATCACTGATTGCATCTGTAAGTTAAAAACATCTAAGTAACCTAAATTACAAGCACAAATAATTGCAGGTGCAAAACTCATACAAACACAAAATGATCTCTAAATGTTGATCTTTGGAATCTCATTGTGAGTTATTCCCTGTATCGTGAACCTAGATTCCTCTGGGAGAGTCACTAATCTGTATAATGACACTGAAAGCCTCTTGAATCTCATATTTAACTAGCAGATGGGAAAGAATACATGGCGTCATGTAACTCCCTAAGGATTATGCATGTGGATATTGAAGAGTATAACTTATTCCAATGAAGGCTAACATTAACTTGCAATCAAAAATTTCCTTCCTGAGCCACATTTTTTTCTGATGGAATTAAAACAACTTAATGTTGTATTTTTATGAAGTCACAACCAATTTAGGTGGAACACATTCCCAGGGTAAGCACAGAAATTTTGCTCATCTCATGACTTTTCATTTAATGAATCACAGCATCATTTTAACACAGAGAAATACTATCACTCTTTTCCAGAAAACACATCTAATTATCCTCTCTGTAATTTTCTTTTTTTTTTTCTTTTTTTTTCTTTTTTTTTTTTTCAGATACAGCTTTCTAAGCACATCTCGTAAAACATCTATTTTTTTCACTCTGGTATCAAAATTAAAAATAATTTTCTTGCATTCTTTAGCTTCAATAGACATAGGTGTGGAGCTACTTTAAAACAGTGACTGCTTCCTGTCGTACCAGTTACGGCAGTCCTGTTGGCAAAAGGGGAAAAAATCCCGTAAATTCTCTTCTAGTGTTTGAACAACTAAAACTCCTTCTGAACAAATGAAACATTCTGCCAATCCTGACAATCCAAAATGCAATGAAGAATTTTTCTGTTTCAGAAGCTCTAGGCAAAGCTGTTTTGGCATGTCTGTAGCTTGTTCCTCTTGCAAACAAAGGGGCAGCTAGAGGGAAAGTCTTTGGGGGAAGAAATGCTGTCAGTTGTAAGAAACGAGACACGCAGACCCATTCTACAGCCTGGCTAGTGATTACATGCAGGTAATTTTTAAGAGCCTAGACCAGCTGCCAGTGATAATAATGCTGCCATTTGCACTGATTTCAGCAGGAAATACATCAAACAGACCAGCTTAAGGCTTCTCAGAAGCATGGGCCAAACTGGTATTTCGTTCCTTGGTGCTGGGGCCAGAGCAGAGGAAAGCGCTTGGACGGCAGAGGCAGCGGTGGCTGGAGCCCAGAGCAAGCGCTGGGCTGGGCTGGCAGCAGGGCAGCAGCAGCAGGGCAGCAGCAGAGGTGCTGCAGCTGGCAAGGTCCTGCCTCACTGCCTGCCAGCTCCCACCACGCTCCCAGGCAGCCCACCACTCCCACCACTTTGCTCCCTGGAGGCATTGCCAGCCCAGCTTCACAGCCCTCAGCACTTACAGCACAAGGAGCAGAGGTGTCAGCCTATCCACATTTTTTAAAATCCTATGTAATTTAGTTCACATCAATCTGTTAGACAGGCAGTACACAGAAACAATGTACCACTTAAATAACTAATTTATAATCATCCTTGGGGACAAAAATCCAGAACAAGATATCCTTTTTCCACCCATGGGAAACTGTTGAAGCTATGTTGTGTGTTACAATGCAAGGCTATATCTTCACCTTCCTAGATTATTTTTTCTTTGCTTGTGTTTGGCAAAACCCAGAAAGCATGTGAGAAATATGTAAATAGTATATAAAAGTAAAAAGTATTAAAGACCATCATTTAAATAGAAAGAAATTTTAGCAAATATTCCTTTTTTAATTCTCACTTTTTTACTGCCACAGACACAAGCAAGGAAGGATAAAGTTTCATCTTTCAGTTTCTTGAGGGATTTATATTTAGGTGCATCCTGTAACTCATATAAATTCAGAGTGCATCTTAGAAAGCCAAAAAATTAGCAAGGGTTTTGACCAAGAGATTGAGAGGTGATTAAAACTCATGGAAGAAAGACTCATTTCTCAGAAAGAATAACAGTCACATGTATGATGGATCATAATAACTTCATAATCTGACCCACATGCAGTAAATACAGTGATGACTGTCATTTTGAATAAGTGAGGGGGATTGATGCTGATTATTAATCCATTTCTTGGCCAGTCTGATTGCTTCTGAGCCAGCTTCTCCACTATTAGTGCTTTCCTGAAGTATCTTAATAGCTTTCACTGACAGCCTCTTCCTTTTTAGCCAGTCACTTTTCATGCAGTGTGTTGTCCTAACTTATTTGGCAGATTTCTTTCATTAATTGTTCTGCTTCTAGTATTCCTATAGCTGGAGGCTTGGTCTTCTTTTAGCATGTAGTGTAAGAGTGTTACTACAGGCACAGGGTCACATATAATTCTGTTTTGCTTGCTGCAAAAAATATTCATTTTTTTCCCTAATTCCCAGGTTGCAAGGAAAGCTTTGTAAAAAAAAAAAGGAAAAAAAAGTGAAATATGCTCTGAAAAGAAGGGCCTAGTATTTAGTGCCAATGGCAGATGGCAGATATCTGTATAACAGACATAGAATAAATAAATATAGTTGCATAATAGAAATTCAGAAGCCAGCTTAGCTGTGTCATTGATAGTTTTATATGGGGTTCTTGTAGAGATGTATTTCACATTTGCAGTAGGATAATATACATAACATACTTCACAAGAAAAAAAATTCTTTTTGGAGAGCAAGAGTGTCCAAGCCTGATTTTCTGTGAATGTGTCCAACCTTTAATATCTTTTCAAGTCTGCTGAACTCTGTGCCAGTTGTCCCAGAATGACACTCAGCCTTCCCTATAAAATATCTCCTCAGCTGGGGAAATAGTTGTAAATGCTGGGAGTGAGGGTGAACTGCATGTGTGAACGTGTGGTTAGTGGCTTGCAGCTCTCAAAGTAAATGCCTAAATATAAGTCCCTTATTCTCAGTGGTAGGTACTAATTTGTGCTTGCCTTCACTAAGCACTTGCTTGTTTTTCTACAACTTCTGGGAATTTAAAATCTTTTAAATATCCAGCTAGGTCAACACAAAGTTATGTTATAGTTATGTTAAAGTAACATTGCCCTATGTCCATTTATTTGTTTTCTATTAGTAATAAATTCACAACATGCTACATAGCATAAAAATGAAAGGTACCTTTTTCTTGTTATAAATTAAATTTTAAGCAAAGTTAATTATATTTAGACATATTTTCTTCCTCTTTTTGAACAACACCCACCTTTTAAACCAATCACGTCTTCACAATTCCTTCCCTTTGTTTAAATAAAACATTTCATAAAATCTGAAAGTTGTGCATTTGTTTCATGTAACTGATGTGGTCATGAAATCCAGGTCTTTTATTTATACATGGGATAATGCAGAGGTAATGAAAGCAGAATTGGACCTAAGAGGTTTTTTGTTTCAATTATAAAACAATGTGGGTAAATGCCTTGGGTTTGACAGCACCAAAAGAAAGGGAATATTGTGCTTATGCCTTCAATCAGCTTTATTAGATCCTTAAAGGGAAAATTATGTGAAACTCAGAGGAAGAAAACAACAAGCTAAGCAAGATCGCAATTTCAGTATAATTCGGAGAAAATAACTGATTTAGGTTGGTCGTCTTGCCAGGGTGAATGACTCAAGGCTTCCAAACAAGAAATGGAAACCAGAAGGATAGGGAAAGCCTGCAAGAACAAATTGAGAAGATGTGATTGACTGTAATGTTTCAAAATCAACTGCTGCAAAGATGAGTTTGGGCTCTTGCCCAGAATACAATTGAATGGTGATGTTCATTTAGACCCTTAATGCTGAAACAAAATAAGATGAGGCTGTGTTTCTGTTAGAAATTTATTTGTTCTTTCCAGTGTCTCTAGCTGGGGATATGATGTCATCTCCTCTTTCTTCTATCAGACCCTGCAGTGATTGCTGTTGCTGCTGTTTCATAATTTTTCTGAACACCAGTTTTTTGAAGGAAGGCTTGAATCCAGGTGATAATATCTCTCAAATGTGAAATGTCATCACTGTTCATATGAAATAATTTGAAAAAAATTTCCTACTCTGTGGGCAAATAGGCTGTCTCAATTGGCCAAGCAAAGCAGAAGTATAAGCGTTGTGTGTGTGTGTGCTTTTTGACTGGCAAAGCCAGTAAAGCTTTTGTTACTATCATGCTAGTTTTTTTAATTAAGTAAATGGTTCATCCTGCAAAGATTGAAATAACTCTCTTTACTGGGTACAATTTGTAAAATGTTATTTGTAAAAGTCGTGGGCAGCTGCTTGTCCTCCACCTCAGGCACAGGAGGTTCTAAAAGCAACTACACTTTATGCAAAAAATTAGTCAGTTGACAATAGGCAGTGATGGGATGGCATTGTCTTCTACTTCCTCCTTTCATTTATTCCTTTCATCTTACTGGCTGTGCTTACTAACCTTTTTTCTGTTTCTATTTCAAATCAGGAAGGGAAAAAACCCTAAACCACAGCTCATAATTAAATACTGAGCTAGCTCTTACCATGTTTACTGAATTACATATTGCATATATGGATGTATATCCTCAGAGTTTCATGTGTTTTTAGATTTCTAAACTTAATGTGTTCCATAGGAATAGACCTTAACTCCTTCTTGTCTGTTCTCCATGCAGAGATTTGCTTCCAGGGAGGAAGGAGGAATAAAGCAGTGAAAGCCACTTACAGAACCCTTCACATTTTAGGGATTCATAGAGCCATGAATATCGTTACCTTTCACATGAGAAACAACTGAGACGGACAGAACTGCCTGGAGGAGAGAAGGCTCAGAGGGGGATCTGATCAAAGTGCACAAGTACCTAAAGGAAGGGTCTCATGGCACTCAGTGACAGGACCAGAGGCAATGGACACCAAGTGAAGCACAAAGGGGTCCATATGAACATTAAGAAATGCATTTTTACTGTGAGGGTAACTAAACACTGGCACGGGCTGCCCAGAGAAGTTGTGGTGTCTTCTTCCTTTAAGGGCAGTCATTCTTTGGAGGTACTTGGAAGTAGTCTGGACATGGTCCTGGACAAATGGCTCTAGGTTGCCCTTCTTGAGCAAAGGGTTGGGTCAGATGATCTCGAGAGGTGCCTTTCATCATCAACTTTTCTGTGACTCAGAAGCAATGGATAATTGCTTAGTTCCCATTTCTTTAGAACCCACTGCCTGGTCTAATGGTGTCCTAAATCACTGGTGTTTCAACACTGACTTGTGGTTTAATGCTGGATTGCTCTTTAGGAGCTGCCACCTGCCTTACAATATTGCTAAGATGACATATGTACTGCCCAAATTCGTAGTATATCCCTTCTACATTCTCTCTGAAAAGTTTTCTCTAAGATCCTCAGAGACTGTGGAAATGTTACCAGGCTTGTATATCCAATAGTGGCGTGTATTTTAAATATACAAAAAGGCAACCTGGAAAAGGAACCTGTTGTGCTGTGTAAGGCTGGGCGCTGCTGCTGCATGTTTTTAAAACTGATTTGTTGTTCTACACTGTGTATTTCTCTGCATAAGCATCTCTTACTAATGAAAACATCCAGGCCAAGTCTCACTTTTTGTAGTGAGAGCTACACCAGTGAGTAAAGCAGTGGAGGACATTAATTTTCCAACTCCAATCCTGTGGAGTAGTAGAAATTGCAAGCGGGATGCCTGTTGTTGATATGTTTGCAGGGGTTTAGACTGAGCTCAAAGGAAGAAAGTGTTTCCAGGGATCTGTGTTCTTGTAGCTGATCCTACTTGGACCTCAGTTTCAGTTTGAACTTGCATTAAAATGTATTAATCACCTTCTTGAAGTTATTTGACACTTCAATTGCTTGCTTAATCAGCAATATGCTCTGCATATGTATGAACCATTAAAGACTAAAATGGGCCCAGGACTAAGAATAAAGACCAAGACCAGGCTGGATGGGGCTCAGAGTAACCTGGTCTTGTGGAAGATTCCCTGCTCATAGCAGGCAGGCAGGACCTTAAATTATTTTTAAGGTCCCTTCCAACCAAACCATTCTATATTTCTATGATTGTATGATTCTATAGATCCATTATATTTATATTGTTATATCCATATCTATAGGTATCTGTAGGTATATCCATATCTATATTAATAGACACATATTGTATATTTGTATGTTTATGTTTGGAAAGTAAGACTTTGGGAAAATTTAAACATCTGATGACAACTGAATTCCTTAATCTCCTACTTTTCAGCATTTTGTCATTAAACCATCATTATGTTAAATGTTCAAAGTGTCCTTTTGTTGTGGACTGGAGTTGATACATTGCTTTCTTCAAAGTGAAGATATGCCCAACCCAAAGCATCTAGCAAGGCCTAAAATACTTTATTTGTATTGGAGAAACCCAAACAGAGAGCTCCAGAGAAGTGTTCAAAGAAGGATGTGGAAAATAGTATAGCATTTTAAATGGTGTAATATTTTAAATTCACGTGTGGAATATGAATTTCACTGTTTTCTTTTGACATGTAGAGATCAACTGTAGGAGAGTCTATTGATGTCATGCCTCTTACACACTCTGCAAAAATATTTCAAATACGAGGCTGCTTTAGAAAGGTGAATCATCACATTCCAACATCACCACCTTTCAACATTTGTAAAAACACAAATTCTTTGCTTCAAGTATTTTTTTTTGTGTGTAGACAGAATCGTCTTACAGTCCTGAATAAATGTGTATACATTCTGAAGATGGACAAATTGTAGGATATATTCTTGTTGGCCAACAAGGTCATTTATGACTTTGAGCTAAGACAGGAACAATGCAAATTGGATATTGAAAAACTTTTTTTTTTCACTGTTAAGGTGGTCAGACATTGGAATAGTTTGCCCAGAGAGGTGTTGGAGTCACCATCCCTGGAGGTGGTGATCATTCTATGGTTCTTCTTGGTGATTCCATTAAATCCCTTTCTGAACTTCCACCATGCACTATCCAGGTTAGTGTGCAGACCTAGCAGAAAAGGACTGTGTTCATTTCTACCCCACATGTTGATTTTGAAAACTGCTTCTCATTTAAAGCATTCCCAAGACCCAGCATTGTGTATCTATGCTGACCTTGTAAGCAGAGCTCAGGCTGCCTGCAAATGCCACGTGTGCTGGCATGCAGCAGGTTGTAGATAGATAGATATAGAGATATAGATATAGAGATATATATACACACATACAGTGACAAGAGACTGCCCAAATGGTTTTTTCCAAGATGAAATACATACATTCTGTCATGGATCTCTGAATAGGTAACTTGGGTCAAAACTAAGTTGCTAAAAGAAAAAAACTTAATACGTTTTGAAACATGTTTAAAATTAAACCTCAAAATATGTCTCAGCTAGCATCTGAAGATGAGCAAGAAGTGGTTTTGTACGCAACTTGCTGAAGTCACAGCTTTTTCCAAATCTGTATTTTGTGACTTAAGCTTTTGATGTAAACATTGCTGTGCTAAGCAAATCAAAACAATGAAATAATACTTCTTTTTCATTGTCAGTCTTCCTCACCTTTTAAAAACAATTTATTGTATTTCAGAAAAGAATTGATTGAATTTTCACGTATTTATTGCTGATTTCTTTATATCATCTCACCAGCAAATGATATATTTGGTAGCACATTAGTTGTTCAGCAAGTAAGCACAGAGTATCATTATTTGTCTGTATGCCTGGAAATGGCAAAAATTTAATTGCTTTACTCAAAAGTGAAAATAGAATTAGCAGTATGGTATTGATATATTTTTTATCCATACAAAAATAATTTCTTTTTTTTTCCTTCAATAGATTACTTGGCTTCTACAAAGGAATACTTCCTCCCGTTTTGGCTGAGACACCCAAAAGGGCAGTGAAGGTAAAAACCCCATGCTTCCTCCCTTAAAAGTATAACTAGGGACAGTGGCAGCTGTAAAACATTTTATTTCTCCCCCACTGACTGAGATTAGAATCTTAAACTTATTTGGCATATTAATCCTCTGATTTTTACTAGGAGGAAAGTTTCCTGTTGATAGCACAATAAAAACTGTCCTTGATTAAGAAGTGTAGGATAAGGCTCGTAAATGTTAAGCTAATTTTGACCTGTGTATCAAATGTTACTGAAAAAAAAAGGTTGCAATTATTTTATATTGTCAGAATTAATAAAATGTTTAAGTTATATTTTAGCCTCATTATTGCCTCTGGTTTACATATTTTGTTTTACTGAAAATGCCTAGCAACTTGCAGAACAACTAACAGCTTAATAAATTAACACAAGAAGCCATTAAAGAAGCCACTAATAAGTACTTATTTAGTAGGTTTGAAGTGCTGCCCAGAGTTTTTTTGTGCTCCAAAGAGCACTCTGCTCAATACTCTATCTTTTAAGAGACTGAAGATCATAATGGATACAACTCCTCATTGTGCAAAACATTTTACTCCAGCTCTCTTACAGTTATAGATGCTAGCCTATCAAAGGATATTTTCTGTCAAATGATGATCTGATTTTCTTTATTATCCTTTATTATGATTTGTAGAAGAGGATTTTAGCAACATTCCTTAGCTAAATACTTCAATACATATTTTTTTTCAGTTGAGCCATTCAACCTTTTTAATTAAAACCTAATTATTAAGCACATCATTCTAAAGTTCTAAATCTATCAAAGCAGCCATTGTGTTAAGAGCAAATGTTTCTTAGTCTTTTACTTCAGAACTTTGAAGTTTCCATAGTTGCAACAAATGTGTCTAAAAGCAGTTATTATACAGAATGTCTTGATTTTTCTTTCTTTCTTTTTGTTGTTTCTTTCTAAAAAGGCTGCATATGATTCTGGTCCTTAGTCTGCAATTAATCATTCACATTCCAATTCCTTTACAGAGGAATAATATTTGTATAAAGTGACAGGATGTGACCTTGTAACAGAATCCTAAAGGAGTTCTGGTAATGTCATCGTCTTGTTTGCACTGGCATTTTAGATGCAAGTGACATGTGTCACTTATCTCAAAATTACTTAATAAAACCAGGAAAACTAAAGTCCTATTTAATGGCAAAGTGGCAGTGAAGAATAGATGGACAATATTTAGACGATTCCTAATAACTCATTTTCTTCATATTGTGATGCTTCCTCTGTCTCTCCATTAAATTTCATTTGAAAGAGGATAAAGTAAATCTGACTGTGCTTTTTTAGATTCCAGCATGTATTTAGTTAACCCATTTGATTTCTCCTACCAATTTGAGTAATTCATGAACTTCAAATCACTTTCCTTTACTCAAATTTATTAAATTGGGTATTATGGTTAATACCCCATGATATTCAATATAGTTATAGAATCAGAAAAAGATTTTCAGTCGGGAAGGATCTCTGAACAATGCAGAGCTGATTTCATGGTTACATCAGGATGTTCAGATGCCTTGTCTAGTTGAGTTCTGAAATCTTAAAGAATGGAGACTGCCTCTCTGTGCTCTTCCTCCAGACCTTAAGTCTTTTACTGTGAAGAATTTTGCCTTACATCCAGTCCAAATCCTCCTCTTGCAACCTTTGTGTGTTGGCTCTCACACTTCTGTTGTTGGCTTCTGAGAAAGTGAATCTTCTGTATAAAATTTGGATGTGGAAAACAGAACTTAAATCACCTTAGCTTTCTTGTCTCCAGGCTAAACAGACTCAGTTCTCTCAAACTCCTGGACAACAAGAGCTCCCGGCTCCTTTAATGTCTTACTTGTCCTCTCTTTGTGGGATGCTTCCTATCTGGTTCTTGGACATTTATGTGAGAGTTGAGTTTTCTGCAAACATGACAATCAAGCTTAAATGTTAAACATGTGAGGGTTTCAATTAAATAGTAGAATTATTTTATGATTTTCAATATTCTTTTAAATTTGCTGCTGCTCCAAGAACATCAGAATAACTTTTTTGAGACATCAGCTGTATTCTACATTAGAAGAACTTAGTGAGAGAACAGGGCTGAACAATAATGTCCTTGTAAGAACCTGTATAATGAAACAATTCAATGTGAGATGTCATATGCCAGTACAATTTTTATCATCCAATGTGGGATTTGTACCCATGCTTTGACCTGAAGAGAATCCAGCCTATCTCAAATTCCCACTAACCTTATTTGGCTATGACCCCAAAGAAAAAGTCTTTGCTTCCTTTGGCCCACCCTCCAACCTTTATTCTTCTAATGGTTTTCCTCATCGAAACAAGCCTCAAGCTGTCCCTTCTCCACTGCCTAAATGACTAGTGAGATTTAGAGGAAGACCACATTCAGGCCAATGATTCTGAGATTTGAGAAAGCACAAAAGGAAAAGAGGCATTGTCTAGGTTCCAGTAGCTTCTTTTTATGTTTGTAATGAAGTTTTTTGAAAGCTTCTGGTTGTAGTGTCATGAAAGTGTGCAGTGAATAGACAAGGGAGATTTTGTACAAAGAAATGTACTTGTGCTACTGGAATATTGTATTTATCTGCTGTTTATTTTTGCAAGTAAAAATAAAGCTATTAAAATGAAGTTATTTAGCCCCAGTTTTTCAGGTAAGTGCTGAAGATACAGCTTCATTTTTAGTCAACTATGTTCTCATGTTTGTATTGCTATTTCTTTTTTTCTCTCTTTTTATTTCCCTTCTAAAAAGAAAGCTGGTATTTCTGGAAGATGAAAAGTCAAAGTTTATAACTTTCTGTTAGATTGAACTTGGAGGAAAGAAATGATGATGCCAATACAATGGTTAACAGATGAACTTTTGGGGCAAATTTATATTGCTCATGTGTTCCCAGACATCTTGTTTCAAGCATATATTTTTATCTTAGCATTATTGAGACATCTGGTAAGTACTTTGACTATTTTCTGTGTAACTTCAATTAAAGTGTATCTTTGCCAGATGGACAATATTGCTTACTATATACACAAAAGCATGTTTTAAATACATTTATTCTGAGAAATTTTTTTTACACAAAGCTATTAACTTCATACAACTGTAGAGGAAAAGGCAAATTATGCTGTGTTTTTAAAAACATTTTAGGTGGACGTATATAAAGTCATATGATACAGTATGAAATCTTTCTTTTTTGGAAAATTGTATGTATACTAGCCACTCTAGTACACCCAGCAACATTTATGTTAAATTTTATTGCTTGTGATATTTTTCTTTTAAAAATTATTTAAAGCATACTTACTATTAAGTAGTTATTTTATTTATGACTCTAGGAAGCTATTGATTTTAAGGTAACGTTTTAAAGACCAAAAAAATTGCTGGGTAATGTAATTCTGCCTTTATTACAACTATTTTATAGATCTGTAACACTATGGAAAACATTAAGGAATACCAGAAATTCCATTAAAGGTTAAGAGGGTAACAATGACTAGAAAGATGCTGGAGAGAGAATAAAGCAAATTTTATCACAATAAGAAATTAATTTAGTTCAGTGAAGCAGCTTACCCTCCCACTTTTTCAGACCTCTATTACACCTTCAAAAAGATAGAGCTAGAGTTTAAATAATACTTCTATCTTTTTGGTTATTGTCAAGGCCAATGCAAAACTTTTAAGCATATTTGCAAGATGCTTGCAAGATTAATGTTCAATCTTTACACTCTTTGGAGGGTAGTCAAAATCTGGATTCCAGTTCTAGGATCTTTTCTGCAAAATGGTATAACAATCCCAGCTGAGGATATAAAAGAATATCCATCCAGTGACCAGAGTATCAGCCCATCAGTTTCCAGAATTTAACAACTCAGTTTTGCTTATGTGTACATATTTCCTCTTGCTTTAAGACAGTGGCATTATTAACACATTAACACCCAATTCCCCATTGG
The DNA here is from genome assembly GCF_022539315.1 of Serinus canaria. Classification (NCBI taxonomy): domain Eukaryota; kingdom Metazoa; phylum Chordata; class Aves; order Passeriformes; family Fringillidae; genus Serinus; species Serinus canaria. Next base: position 37,939,060 of record NC_066319.1, on the reverse strand, counting down.
TTTTGGTGTGACTCCAGTGACTTTTCATTTGAAGCAGGTCTTGATTGAAAAATTTTATTGACTTTTCCATAGGACAAGGTTCTAAACAAGTTCAAATAAAAATGTGGTGCTTATTACTTATGTTCCTGTACACGTGGTGCATGGAATAGCTGTTTTGTTCTGATAGGTCTGTAGTACTGAGCCATGAGGGACTCAAAGAGCTTCTCTTCTTTGGCTTAGACTCGGCACAGGGCACGCAGTCTTTTTCTCTTGTCTTCAAAACTCCATTCCCTTACGTTTCTTATGATTCCCACATCTCCATTGGCTTCATTGCTCATTGCCTTCCTCTCGTGGGAAACAGTTTGGTTGTCTCATGCATCAGCAGATGCTGTGTGGAGGGGTTGTAGCCCCCTCTGTGGTCTCAGAATTCACCAACTTTCCAAGGTGAATTTCACTTTACCTTTTCAAGGATACCACCTTCATTTGAACCAGCTTGCTCTGAACTAATCAAATGTCACAGGTCAATATTGGAAAACAGGCAGGAAAGTTAAAAATTCTGGCTATTTACTTTTGCTAGACTGGGATGTGACAGCTCTCCTTCTAGGAGATATGTACCTACACTGATGCAGTCCTGCAGAATGGTGGAACTGTGACAGGTTTTTATTCTTCATTCCCATCATACCAGACATGCTGTGTAAAAGCCACTTTATTTTGCATGCAAAGACGTGAAGATTTCTTAGACAGATTACAGGACTCACAAATAGCAAGCTGTGGTTAGGGAGGTTGTGTTGTTCCATGTGTGAAAACTATGTGGAATAACACTTCCAATGTTTTTGGTGTTACCCAGAATTCAGATACCTACCCTTTTTAGCCCACAATTTCTGCCATCCTCAGGCTGGAGGATCATTTTCACTGCACTCAGATCTGTCTTATGTGCTAGCAACTAGACTGCTTTTTCAGTGGCTTCAGCAACATGTTTGCAGAATATGAATTTGACACACTATGGGGTTTGTTCTGTAATCTCCTTCATAAACTTGACAACTCTCCCTTTCAAGACATAAAGATTTTTCTCCCATTGTTCTTATTGGAAGACTTTCAGGACTCTGTTGCAAGAAAACTTCATCAGATCTCCAGCCACATTCTACTTATATTTTGCTTTTACACCTAGTTTCTTTATGTTACATATCCTCCTTGTTTTGCATTCTCTTGCAGCATCTCTTTTGCCCAACTAAACAAGGAAAGCAGTTCTTCTCCTTCAGTCTTCATTCTTAAAACAATCTCTAAGATCTCCTTAATGGTCCTGGTAGTCCTCTTTTGAATATGATGTAGTCTGAGCTGTTCTTTAAATAGTGGCCTAGATTGTGTGCTGTATTTCCAAAGGCATCTTCCCAATAATTTGTAAAATATCACATATACTCTTTCTCTAGAGTATATCTTGACCCATGCACCTTAGACCTCGTGTCCACAGACAAGGAGCTAGGCAGTGAAAGTCTGTTTGCCTGTGCCAGCAGGAAGCTTCCTCCTGACTTCAGTGCAGCCAGAACTATTTTAAACCTTCTTCTTGGAAGGACAAATTCATTCATTTATTATGCTTTGATTTTTATAAGAATTCACAGAAGGTAGTCTTAAAACTCATGGGATTGGGTGTCAAGACGTGGTAGGTTGCAAAGTGAGCTAATGGTTGCCTTTCACCAAGTTGGTGCAGGTGAAGCTGATTTTACTTTTTTCTTGAGTCAAACACCCATGAGCACAGCTTTCAAGACATCCTCTAAGGGATTGCAGATGCTCAGAACTTTGAAGTGGCACTGTTTGAAAGCAGACAATTGACTGAAAGATTTATTTGTAAAGAGAGAACAGGAAAATAAATATACCTGTTGACAGAAGATTATAAAAATGGCAGACTTTCCATCTTCAAAATCCACAATTACATCTCTCTGACAGGAAGCAGACTAGTGTTTGAGAAAAGCAAAAGCAATTACATCCCATTACATTAAGGATGTGGGGGTGATTTCTTGGGAAAACTGTAATATCTGCTACTGCATTTAAACTAGTATATGAAAACTAATGCCAGAGGAAAAGTTTATAAATTTAAATTGGTCTTATATTATGTAAGTGAACTCTTAGATAAAGCATTACTTGAATTGCACTTAGGCTGCTATTATGCATGACACACTGATAAAATCAGTTCTGAAGGCTGATTGTGTACTCTTGCACAACACTGCTACAGAGAGTGTGAAATAAAAGTGGCTTACATTTATTTTGCAGAACTGCATGCATCTTCTCAAGATATGAAGTAGTGAAACTCCACTGTTGTCTGCTTTTTACTAATTTGTATAAGTAACTAATAATTTTTTTTCCAATTCAATTTCAATCTATCTTCTATTCCCAGTTTTTTACCTTTGAACAATACAAGAAGCTTCTGGGATATGTGTCATTGCCACCAGGACTGGTATGTATGGATACAGCACTTTGTGTTCTGATGTAGTATGTGTCTGCTGAACAGTGTCTCATCTGCTTCCTCCCACAGAAGAAGCCCAAAATTAAAGGGTCCAGCTCAATCCAGAGTTTTTCAAAACAGACCTGTCCCTTGATAAGAAATTATGTATAAGATTATATCAAAATTGATACATTATGTTTTATAGCAAATGTCCTCAACATAATTCCCTACAACATCATATCATTCATGAACAGGGATAAGAAGAGTCACCATGGAAGAGCCTGTATACAGCTTGTCATTCTTCATTCTTACAAAATTACAAAAAACCTGAACATTATCAATATTTATTTATTCTTATCTAGTGTAACACTTCAACCTCACAGTGATCTCAGTCTTATTTTAAAAACTTTATAAAAGAAACATAAGTTATTGATAAAAAATTGCTACTTCCTTTGAAGTAAATGGCAAAGCTCTCTTGTCCATCAGTGGAGTTAGGAACTGATCTCAAGAAATAACTGGTTTAAAAACAGAATGCAGGGCATACACATACACAGAAATATTTTAATGCTAAGATGTAGCTTGCATGTGTAATCTGCATTCTCACATGTAGATCTTAATTCTTCTGTTGTGCATTAGGAGTAAAATACTTTTTATAAGAGCTGCTGCTTCTTGTGGTGTAAGAATGTAAGTCATAGCAAATATCTATTTTTCACGATGATGACATCACAACTTTAGAAAACAATTGATCTTTTTAAGGCTGTGCTATAAAGGTTTTGGTAATTTCAAGTCTCCTTTAAAGAGTATTGCTTCCAGTTACATCTCCCTTAAATTGCAGTGAGTGAATGGTCATGGAATTCTATTAAGTAGGTTAAAGCAAGCTCTTCCTTTTAATTATTCCACTGGCCCAATAGCTGTTTGCAGTCTCTCCTATTTTATCTTGTATTTTTAGCAGTCCTCATCCTTAGGTGTATATAGAGAGACTGATACCTCTTCTCTAGCAAGTGGAAAGAACAGAGCTGAAGGTTCTAATAGTTTTTAGCCTATTTTTCTTCCCCCCAGGACTTTTTTGGGGGGAAGAAAAATAGGCTAAAAACTTGTAAACATCCTATTGCACGTTTACAAGTTGTGCAAAAGCTGCTGTGATTCATAGAACAGATTCAGCAATGCTTATAGCAATCAGAAATCCCCCATATTTTTGGTGCAGTAGTGTTACTACGGAGGCATTTTGGGTCCTGAGGTAGTAAGGGAAAAACAAGACTGAGGGGATTCTGGTCAAGGCCAGGCAGAATGTTTCTAGGTACCTCAACAGACCTCATATCAGGGAAGTATTTATTATTAAAAGACAGATGCATACATTAGCACCATCTTCCTACTGGTTTCCATCTCATGGTAGATGATGAAATGTTCCTATCTTACTGGAAAAATCGATTTGTTGGTGACACAATCTTCTCCAAAGGCAGTGAGACTGGTGTTTGCCACTACCCCTCTAACTTTTCATTCCTCTCTTTCTTGAGCTCTCAGGAGTCCCTGCTCAAATCCCTCTGCATTAAGTAAGTTTTTTCACACTATTGTTTTTTCCCTTACTGTTGGTTTATTTAAATTTCAGCATATGGATTCATTATAATGTATTTTGGTCCTGGGATTTTTTTTCAGCACCTAGAGAGTTTGGGGATGTTAAGTGAAGGCAATAAATGTGTAAAGTGATCATTAAACTTAACATCTCTGAATTTTCTCAATTGACCTAAATATTTTAATCCTATTTTTTGTTTGAAAAAACATTAAGGTATTGTAGAATGTTGTGCCATGATGGAAAGCAAAGCAGTAGTATTTCCATATCTATGACTGAAATACCACCAGCTTCTAAGTAAATGGAGTAAATTCATCCTTGCAATGAATGCTGACATTTCCCTGTGAGCTAATTTCCATATCAACCTTTCTAGGATTTTTAACTACTAGATGAACATTCTACTTGTGCAATTTGCATAAGTACTGAACTATTTTTGGTTTTACATGTACTTTTAAGTTAATATCTAATTGTTATGTCCTTAAGGCTCAGTTCAGGGATTTTATTTTTTCCAGTGCTGCATAACTACACTTATATTTGTGTTATTATGCAGAGGCCATCCAAAGATAACATGAGGACATTCTTTTGCCATGTTTTCCATGTTTGCGCAATAATTTGGTACCATATTTTCCCTTCCAGCTGAAAAGAGAATACATGGACATGGAGTGCTACAATATTCTGTTTTGATTGCTTTGGAATATGGTTTATGGCTATTGTCATATTGTCTTCATGAACTGTCAGCATCTATCAAGGGCCAAAATTGTTTAGCAACAGAATACTGCTGCATTACTGTAGTCTGGCAGTTTGCATTGTATCCCTCAGTTTCACAATCTGATGTAGAGGAAGTATTACTCCTTAATACTCAATTTTCATTTGAACTTTCCTAGGCATTTGCAGTTGCTGGCTTGGGATCTGGGTTGACAGAGGCAGTCGTGGTTAACCCATTTGAAGTAGTGAAGGTTACCTTACAGACCAATCAGAATGCTTTCACAGAGGTAGGAAAACTGCTTCCTTCTCCTTTTTCCATTCTATTGGGCAGAATGCACTTTGAGGTTCATATTTAGAGCAGAATGTCTCTAATATATTGGTGGATGCAAATGATTTCCCCACAAACTCAACAGAAACAGGAGACCCAATAGCCAATGCCCTCAGGTATGCAGAGATGCATGCAGTACTGTCAGAGGCATCAACATCCCCCCTGTAAATATTCTGTGCCCAACATGCACCTTCATCCCTCCCAAGCAGCCAGCAACCTGGCACTGTGAGGAATTGTAATCCAGGAATACAAACCTGAGCCACTTGAATGCAGCACATTTACCCCAACAGGCTCCAGATTTCAAGTGAGCACTGAAGGTTAGCATAAAATACCATGGCCCTGTGCCCTAGGCAGAGTCCAGCTGCTGTATTTTATGCAATGTTTCTTGGATGAAATTACTTACAAGACTTCACTTTTATTAGCACAAACTGGAAAATTGTTATATAACAAGTACATTGATAATTGAAATTCTTGCTTAACTTCAGAGTTTTGTTATTGAAATATTGTTTTGTCCAAAGAAGTCGTTGTACAAAACATTGTCCTCGATTCTGAGTACTGCTGAAAGGGGAAAAATATTAAACTGGAAAACTGTGATTCATGAAAATCAAGTGTTCTCAGGAATGCACTAGCTTCTATTAGTTTTAATGCAGAACACGTTCCAGGATCAAGGGAGGGAAAGCAGTAATGAAGTTCCTTTTTCCTTTTCTCAAATAATGATTGTCAAATCATCTTTTTCAAAATCTTTTGAGGAATCAGCTGTACCATGGTAGAAGTGCTAAATCACATAAACCGTTCACATGAAAAGGTTAGCTGAATCCCTGGTGGGACATGATTTTTTCATATTCTACTATAAGTTTTGACTGAGTTAATACTTGTATGCCTTTTTAGCACTCATCTGCACAAATTGAACAGTTTTGAGGGGTGCACAGTAAAGAGATTTATGACCTGGACATTTACATAATCTGTTGGGGCCAAGCTCCTCAGGTACACTCTGGAAAAATACAGCTACTGATTTCCACATGTCATAGAGTAACTGGTACCTACTCCATAACTCATCCAGAAAAGCATTTTCTTCCAGAATAAATTTTAAAATGTTTGGTAAATTCGTGTTCAATTCTCAATGCATATGAAAGACATGTTTATTTGCTGCAAGTCTCCAGTCTAGACATTTTTTAAACTTGGGCAGCAAAGCCACTGAACAGATAAATAATGCAGAGCAGGAGTTTAGGATCCTGGAAGGAGAGAGACTGAAAGGAGGAAAAAGCAATGTGTGAGAGGATCTGTCTCTCACAGAAGAAGATGATGTGATAAAAATTATTAACTATTACTCCTCCAGCAGTAATATTACTCCTCCAGCAGTGAACAGATATTCTGGATCTTTCTGCTTCACAGTTTTGATGATGAAATTATCCTAGCTTTAAAAAAACCCTCTGCTTTTAAGTTTAAATAAACCACTGTTATATTTTGAATAAACTATTCCTTGTAAAGTTGAAAAAGACCAATGTATCCTTTCACTTCATACATTTTAAATTTTCTCTACTGCAAAATTTATAACAAAGTCTGGGGTGGTTTAGTTTGTAAATTTTAGCCAATTATTTCCTTGAGTTACAGCATCCCTTCCTTGCAGACCTTCAGAATAATACAATAATCAAACAATGACCAAAAGCATTCCGAGTTCAGGTGAATGTTCTCTAATTTATTTTAATTGCAAAATTTCACAAAGTCCAAATAATAGTATATTATCATACAAATTAAATTATCACAGAATGGTATTTGAACCCTGTTAGAAACCTAGTTTTCACTGAAAATATTAACTGCTTGCTCTAGGGAAAAAATACAAGCAAAATTAAGTTCTTAAATCACGAAGATTGTTCTAGCACAGACATGTTAATTTTTAATATATCTTTCTAAAGTGTTAGAACTTCAAAATTTCCTGTAAATTAGAAAAAACTCCTGTGACTTAATATCTTGACATTAAGTTCTCATTAAGAAAATGTTATAGAACATTCCACAAAGAAGCATGTAAACTCAAGCCCATTGGAAGAAGCATGTCCAGAGGTTATATTATACAGCATAAGGCATTACCATGCACTGTTTTTCTAAAAGGTTTAAGTAAAGTGTGTACCTATCCCATTGTGGAGCTTTCATACTACAGGATGAAACCTAATGCAGTTCACATATTTCTTTGACTATTGTATAGAAATAATAAATATATCTTGTTTAAAAGGAACAAGGAAGAGCATGAGCACATACACTCACACCCAGACTCCAGCACACCCCCAAAGCAAATATTCACACCCTGCAGTGACAGCTGAATTGTTCTGTGGCAGCAGATCATCTTTCCAGGGTTGATAGATTTAAAGAGGAAGGCCACTATAAATCACGTATCAGCCCTTTTTTTAATGTGGATTGCTGTGGGTGAAAATAATGGTGGCTTTTTGTTAAAGTAGACTGCAAGAAGTCCAACACCACGTTGTTTGGTTTCCTTTTTTTTTTTTTTTTTTTTCCCCTTTCCCTGTAGCCCTGGATAACTCACTGGCTATAGAAGCTGGTGTGATGATTAAAATCTTCTCACCTGACATAAGAGTTATGATTAATTAAACAAATACATTTTTCTACTTTATGATGAGAAGAATCTGACTCCAGATGCCACTGCATAGGTCTATATCAAGTAAGAGCCAACAGCTGTGTGAAGTGCATTAACTCCAGATGTTTGTACAATAAATTCCTCTAAGGTCCTTCCATCATCAATGATGAACCACAGACCTTCTATGACTTGATCAGTTGGCATGATGACACCTCCTTTGGTAAAAGGGAAGTGCTGCCAAAGAGAGTCCTCTGTTACTATAGGACTGAAAAGGGAAGTCAGGTGTAGACATTGCAGGTGTCTATATTTGGATTTATTAATCCCATCTCAGGTATTCAGCAAGTGAGAGGCTTCCCCTCTGAGGCATGAGTAAATCCATACTCAAGACAATGGATACCAGGGGATACCTTAATATTGGAGGTTGCTGTTTTATTTCTTAAAGATCTAATATCCATTTTTGGAGCACAAAAAGGGATGTTATTGCTAGTATCCATGTTTTGCATCTCCATTTTAGAAGAGATTCTGACTTGAATTCTTGGGAGTAGATAGAAAAGTAAACTCCAGTAAAATATATGCAGACCATTAGCCGGATAATATTAGTTGCAAAGTATGAAAAATACAAAATTAAACTTTGTATTAAAGATTAAACTCATCAGTCACCTAAATAAGCCATCATATGCTGTGTCAGATATAATAGCATCATTTGGCTGGTGCTGTTGATCTACCACAGTGATATTTTGAAATGGAAAGCTATTAAACAAATAAGTGTATTGAAATTAGTGGTATTCACAGTGGTGTAGTCAAAATTCTTCTATATTTTCATGTTTGAACCTCCTGGTGGAAGTCATGTTTTGCCTTTCTAATTATAGATTTGGTTACCCAGAGCTTTATGGCTTTATGGCTTTTTTTGGCTTTATGCTTTGGAGAAAGCCAAACTCTATTCACCACTTTTTGAAGATAATGTTTCTATAAAGCTGCCAAAAAATGTAAAATATTCAGAAGGGGAATAGCTAATTCTAAATATCATGGTATATTCAAAAAAAGACCCAAAGTGCATGTAGTCAGGCAGACTCTGTCTGATATGAAGCAGTTTCTTCCTTTTTGCCTTTTATGAAATGAAAATCTGTTACAGTACTAGTCTTTTACAGTACTCGAGTCCTGCTTTCATCTTATTCTGCAATCAGAAAAATAAGGAATCTTTTTAATTAAAGTTGTGGTTTTTATTGGTCAGAGGAAAGGGAAAATAACAAATACGGTGATGCTTAATATAAAATTACAAGGATTGGCAACGCTGTGTTTGTGGAAATTATGCTGTGTTTATTGTTTTCTTTTTGTAATGATCTCTTCCTTCTTTTGCTTAACTTGTGTAGCAACCATCTAGCTTTGTTCAAGCTCAGCAGATCATTAAAACTGGTGGTCTGGGCTTCCAAGGACTCAACAAAGGCCTCACTGCAACACTGGGCCGTCACGGAGTTTTTAACATGGTTTACTTTGGATTCTACTTCAATGTGAAAAACATCCTACCAGTCAATAAAGTAAGTTCTTCATGGAGTGCAATAGACAATCAGATAAGAAGTCTGACATTTTTATTCACACTCTATTTTTCTGTGCAAAGCTGTGGTATTTAGTGCTCAACCTAGCTCTGTTTTGCAGAAATCCATACCATTTTAATGGAAGCAAAGTAAGGACTCCATCTTCTCACTTTTTAAGCAAAGCTGAGTGTAGTCATATTTGAATTATCATTTTTATGAATTTCCCTTTTTAGCATGGTAGCAGTGCAAAAAGGCAGTAAACGAGATACAGACATGTTGTGCTTATGTTGGGTATGTATGGTTTTGGGGTTTTTTTGTGGCAAACTTGCTTAGAAGAGAAAAATCAGTTTCTAGAACTTCTGTCACATAGGGGCTAAGCTTGCAGAGGTGGCTGAGCTGCAGGATGTAGATTATTCTGGCCAGGCACTGGACCTATTTACTCAAAAGAAAGTTCAACCTAGTATTGAAGGATGACAGGGAAGTTTCATCCTTTTGGGAAAGAGGCAGTCCAAAACAGGATGTAAAGGGTCATGCACGGCATCTTTATATCATTTATAATTAAAGAAAAAAAAATCATTATAGCTGTAATTGCATTAGAGAAATTTTGATAGTCCGAATATTACTTTAAATAACAAAGGAAACATTTTCTTTACAACAAAAGGAAATTTTACAAATGAAAACGTGGTAACATCAGCAACTTTCTAAATGACTGTGTGAGAAACAACTAATGGTTTATTAATGATTCCAGTATGCTGCTTATTGAAGTCTGTTTTCACTGATGTGATTTTTAGATGATGACAGTTAAACAGTCACAGGTGTAATATGCAGTGATATACATGTAAGAAGGTGCAATTCACATCAAAAGGGATCGGTTTCTATTCCCATATGAAGTAACACCTCTTTTTTTCCTGCACTTCTGAGTAGCCTGGTATTTTTGTTGGCAGCGTTGTGTAAATGGAGAAAACCTCCACTTCTTATTTGCAGATTATTACAGTAAATTGAATTGTTCAAGAGCAGTTGACCCACAAGTTTCTACAAGTTTCTTACAGTGTATCTAAGCATATTTTAGAGTGCACTTTAGTCACACATTCTAAAAACTCAAGGCACAGGCACAGCTTGTTACTAAGATAGGAGTAAACACTTTTGTGTTGATCAAAAGATTAAAAAATTATAATCACTATGCAGAAAATTCAGGTAAATATGCAGGTAAGGACAGAGACTAGTGTGTAGCTTCCATGGGAATCATGGGAAATGTTCTTGCATAGGAATTGAATAGTAATAATATTTGGCATAAGCATGCTTTCCTAGCCTTTCAGATTTTAAAAAATAGAAAAGAAGTATTACATTATTAGAAAGATTCAGAGCTTTATGATCTAAAGGAAATTTGTACTTTATACAGATTTTGTATGACGCAGAAAAAATTTAACATCTCCAACATGGGTTTAAATATACGAAGAAAACAAAAGGGAAATCACTTCAATGTCAGCCGGTGACCCAGCTGTCCTCAAATATTAGCAAAATGAAAAGGCAATTAAATCAGTGTGGGATTAACTGCAAATAAGTGGAGAGGTTTGCCTGGTGCTAAACCAGTGCACAGTGCCTCACATGGTGGCTTGCACAGTGGCTACATCTGTGCTAGTGAATGGGGTGGCAGACTCAGCCGCCTGTGCTGCTAAACATTCCCTGGCACAGCTGCGGCCCTGGCCAGCCAGCACAGTGCCTGGGTGTGGCTGAGGAGCCAGCGGAGGCAGGGAACCCTTCCTAATGGGCTGGCTTCATGCAGCCAGCCTGTTCTGAATGGTGACAGCATTCCATAGTGCTTATAAAGCTAGGAGCACTCTAGGCCAGCCAGCATCAGTGCCATCAACAGCCTGTACTGAGAGATATAGCAAATAATTCTGATCAAACTTCCATTAAAATCAATGCAAAACTCACCCTGAATTTGAGAAGACATAGATCAGGCTTCATCTGGCTGGTGCTAGCCAACATTATGTCTCAGGTACTTACATGCATTGAATTTCACTTCAGTGACTGCTAAATGGAAGTATTTGACAATAATTTATGACCTGTAACAAATCTCTTCTGTCAGTGGGCAGGTACTAGAGGCTTAGAGTTATCAAACCTGTAGAAGGAATTTGGTAGAAGCTGGTTTGCAGTTAGTCTGAAAAATACTTAACAGTTGTTAATTTGTCTATATTTCTCACATACTTGATTTCATTACAAAATCTAGTTTAATATTTTGCCAGAAAAGAAAGTCTTAAAGCCAGTCTTGTAATCCTGACAAATTATAAAAATTATAATATTTAAAAATTGTAAAATTAGAATACTCCACTTGTGAAATAATTTTGACTATTTGCTGTCCACAATCTGTAACAAAAGTGGAAAAATATATTAAAATCTCTGAATGAGCCTTTTAGCTAAACTGTACATTAAATCTGCATCCTAGTTAGGGATGTTTGCTGCCTATTTTGCCAAAAACAATAAATCTTGTAGGTTGAGTGGTCAAATGAAATCAATGACATGTGTAGGTTGTAAATGTCCATAATGAATAATTTTTCATACATTCTGCTAAACAGAATACACTGTTTACAGCCAACCTTGTGCTCTGTTTACTGAAAATGGAATAAGCCAGATTTATTTCAGTGGCCACTAATATACCAACCATAGAGACTTAGCAGCTATGCCTCTGCCCTATCAATGAAATTATTGTTCAGATGGCATCTACTTTAGTAGCACATTTAATAGGTGTACAGCAGCATTGTAATTTTTTATCATAATTAGAATTGCTTTTAAACATTACTTTCATTAAAACCTTTGCTCACTACCACCTCCAAGTGGCTGCCACATTTCTCAACAGTATGAAATTTTCTCACACATGTTAAAAGCCCCCTTTGAAATGTGGCCAACTGCAGGACTCATTTCAAGTTGGGCACTGCCAGCCCCAGCCACTGCATTTGTGCTTCCTGTTACACGGGCTGCTGCATCAGACCTGGGGTGCTGAGCAGAGCATTGTCTCATAAGAGAAAAGGACTCTGAACTTCCAGAGGCAAAGAAAAAATGGGAAACCCAAACAGGCTGCTCAGCTTGGTGAGTAAGTAAAATAGCAGACAATAGTTTTATTTTAGGAACTTTCAGATCCATGCCAACGTAGAAGTTCTGTGTAGCAATAGAGTGAAAAGCAGATGTGGTTCAATGGACTTGAAGAAATAGCAAGCCAAGGTGATTTAGGAGAAGACTGGATCAGAAGGAGAAGTAGAATAACCTCAGACACACTAAGCTCGGCTTTTAGAAAAAAATTACTTTGAATGTTTGACACCTTATTTTATATTGAATCTTTATACTAATGAAATTACCCAGATATTACAGTGATGTCTTTAATAGAAAAACCTTTCCCATGAGGTTTATGGTAAAAAAAATCGAGTTATAGCAAAGCTGGTATTGACTATCGTGTATTTGGATTTGGTTATAGTCCAGTTTTGTGAATGGGCAAAAGGGGTCTTCTTTTCTTCTCTAGATACCAGAAACATTGGCTTTATTCTATTTGCATTTAAGTCACTGTATGTGAATGAACAGAATTTTTTTGCTAAGATCTTTGCTAAAAAAGGGCTACAATTCTTGTACCACAAGCGATTCTAATTTTTAAGTTATTATCAGTATGTTTCATGTTTTTTGAAATCAAGGTATGAGTTTTTCTGCAAGTAATAAAGAGCTCTGTTGATTTGACATTTCTTTTTCAGCACCTGTATGGCTTCATTCAATGTATATTATGGAAGTTTTAATTTATTTTTCTTATTGCTAATCTGGAAATGAAAACTTCTTTCTTGGTTTCTGTTTCATTTAAAAACATACAGATTTAGGAAACCAAAAACTGTCTTATTTTAACATTTTGCCCGTGTTATAACACAGCAAGATCATTTGTTATTTTAATAATGATTTTCTATAATTAAAGCACCTTCATGACAGAAGTAAGCTGCATACAAAGAATCTGATGTAGCAAAAAAGTGTCTTTCTGTTAAAAACCAATAGCAAAACCAAATTATGTGCGTAGGAAATGTTCTGGAACACTCTTGCCTGTGACTTCCACTACTTAGAGAAATAGGATTAAACCTGCTTCAAGGGACTTTGACTCCCAGATAAACTCTGGGTTCTTTGATGTCACAGAAATGCCAAAGTAGGAGGTCTTTCTAAAAGATCAAATAAAACCCAGTTGAACTGTGAACTGCGAGTGAGCAAAGAAGTTTTTAGATGCACTTCTAACCTACTTCTAACTTTTACCGTGTGCATATAGTAGGGTTCAGAAACAATCTGTTGTAAATTCTTCAGCCAATTAGCTGAGTGAATTACCACCGTTTATAATGCGCAGAACGTGGAGGCTCTCTTGCCGTTGTGCCGAGCTGGATTGTTAATAACAGGAAGCTAGCACTTCTCAGTACAGTGGATCAGCTACATGTGAAAATAAATGTAAAAAACCTGGAGGGGAATGGCAGCAGACTGAGATTAGTCTTTATTTAATTTAGCATTTGGGGGTCCAACACACAAATGAGTGTTTTAGTAGGCTTCATGGTGGAAGTTGCTGTCATTTGTAAAATATTCTGGCCAATTAGCTAATAGTGTGCTTGGATTTCTCCTGTTTTGATACAGTAATACTAAGTACATTGTGAAGCCCAATTATACAAATCATCCCCATATGCCATACCAGTCTTTCTTTATGAACTGTGTTTATAAATCCTGTGTGAGGAAATGTGTACTTCAGCAATTTAGACCATGTGTAAAAACACAGCCAATAGGATTGTCAAGAAAACAAGTTCCAGCATAGGAAATCCTAATGTGTTCCGCTAAAATAACACGAGTGTGTTGTGTGAGTTTTCTGATTAAATGCTTGTTACTTTATAGAGCTTAACCTGCACAGGTCTTCCCGTTTCCCTTTTTATTCTTTCTTTCCTATTTTCTTTTTTGTAGGATCCAAATTTGGAGTTTTTGAGGAAATTTGGAATCGGGCTAGTCTCAGGAACAATAGCCTCAATTATTAACATTCCTTTTGATGTTGCAAAAAGTAGGATTCAAGGACCACAGCCAGTTCCTGGAGAGATCAAGTACAGAACCTGTTTTAAAACTATGGCAACAGTCTATAAAGAGGAAGGGTAAAACATTCTTATTTTAATAAATGTCCAGACCTCTGTTTTAGTTTGTATGGGTCCATAAAACTATGTTGTTGTATTTCAGATTTGACGAGGACCATTAAGCCACCCTGAATTCACGTATCAAAAGAGCCCAATGTAGCATTCTGAAAATTTATTTTAGAATTAAAAGGACATATCTTCCTACTACAGATGAACTTCTACAAGAGACTTACAAAATGATATTTACATTGTCAGAATTTATGTTCCCCAAGTAAATGCTTCATATATCTCGTGGGTAGTTTTTTCAACTCTTCATTTTGTAAAAGGAAAATATGAACAGAAAACAGACCATTTCTCAATTTAATTTAATTTTAATAATGCAGGCCTCTGTACCTTTAAAATTATTGCTGAAATAATTAAACTGGGGACAGATCCTTGTGGTAATAACATTTTCCAACTTTTAAAAATATTTCTCAAGTGGTGACTGACTTGTGGCTTTGATATTCAATTATATCAGTCATTTTGTCCCTATATGCAGCTGTTGTTAACAGACTTGTCTTGAAAGTAAACCCATCTCACTGATTAAAGTCATATTTCTGATTGGCTAGGCTCACAACATTGCTTTTGTGACTGAACATTGATTAACTTTTTCTCTTCATCTGATCTGCCTCTGTAAAATGTTAAAATCCAGATACAGCCTGCTATTGAACATGTGTAATTTCAAATAATTGCCTCTAAGTGCTCTGCCAGCATTTTAACAAACATGTGCTACAATTCCGTTCTTCTTTTAGAGCAAGAATATTGTTTGAAATCTTTTGTTTGTTATTCTTCTGCTACAGATTTCTGGCTCTGTACAAAGGCTTGCTTCCCAAGATTATGAGGCTCGGTCCAGGTAATTTTCCTTCTGTCATTTCTATTTTGCTTTTGTTCTGGCTTTCTCTTCCCATTTTTACAGTTTCTTGAGAAAATGTAGCAAGTATCAGTCAAATAAATGAATCAAAATATCTTTCACTTTGAATGGTTTCTTTTTAAAATACCATCATCTAGTAGTATCACAGATGGATTTGGCTAAATATGTGCCTAACAAAATAATTTACACATATACATAAGAGAATTGCAGATCCAAGTAAATGCTGGTTTGTGCAACTGTTTTCTTTATGAACAAACCGAAGTACATGCAAAGGACAGGACTGTAAAACTTTGGAAGTTTATTTAAGTTCCCTATTCCTTCTAATGTGATCTTTTGAGTTCATTAGCCCTATTCCATACCTATGTGAAGTCAGCCTAAAAAGCAGGTTAGAGTCTCTCCATGAAATGCACTCAACTAGTCAAGGCACAGCCCAAGCATATCAAATTC
This sequence comes from Serinus canaria, assembly GCF_022539315.1. Classification (NCBI taxonomy): domain Eukaryota; kingdom Metazoa; phylum Chordata; class Aves; order Passeriformes; family Fringillidae; genus Serinus; species Serinus canaria. Next base: position 37,923,448 of record NC_066319.1, on the reverse strand, counting down.
CAATTACTTTCTTCTCTTATGCTCTGTGGGGGCAGACAGTAAAAAGCTGATAGCAGAGCTGGGAAGAGACTTGTTTGGCCCTGAAAAACTAAGAGGACAAGGATATCTTAAAACTGGGGGTGTTTCTTGACCCTTTCTTATTAATTGTTGCTCCAAATGTGAGAGCACAGTGGTTGAAAGCTGTATCTTCCTTGGCTTTTAGGGTTTTTTTTCCTTGACTGGTTTTGATTAATCATGAAAGCAAAGCACTGGGCCCTCAGACTTTGTCAGCCCACAAAGGCAGTCTGTGTCAAAAAGAGCAGAAGCCCCAATTCGAGCAGTATCCCATTTCCATGATATTGTATTTCCAGTTGTTCAAGCTGGTTGTTTAATATGCAAGAACACACATAGGTAAAGCAAATAGGTACAGAGCCTGTTCTGCAGTATAAAGGAGGCATTAGGTTTGTCTGTAAATGTTTGCATATCCAATCCATCTGGCTAAGTACTAGACCGTGCCTGGTTATTGTGCAGGGTGAGGAAGAAGGTGTGGAGGAGAAACAAGGAGCTCTGGAGCTAAAAGCCTTTCCCCTCACACTCCAAAGATACTAGATTACATACAAGACAAAGAGAAGGCAGTGTTTAGCTTTCCCAGTACCTCTTAGCACAGGAATAATTTTTTGGAATAAATTTTTCCATTTTACAAATGACTATTCATTCTGGCCCACATCCAGCAAGTCAGTTACATGTGAACTTCATTCTAAATACTTCTGTACATTACATTGGCTAACTAGCATATAGGTTTAACTTTCTGATGAAACAATAATACAGTCTTTATTATGACTGGGAAGGTAATTCCTTCTTCCAACATGCAAGTGTTTACAGGAAAAGAGATACACAAACAGATCACGCAGTATGAGATTTGGAATCAGCCTTGATTTGAGTTCAAATCACATCTTAGACATTGTGTCTATAATTTGTTTGTTGGTCAAAGCCTTTTGCAAACATCTGCTCTGTCTAGCTTTCTGTGAGTTCCTTTTCACAGAGAGTTTCAAGTCTGGTGATGGTTCCTTAGGACAAATGATATGGAGAAACTCATGTAGTAATTCTGTGTGCCTGGTTGTTTTAGCCTGTCCCTAGAAAGGTGAGCCCAGTTCAGCAGAAGCCTCATTTGTCAGAGGTGCCACTCCAAGCCACCAACTGAACCAACAGGCAAAGGCAAGAAGATATTTATGCCCCAGTGCTGGCACCCATAAATAATATATTTTTACTCATGCAGCCTGTTTCCTTTTATCCATGTTCTCCAACTAGAGCTTCTCTATCTGTTTAGCTATATATATACCTTCAGAAATGTTCCCTTTTTTATCTCACACAGTAATACGGCCCAGTTACAGTCTGGCTTCACTAACAGTAAAGATATTTTATGGCTTTTGAACTGGGATTTTATACCGTTACCAATTCTAGCAAATAATGCCATTTCATTAGATCAAAACTTTACCTGTGGATTTGTAGCCAGGAATGATTATACTCTCTTCCACACTATGATTTTCTGCTTTAGACATGATGACAAAACAGGTAAAAACCTCTCTTGACTCTTACCTGGAAGTGTTTTTATCATCCTGAAGATGAATTTTTGCCATTCCAAGTTGCTCTTCCATGGCAAAATCTTGTTAAACAGGCACATAAATATACCTTTGTTCAGACTAAAAGTTTCACTTTTAGAAGAACAAAGAAAAACATTAATATTGAAAGACTATTAGGAAAAATCACACTGAGCATGAATTTGATTTAATTCATGATAATTGATTTAATTCATGATTTAATATGAGCTATTTACATCAATTTTATGATCTAATATTAAGTAAAATTTGTGTGGTTTATGAATTGTTGATCTTGTAGTGAACTCGGGAAATAGTAGACTTCTCCATTTTGTAAATAAGGCTTTGCCATATTCTTGTTTATGTTACACTAGAAATGCTCTATAATCTTGAAAATACTGGATTTTCTATGTAGTAAAATAATATCTTTTCTTCCAGGTGGTGCAGTGATGCTTTTGGTTTACGAATACGTTTATGCATGGCTTCAGGACACAGTCAATCACAAGGAACACATCTGAAAAAAATGTATTCTTTAAAATTGCATGCATTCTAAAATACACTGTAATAAAGCAAAAGTGATTCTTATCCTTCATAGTGTTGAATACACTCAGATTGCACTGATGTTAATACAATTCCAAACAAATATGGTCTCTAGGTCCTGATCCAAGAAAACATTCAAGTACATGTTTTTCTGTAAGTGCATAATTAAATAGCACTTGACATTTGTAATTGTTTTGCTGGACCAAGAGAAAATATAAAGCAGACTTAGGCTGAGGTTTTAAAGGACAAACTGAAATTTCTTGACACAGAATCACCCTGTGTAATCACATACTTTTAAAAGTTTCAGCTGAAATGGCAAGATAAGAACTATCCGGGTATTTTAAAGGAAAAAAGGGAATAATCCTGGAAGGGCAGATACTAAGCTAATGTAAACTGACAGCTCCATTGACTCCACATTAAGAAAATGATCTATACTCTGCAACTGTTCAGTCAGTCTTGGGTCCAGTTTCAATTCAGCCCAGTATGATTTCAGCATTCATATAAGAGCTTTTCAAGTTCTTAGGAGTTTGGACAGCACAAGTAGCCACAACCTTAAAAACATGCATACTGCTAAATATCCTCCTTGTTCTTAGCCATTTATATTATATAAATTTCATTCAGATCAAAGATACTAAAAGTAATTAGTATGCATCCAGTTGCATAAAAAAACAAACCAAAATGTGATTCATAGAAGAAATGAGTAAATAAATTAACAGAAAGAAATCATTTTAGGCATATGAGATTTTACTGCAAATTTTTTATCCACTTTGATATACTATCCCAAAAGAGCTGTCCTGTGATAAAAATGCTCAGTGCACCCTGACTGCCCCTTTAGCCTTTCATTCCCACCATGGAATGGTAAAACAAGGCAGCACAGTACATCTGCAGTTGTACATAGCTAGCCATAGACCTCACAGAAATGCACCTTTCTGTAGATAAAAAAACATTGCTCTAAAGCTAAAATGTTTGGTTTTCCCAGTAAATATATATTTGTAAATATAAATATTCCAGGGATGTACTTGCATTCTTACTAGCCACTCCAACTCTGTGAAAACCAGTAAATCCTGCTATGCTGACTCAAGACATGGTTTCTGTTCATGCAGTTGTGCCATTCTACATTTTCTCTTTAAAAACTCCTTAAATAATTTAAAATAATGCATTATTCTGTTTAAAACATAAAATATAATATATATATAATATAAAAATGTCTTCATTATCTAACTTGGTTTGCTGTCAAATGAGCCCATATCTTGCAAAGTTTCAGTATCTCCCCCATGCTACATTCACTCTGTTAACAATGTTGTTCTTCCTCTGAAGAAGGGAGAAACCTTTTCCTTGGCAATCCTAAAGAAGTGCCTTTCTGCATTGTTACTTGAAAATGGCAGTTCACGTGTGAAGTCTCATCTCACAAGTGTATTTAATGCATTGGAAAAGCAGCAAAAAGCTAAAAATAGCAATGTGCTTTCAGCACTTTCAAGGACACCTGCCCTAACATGCTCAATAAACCTCTCTTTTGTCTGAATTTGGCAACAGTGGCTTTTCATGCCTATGCTATTTCATAGCTAAAAATCAATAAAATTAGTTCTGTTGAAGTTTATTGTTTTAAGGCAAGTGTTCCTCGTCATTGCATTTTAATATCAGTACTTGGCCAAAGAGAAGACACTACTAAGATAATTTCAAAAAGTAAAGCAAAATGCTTTATAATTTGTCTTTTATTAATTTAGAGCATTCAAAATATAAAAATAAAATGCTTTAAACATACTGTATATACATATATAGCCTTTGGTTTTACATCCTTTCCAACATGATTTTTTTCAGTTAATAGCTCAGCCTGATCTTGGATAAAAGGAGAAACATTCAAAAACAGAAAACAGCATGGTATGGGAAAAAAAACCTATGAATGGGCCAGCCCAATGCCCCATTACTCCTCATGTAATGTGGGCTGAAATTCAGTTTTACACCGAAGATCTTCTGAACTGGGACCATGCAAACACAGTTGAGTTGAAGGGAGAATTATTAGGCTTCACTGATTTCTTTGGAAGCATTTAACACTCTGGAAATGAAGTGTAGACTTTTCAGATTAAAAAAATTAATTCTGCACCCGCACATACAGAATATTTCCCAAAAGTATCCATTCACCTCAGTGGAGTCACTCCAGATTTGCACCCAGGTACTTGACAGCAGCAGTTAACCCTTTTTAATTATTTTTAGGAAACAATTCCCTTTTTAATTTAATGTAAAATGGTTTAGAGTTGTGTGATAAGTGAACACGTTGCAGGTTTCAGTTTACCCGTGAGTATAAGCAGTGAAATAGTCCTTGGGCAAAGGAGTATTCTACATGGCAGGTTTACATTTAAAAAAAAAAAAAAAAAAAAAAAAAAAAAAAAAAAAAAAAAAAAGAAGGGAAACTTCACACCAAAAAAATCCATGGCAGGCAGTTCACCAAGAGCCAAGGTCAGGCACTGTTGCTCACTCTGAGCAACACTTTCTGCACGCAGCCCCGCTGACTTCCCATTCAGGGGTAAGGAATCATGTACAGCAGGCAGATGCATGGAGAGCTGTACCTAAACAAACACAAAACAAAAATGGTTGATGTGGTGTATCCCATGGGAGGAATAATTAACATCATGCCCTGCCCTTGTTTTATAAATTACCCTGATTTAGCTGAGGATAATGAAAATAACTGATACAAGCTAAGGATCTGTCTGTCTGTCTCCCAAAACACACAAATTCCTCGTTGGAATGTCAGGAAAGATAACTTTTATTCCAGAAATGACCTCATGTAACTCAAGAAAATTTGGAAAAATTTTAACACAGGCACACTTTTTCACAGGCTTGCAAAGTCTTGAAGCTCAAAAAAGCTGTGCTTTGAAAAGTTTCTCTTCCTTATTCTTTTGTTTTCTTTTCACTTTGGTGCCTCTTGAATTCTATGGAAAACAAAAGGTAGACTCACTCAATAATTCTGTAATCCAGTAGAACAACTAAGTTGAAAGATAAAATCCTCTTGCCAAGTTAATCACTTATCTACTTATGATCTTTTTCTTATCTTTTTTTCCCCATTTAGTCTTTAGTGAAGAGCTTGTCTAGTATTAAATTAAATTATTATTTCTTTTTCATGGTGTTAATGCTCATCTTATTTCAGCTACAACAGCATAAAGGCAGAATAACATCCATCATGTCACTAACAGTGTGGCAGAGTGGAAATGCACTTGTGTGCACTTTAACTTTAGTGGTTTCCAAGAAACATTCTTGAAAAAGTGTTCTACTGAATAATGAGGGTTTCAGCATCTCATTAAAGCTAAACAGCTGTTGGACACCTTTGGGGCTGAAGAAAATTAATCACATCCAAGATCAGATCTTTGTTTCCTTGGGGCCAAAATACAATATCTGTGCTCTTTACAGAAATACAGTTCTGTTAACAATTTTTTAGTGCAAGAAGCAAACGTGGCGGCAGCCAGAGAAGTCCATCCATATTTCAGTGGTCTGTACATGTACATACTGTACATGACATAAATACTGATTACTTCGATTGTTATGAAAATTTACCCACAGCTGTTTTGGTGATGAAAGCTGGAAATCCACAAAAAGATAACTATATTTTAAGAGGGAAATGTATTTTACTTTCTCACTAAATTTGTGTTTAATATGGGATGCAGATAGAACAATATATGAAGAATAGTATTTTCTCCTTTGCTTCAACAATGTCTAAAGTAATTTAAGTTATTGCAAAACACTTTTAAAAATACACAATATATTAATAGTCTATGATGGATATGAAATGTCACACCAGGCTTTTTTTTTTCCACATTCATATTCTGAACATACCTACAGCATGGGAAAAGCATAATAATAGTCAGAACTTTATTATTGCCCAAGGAAAACAGGTAAATTTTCAAAAATCAGAATTTTAGCTCTCTTGGGATTAAAGTTTAAAGCAAAATAACTGGCATGGAGTACTTGCCACTGCATACAGAAATGTAGAAAGGAAATTTGCTAATATTAAATAATATCTCTGTTTGTAGCACCACCACCAGTATACCTATAAGGGAAAAAAAAAAGTTTCAGAACAATAATGTAAACTTTACCAAGAGCCATACTTTACATTCATTAAAGCAGAAATTAAAGACAAGGTCCTCTTTAAAAATTACAACATAATCTGGACAGAAGTGAGCTGAGAATGATGGTACAATTGTTTCTCAGTGGAGTTTATGACTGATAGGGCTTTTTAAGCATCTCTGAACAGATTGCACGCTAACAGCATTTTCCTCTACAGTTTTCTGTTTTAGTCAGGTATTTTCCACGCATATTTCTGTTTGTATACTTCATACGAATGTGGTGTTTCATGAATCTGGGAGGCTGGGTATAACTGGAGAGTTACTTAGCTGGATTTCTGCCTTTGACTCTTCTGCCAAAGAGATAACTATCTCATAAGATGATGAAGCCTCCACTGTAGGCACAAAAACATGATCAAAAACCCCTACCTAAACCTCATCACCTATCATCCCACCATGCAAAGACATAGAAAATAACTAGAAATCTTCTTAACTTAAAAAAAAAAATAAGAAAAAGAAAAAAAGAAAAAGGTAAGAAATGTACTGGAAGGTGAAAACAAATGCTGTCAAAAGCCTCTATTTACAAATGGATAAAATCACAAAGATCTTACTATTGCCTGACGATGGCAACATGCCAAAAGAATCTGAAAGCCACCTATTGCCTTCATTCTATATTTGATTACCGAAACCCAATAAAACAACAATAAAGGACCTCATAATAACAGTGGATTGTATAATCTCATCAAGTAAAGGGTTGTTCTCTAGGCATTTGGCAAACACTTCCCATTTAGCCACCTTTGCTGATTCAAGGCATAGCAGAATTTTCTGTGGTGATTTTTCTTTATTGATTTTTGCACAAATCTTAGTAACAATTGCACATTTAGAAAGTTGGTGATGATTAAGAATAAATATGTGTGGTTTGACCAGGAGAGAGTGGAACGAGGCTCCACGAGCCCTTTGAGGGACACGAAGTCTTTAAGAGCGCAACACCACACTCCTCTCAGTTTCTGATGTTGTCTTCAGCTCTTTAATCCCAAAAGCCTTGGGGGAGACAAGTCACGGGGAGAAGTGCCAGGTGTGGCCAGCATGAAGAGAGCAGTCCGTGAGTCGGGCTCGGGGCCCGAGGAGCCGGCCAGCTCGGGCTGCTCCTGGCGCGGCTCCTGCATCAGAGAGCGGAGGCCGTGACGGAGTGGCTGCCCTCCCTGGCAGTCTGCATGCCCTTGAAGGCCAGCGAGGCGGGGATGTCGCAGCTGTGAGGGGACAGCGGGGTGCCCCCGGCGTGCTGCCAGCCGTGGCTCGCCATGTAGCCGGACGGAGAGGCGCTGTACGTCATGTAAGGTGACACTTGGGCCGGCGTGGCGTAGGGGGGCATGGCCGGCGCGGACACGAAACTGCTGACGGCTGGGAGGCCATTGGCTGCCTGGAAGGAGAGGGAAAGGAAAAGCATTTCTAAGAGAGTAAGATACATTGGGTCTCGTGTAAAATAAGCTGCCCTCAGATGCTTCTGGAGCTTTATACCAAAACTTGGACCGGCAGGGACACCAAGAGAAAAAGCCATAACCGTTCCCCTGAATTTCATGGGCTCAGTGGCCCCTGCGCTTTTAAGACCAGTTACCCCAGTGTGATCAGTGCTTCACACCTCTCCCAGCAGCTGTCCCAGACAGGGACCAGCAGCAGAAGATGAGGAAACACACACCAAGAGCAGGGCAGGTACTGCTGAGGCCCCTATACACCTGCCTACCTTCCTGCAAGCTGTTGTTCATGGACTCCTCAAAGCCCGTGCTTGCATCTAATCATTGCACTTGGGAGCTACTGGAGGGATTTGTAATGAGTCTCTCCCTTCTCTCTCACTGAGCACCTTGATGCACTTGGCAGTGATTTCCACAGGTTGGAGTAGATGAACTGCAACATTTACCTACCTTTCCCAAATTTCACACAGTGTTTGTCACTGATGCAAGCCCTGCTGGGGAGTGCTGGGGCAGTTTAGGCTGGGTGTGCAGTGACCACAGCCATCCCACCGACAGGAGAGACAGACCCATCCCTGTGCCTCTCCTCTCCTGGCCCCGAAGGAGAGTGGGCTCAGCCTGAGCTGCCATGGGCAGGTGTGGGCACAGATCTGAAAGCAACACTCCCCAGAGTGAAGAGGTAACAGCGGCTGGGGAAGGTGGAACATCTTAAACTCTTTGGTAACTGTTTGTTCAGAGCATGAGTCAGAACTTTGGTAGTATTATTGATGGGGACTTTTAAAAATCTGTTTTCTAGATACTTGGGATAAAAAACTTGCAAATGTTCTTTGCTCATAGCTTCTCCTGGTTTCAATAGGGCTTCTGTGCACAAAACAATTGCAGGGCTGGGTCCTTTCCTGCAAGCTATTTTCCTAGGTCCTTCTGTAGGCTGGAGAGAAGGGTTTCTATTTAAATAGAGAAGGGAGAGTCCTTCAGTCAGCTATGCTGTGATTTCACAATTAATGACTCCTTATTCAACTAAAAAGTGTTTGGTGGTTTATTTCACACCCATAAATGTTTCTTCAGCTCAACAGGTACAAACCAAAATCATTTATCTTGCTTCAGTTTCAATTTGTGTAGTGTCTGTTTTAGGATTTGGGGTGGCATTTTTTCTCAGAAATGTTTCCTATCTGGATATGAAAGAAGAGTATTGATTCATCAAATCCTGTAGCATCATCACATGGTACAACTGGACACAACCTGAACAGTGCAAAGCTAGAAAATGAAACAGACTTTTTTTCCTGCTAAAACTTCACATGGTGTTAACATTTCACTTGTTAAATTTCTTCCTGATTTCCACCATTTACCTTCAAAAAGGGCACTGGCATATTTTCAGGCTCATGATTTACCTCACAGTTCCACTGTCCAGACTATCCTCTCATTGTCATTTGGAAAACAGAGCAGTAATTCTGCTGGACTCTGCCAATATAAACCTGTACAGCAATCCAAAGCAGCAGGAGACAGCAATGGGATCCTGGCCACAAGCTTCCAATAGGAATATTAATTAGTGCAAAACTTACAGCTGCAGCAGCAACACAATTGTCATTCAAAATAATTAAATACTTTGTTGAAGCTGAACTTGCCTTATTCTTTTGAAAATCCAAATTCATTATCTGACCAGTAACTCGTACTACGTGCCCCCTACTGTGACTCAGAATTACACTTCAGTCTCAGCTTTAAATATCAGTGTTTGCAACAATGCTAATTAATACAAACCTGCACATAATTGCACTGCAAATCAGTAAAATTCTTGAATCACGTGGAAAATTATGTTATTGAATTTACTGGACATAAAACGTGTGGCCCTAAAGAGCTGCTTTTCCAATGTGCAAGCATGAAACAAGAATGAGCACCTCTGTTTTTTGTAACAAGCACCAACAAAAAGCTTTGCACAGGTGCAGTAGAACCGTTGAAGCCAGGTTGTAAAGTGGGATATCAAGAGCCACAACCCAAACATATTCTGCACAGAGTACAGAAACCCTGAAGGGGTGGGTGCTGGAAGGAGAAAATATATGGGACAAGTCCCTGAAATCTCATAGCTGTTGAAACAGCACAAACCTTCAGCTTCTAGACCTCAAAAGAGGTTTTTTGGACTCTGTGAATCCACCCTGCTCCTCAGGCTTTCCCACTCCCAAGGAGGCTGGTTCCAAGCAGTGGGCTCAAGGCTGTGCCTGGAAGCCCCATTTTAAGCAGGATTCCTCATTATGAGTGCTCATCTTCTGTGAACCCTTAGCTGGGCTTTGGGAAGGATGTGTTAGTAGGTACAGGCTAGATCTGTGCCAGGCAATGTGCCAACAAGGCAGCTCTTTAATGGTCCTCCAGTGTTCCAGCCCATGTCCTGGCCCACTGCATCTCCTACACACAAGGCCACCAGGGGCTCCTCAGCAGCCATAAGCAGATGACTTTGCAAGATCTGAGGCAAATCTGAGCTTCTGAACACCTCACATTAATGCAGGCGTTATTGATAAATGATTTATCAACAGGCCTGTTGATAAATATTTGATCCAATCACACATATGCTCTGTGGCCTTATGGCATAAAGTCTTCAAACTACAATTCATAACACATACCCACACACTCTTATTCAAAATAAAGTTGGGAAAGCTGTTGTTTTTATAGCCTATTCTGAATGTCAGAAAGATCTTGCCCCAACTACTGAGGGCAGGATGTGGAGACAGTTGTGTAGGGACCACCAGCTGCAACCTGTCAGAGGCCACCAATGCTGTCTGTCATCACTGCCTCACTGAACTAGTGAATCATTCATTCTTATTTTTGCTGCACTGCTACAAAGCTTTACCACTCAAAGCCATGATTCTGTGGATGCCACAGATGCCCTCAGCCAAGCAGGCAGCACTGGGATGGGTAGGAACTGGCCCAGCACAGAGTGCAATTCTGCCTCAGGGCAGATTTGAGCCATACCCACAAAGCAGTCAGAGGCTTCCTCTGACTTGAATTAAAAGATGAAGGGATAGAGAAAATCTCACTCTATATGATTTTAAAGTATTCTACTCAAAAAAACCCAAACAACAACAAAAACAAACAAACAAACAAAAAAAACCCACCCAACACCCAAATTTTCATCTCTGACTTTCATCTGTGAAAGACTTGACCTAATAGTCTTGACACAAGTGTTTTTATTTCCAAACAGCCTCAGATACAAAGTGTAGGTTATCAGAAGGGTTGAATCTTGTCTGTCAATCTGGCACTTTTTACAAACATGACATTCATTTAAAATAAATGGAGAGGATTAAGTTCCATGACCCTGTATATACTGGATGAATAATTCATCCTGCAGTATTTCAATCAGAGGAAATGAACACGAAAATCTAAACATTCGTAATTAGGAGTGCAAGAACCCCATGGTGTTTATGGATTTTTAAAACCCTAAGAATTTGTTTTAAGTGCAGAGGTTCTTGAACCTGGCTTTTAAGTTTTATAAATATTTTTTTCTTAATTTGAACCATCGTTTTTCAAGGGAAATCTAATTTTTTTAAGCAAACAAACAAACATTTAGTTGTAGCTGAACAAGAACCTCTGCTGTGTGAGAGGCAAGGGTTACCATTTGAAAGTGCCTACTTTCTGGCTCCTACAAATATCAGAGAGGAACCTTTACTCTCAGTTGCTGCTTCTATCAATGTTTTCAGATAACTGATAGAATAAGTATTTCCAAACTTTAGAGCTGCATTTGAAACCCAGAACACATGACCTCCCACCAACTCACAAATTCATTTAAGCCTCTTCTGGCAAAGCTACCAGCAAAAAAAGAGTAATTGGGTCAGGATCACAAGTTGGGTCTGGTGCCTTCCTGCCAAGTTGCTGCTGATACCTGCCAGTGACAGTAAAAGGAATATTGAGGCAAGACATCAAAACCAGGGTGGACATAAAGCCTTGCTTTAGGTCACACAAAATGGTACTGCTGAAACAAGCAGCCTGCACATATTTTCACCAGTAAAGGAGTTGGTTGAGTAGTCTTAACAGATGGAATCTTTAGTTTTGGTTACTTTAGATACAACACTAACTAGAGACAACTTTTTTTGTCATTGTTTTCAGTCTGTTTGTCATTTGCAGCACAGAGGGAGTGGGTGGATGAAAAGCAAGTCTAGAACCAAGCTAATGTGGGAATGTCTTTGGAATAAGTAATTTCCATTAGTTGCTTGGACTCCTAAAAATCAGAACAATTCTTTTACAACCAGAGGTAACCACCATATACACCTTGATATCTGTTTTGAAGGTTATACTTGTATAATGTGTCGCAGAGCTTCAGCCTCCTCTCTCCTTCATGGTAAGAAGACACAAAAGTACAAGCTTTCTGGACAAACTTCCCAGTCAATCCATGTCAGACAAACTACCTGATGTTGGTTTCTTCTGCCTTGATCACAGAAGAACCAGAGAAACATGCAAGCTAAATTTCACTTTGGTCCTCATGGCATAAAGTCTAATCATATGTTGTAGTGAATTTATATGATTTTGTTTCATTCTTTTCCTTCTCTGACTTTTGCTTGCTAGATATGTGTTCTCTCAGTATCAAAATTAGTTCATCTCCCATGTTCTCTTCCCATGTTGCTTCTAAATATTTCAGAAAATGACCCAGAATTGTACCATTCAAAATCACAGATCGGTATTTATGTCGGCTATCATTAATGACAATAATGTAAAGGATCTCATTTCAGTTTTTATGGGAATACAAACAAGAGCAGATTTGATGCCACAGGTGGATGCCACCTCAATTTTATAGTCTAAAGTCAGTGGCCAAAAGAATATAAATTATTATTTTTATTTTTATTTGTTTATATGACTTGGCCATTGTAATATATTTGCAACAATATTTAATTAAATAGTTGCATGGACTAAGAATGCAGGTTTTTTAGAAGTATTCTAATTTACTATTAAAAAAATGTTTCTGGAGAAACAGCATAGCCTTCAAGTTCGAGTTTCCTAATTCAGCAGCCCGAATGAGCTGGGACAGTGACTCAGCCCAAAATCCCCTGCTGCAGTCATCAGCCTGTGTCACGGCTTAGGGGACACACCTCTGGTGAATAAGGTTGCTGCTTTCGTTTGTATCTCGCAATTCTAACACTGGCTTGGGTGGAATGAATCCTTCCTGTCCTTGGATCAGCAAGCTCAGCACGTTGCCTTGATCCCGCAGCACAGCCCTTCCCGAGAGCCGCTGAAACCAACCAGCAGAGGTACCAGGGAGCAGGAGCTGGGAGCAGGAGCTGGGAGCACAGTGGAGTGCTGGCAGCGGCTTTCTCTGCAGGGATGCTGCCGCAGCCCCGCGCACACACAGACACCCTCTCGCTGCTGGTTTTCAATATGAAAACCTTCAAACATTTTCTGGAAATGATGAATCTTTTCCAAACGGCCTGAAAACACAATCATGAAGAAACTATTGCAGCAGTTGTTCTTTCCACAGCAAGAAAAAGCATAGCAGGGAGCAATATCTAGTCCTTCAATCAGAAGAGCAAATCAGCATAAAAATCCAGAGGATATCTCATTTTTAGGGACATGCACATAATCAGTTAAAACGATTATGACAACAAGATGAGGAGCAATCAAACACAAACTGCAAACATGAAGGAAGCAAACATGCTAAATCTCTCTTTATAACTGGAGGTTAAATATGATTTATAAATCAAACCAACATATAGGATCCCTAGGGAAGAGCAAACAAATTTTCCAAGTAAAACAGCAGCAGGCATAAAATAGAAATATTATTTAGGAAAATGGCATTACTAAATTATCTAAGTAATAAAAATGGAGTTTTTTAAGGTTTTAAAATTGATAAAATTAAGTAATATTTTTGTATAAATTATAATTACTAAAATAGAGCTAAATTCTGTAGCTGCAATTCAGTGCTATAGGATCAACAGGAAAAATGATGCTACCACAAATCAATTCAGATCAGTATTCCACTAAAATTAGTGTGCCTGCACAGGTAAGTCACAATTACCTAAAGAAGGGTTGCAAAAGTGAAGACTGAGTAAATTTCCCCAGTTTTTATAATGTTTTTTATTAAAAATATTTTTAAGAAAAAATGAGATAAAATTGCCAAGTTGTATCTGAATAACCTAGCCAGAGTTAATCCTGCAAATAAATAATGGTTTGCTTTTTATAGTGATGGAAAATATTCTTACAAAAATAATTTCATATTAGACTAAATATCCATATTCTTAGATGAATTAACTTATTTTATTGAACATATTCCTGATTTGATTTTCTATTAATTTCACTGCGATCAGCAGAAAAGGAGACTCTGAAAAATTGGGATGCTGACATTAAATAATTTTGACATACAAAAAAACTTAGAAGATACAATATTTTGTATGTAAGATATTAGTTTGGTATAATATTATAATATTTCCCTTTGTTTTCAAGAAAGAGTGAACAGTGATAATACATTGGAATTGAGAAGCTTTTAAAAATAACACATGGGCAAGGGGCTTACATAGCTGCTTTGTTGCTCAGATGAACTGAGTTGATTTCCAGAAGACTGTGATTTGGAAAAGACCCCTTTCAAGAATGGAGAATTACACTATTTCTCTTTCACTGGGAGTTGAGCAAAGTAATGCTGGTACTCTAGTTGATGTCACAATTAAAACAGACCTATTCATATGCTGAAGTGCCCTAAGATTTCAAACACAGTTCCCTACCCAATCCTTTACATTGTCACTTTAAAAGATGCCATTTTCTTTGCAGCTATTTCTCCCATTGTTAAATTCAATGCACAAGAATGTACTGCCTAAGAAAATCACACTACTTCCTTCTAAAATACAGTTCAGCCCTTTCATAATGAGCAGATCCCATTCCCCATGTTCAATGTGCTTTTTTATTAACTTAAAGTTGTTTCCTTTACCTATAGCCATTCCCAGCTGCAGTGAATAACACAGATAATATCAACTGAGTGTTTTAACTATAGTTGGGACATGCATCAAGATCACTCTAAATTATGTTTTCTTATCCAGTTTTAATCTCAGCCTCTTCAGGGAAATAAAATCCCAGTCTTGGAAATAGTAATAGTAACTTGAATTTACACACCATCACCAATGCTTTCCTGAAGGAGCCAGGGGCATTTTATGTCTTTTCCAAAGCAAACTGCAGCAGAAACAAAAGAAAAGGGAAAAAAAAAAAAGTGGGGGGGGGCGGCAGGGGGGGAAGACGGGGGACGGAAAAAAGGAAAAAAACACCAGTCGTTCTCTGACACTGAGTAATCTACTACAAAAACAACAGAGGAAAAGAGAGGGAGGAGAAAAAGGCATGGTGGATAAAAGGCAGACAGAGAGAGGTTGCTGTAAAACCTAAGCACATTCTGAGGGAGAAGTGGGGAGCACGAGCTTCCAGTGCTTCTTCAGAAGTGCAATTGGTTTAGACAGCTTTCACAGTGAGGTGAGATCTACCACGGCACACCAAGCACACACTAATATGTCCACCTAAACATCTCCAATGTGGATTATAGCTCAAGGTCTGCACTGTCACTGAATGGTTGCTTCCCTTTCATATACCAGGTTTAGAAGGATGATATAAATCAAAGTCACTGCCTTTCCGGTGAAGGTGCTGGATCTTGGGGTATGTTCTACTATATAACAAACTTCACAACCAGACTATTTCAAAGTGGGGTGAAAACAAATTCTGCTTGCTTTAAGCACAAAGCCTGGTTCTGATGACAAAAACACAACTTAAGTCTTCCTTAGATATACCGGGGCTTATGAGGACAATAGGAAAGCACAGGGGAAAAAATCGTGTCATATAAGCAAGCTCCTTTGAGTTGGAATTAACAACAGATTCCCATAGTTATAGAACAGATTTGCACAATAATTCCCCCTTGGTATTTTGGCAAAATCTGGATTTGGGCAGGGCACACATGGACTCTAAACAAGCAAATACACTGGAAGAAATAAACATTTGTTCTTTTCTATGCTGTTGGTTAACACCATAATGTATTACTGAAAGCTTCTATGAAAAATGCCTTCTCAATATTATATACTTAGCAATATATTGTCATTTCAATATGCTGTTATTTAAATGAAGCTGAGGGAGGAGACTTATGGACACAGACTCTTCAAAGGGATTTTCATGTCTAGAAGCTAGGAAAATATGGGGTCAAACTGGTAAAGTCTTCACCTTGTTCTCTTCATGGACAGCCAAAACAGCAGTCTCCTACATCTAACAAATCTCTGATGCTGCAGAGGCAATTACTGGGAAGCTGGTACACTAAGGAGGGTGAACCCACAACCCATCAATGGTTAAATGCCTACAGTTGTTACAACTAAGGGTGTGGGCAATTCCTAAAAGCTGATAAATTGCCACAACAGACAAATTCAAACTCACTATACAGCCTTTATATACTTGCCAATATACTGCAAGAACCAAGACTGAACTGGTCAAATCACATCTAATACCCCTGCTCCTGGCACTCTGCTCCCTGGCTGTGATAGGTATCTCCCATCACTCCCACTTTATGGTCCCTGATCACGTTTGTCACAGCAGACCTCCTGGTGGGTTGGGGTCCTTTGAGCAGAAGGAGCTTAGAGTGCAGTTTGAGTGTCATCATACCATTCACTCACCTCTCTGACTTTCTTTATTAGTTTCATCCGGGTGGAGTGCCCTGAAGCCATGTGGGTTGGTGGACAGGGCACTGTGTTTTGGCCGTGGAAGCAGGTGGCCAGTAAGAGGCAGGTCTCACAAATGGGGTTCGAATTGGGTGCCATCCAGATCACCTGGGGAGGAATCGGGTGCATGTAGTGGGATCAGCTCATGCCCCTCACCCACAACATGCAATGACAAGGATGCCTAGACCTTGAGCAAGCTGTCGTAGTGGCAACGCTTTGGTAACCGGCCTGGTCTGGAGATCCTAGTGAGAGTGAACCAGACAGTCTCCAAGCCAAGGTCTGAACCACTGCACCAGACTCTGCTAGCAATGCTGATGGGTATTATGGCAAGAAAGCAAATAAACACCTCTCCTTCAGAGCTTCACCCCCCTGCTGCCTGGGAATGACTGAAGAGCAGTAGGTCCAGACTTTGTCATTGATGGGTTTTGGACAGACCCATAGCAGGAATCCTACTGCCTGGATTTATAAAATGCCAAATAAGTAATTTGCTAATTAATTTTTTCAGTAAATCATGTATGTAGGAGGACCATGTAATTTTCCATAATATTTAAGGCTTCATTTTAACATTGTCCCCAAATAAGTTACCCTGTGTTGTGGCTTCTAAGCACTGCAGATACAGTTACAGATGCACGGCCACCAAATACACTTTGTCCATTGCTCATCTATAAATGAAAGATCAGGAACTAAATGTTTACATTACCTACATTTTTTGTGCAAGTTATTGTCCAGAGTTGCACCTACATTTGCAATCACTTGTCCTAAAATGGAGCCTTCCCTTGATGTGCTTGCAGCACACAGAGCTCACGGCCCAGGTCAGAAGGCAGCCGAGGGACAAGGAGTGATATCCCAGCAATGCCAAAAACTCCATCCCCTAACAGCTGAGGAAGCTCAGCTGAGACAGACCTGAGGTAGTTGCTGCTTAGGGGTTTGGCCAGCGTGTCAGAGGAAAACTTCACTCAAACCACGTTCACAAACCCCTCTGAGTTAGGAAGAATGTTTTCTGTAGCTCCAGTAGTTTTGGGATGAGGCCTCCAAACAGCACACCATTTCCAGGAGGGAGCTTGCTCTTAGAGCTCCCAGTTATAAGCTTTTTCCCATTAATGAGTATCAGCTCCCTTTGGCAATATGCACATCTGCTTCCTGCAACGCACACAGAAAGTAATTCTGAAAAGAAATTATTTCCAAGCTATTTGCCTCTCAGCAAATCATACAGACATATGTCAGGTCTTCTTCATTCTCATACATGTGTAATCACAATTTTTTTTTCCACTTTGAACATCCATGATGTTAGTTCAGCAAGTCACAAGCGTCAGATGTCTGAGCTCTGCATTTTAAATACAGCACATGTTTATTAAGCGGTTGGATTTCAAATGCAGTTTACAAATGTGTTCATATAGCAGTCATTTCAGCTATTTTTTCTGAATGCAGTAGTCAGTATAAGCTGTGCAATGCAAAAGAAAATACTCAGAATATTCATCCTTTGTAACAATGGCATAATTATCTGTAGAAGCACCGGAACACCACACTGAATGTTCCTCCCTAGGTAAATAATGCAATATAACTGAGGTCTCTATGAAATGTGTACGACACAATGCTGTCAAACTCTTGGAAAAATCTATTTTCCTTTTCAGTTTCTCTGATTCACAGCCACCCTGCTTGAAAGCCATATGACAAATCTGTGAGTGTGAGACACCAGGAAAATTATGCAACTGCTTACGTATAAACGACAGCCTGGGACATCAGGTAATTAAACCTGAATAGAAACTTGACATGGTATCTTTTAGTTTTCTGTGGAATGTTTTGTACAAAATCACAGTCTGCTAGGCTGAGCTTTCAACTCCCGAAACCCAAATATGAACAACATTGCAAACAAAAGCCCCAGGAAATCCATAATACAGAAAATGAAAAATGTTCTAGAACCAGAGGTTCAGTTTCATGTTAAACTAGTGTGACTGCATATTGTCAAGGCAAAAATGTGAAGTCTTCCTGCCTTTTTTGTGGGTGAATTCCCACTGATTTGTAGGACAAGGGCTGAAATATAGCCATTGGAATCGATTGGTGAGGTCAGCCTTGGCTGCTGTCTGACAAGTCTGGGATGTCAATAAGAGTTTTGCCTACAAAAAGGCTACAGTATCCCATGTCTTAAAACAAATGTATATAATTTAAAAGAAGTGATCAAATAAATTTACTGTAAAAGTACACAAGACCTTGTTCTTCGGTCTCAATTTTTCTGGTCTTTCTCACACAGAGGGATTTTCCGGGGGATTTCTTGAGAAGCAAAATATTATCTTCCATGATTAAGGCTGAGGGACAAGTCCTTCACTTTCCTAGTGGTTATGGAGCTATTTGCAAGCTGTGGACAGGTGAACTTTGGATGTCAGTGATGCTTAAATATGTAGATGACATTTGCTGGAAATGCAGAATTGTTAATGTGCTACAGAGCACATTTCCTCTGCTCCTGTGGTGAAGCCTAAGTTAAACATCCACACTTGATTCCCTCCTCTTGTAGGCACCTCTGATTTTGATTATACAGACATAAAATTGGAATATCACAGAACAATCACTTCTCTTCTCTGGGGGAAATCTGATGTCTGCCTCCTTAAGACCCTTAAGAGTCTTTGTAATAAGCTTTCCCCAAAAGAGACAAGGAAATAGCAATTACCCCGAAGTACAATGACAGAGCCTATTTCACCATAGTCCTTCTGGCATATTAAGTATCTCTGAGACTTCCCCATTCTCCCACCAGTCCAGATACGACCCTGCTAGATTCACAAATGAACCAACATTCTCTCATATCCCCTGCTCATCTCTTTACACCCAAAACCATACACATTGCAAGACACTGTGGATCCCAGGATGTCAGAGAATTTTGTCTTTACTGTCACAGGCTGTAACTCCAGACTCACTGCACTTCAGCGAAAAGACAGTAAGTCAACGCTATTTGCAGCAGGAATTTGGTTCATAAACTTCACTTCACACTGTCTGGAATAAATATCTTGGCAAAAGGAATGTGGCAAAAACTGCAAATAATCACATTTTCCCATCCTTATGTAGCATGATGTTTTTTAACATATTCTTAATTAGCAAGGCAGTGAACTTATGACAGCAAGCAATTAATGCAATTAATGCACATTCAAATTAATTCTCTGGATAACAATTCTGCATACTATATTAATAGACCGGTCTATATGTTAGAACTTTCCAAAGCCAAATTCTGTTTACCTGTATTACTACAGGGAAGAATCTGGGAAGAGCATCCTCTATATCTTCCTTTAGAGACCAGGGTTCTGAGTATGGCTTTTCTGCCCTTTGAAACTCTCTGGGCAATTTATTTGGATAAATGAATTCCATTTTATTAATAGCAATTTTCTCAAATTTTAAATAGCACATATGTTTAAATAGCATTTATCAGGTGATCTTTCAGGCTGAACAAAACTTTAAAGTAAAACTGATATCGACAGTAGAACAGTTATATATTATGAAGATGAAATCATAAATATTGACAATAAAAATAAAAAAATAAAATATAAAAAGTAGTTTCCAAACCAGCATTGAAAATAACTCAATTTATAAAACACTGTTTCTCAACACATCTGTTGAAGTAAATGAGATCCATCAGAGGCCATGGTTTATAGCCTATGAACAAGATCCTGTGAATAGTTCAGCAGGACTGCGTGCAGAAGGCCCAGCCTGGAACCTAAAACAATGAAGCCACAGTACAGCTGCTCTTACTGAGCAGTGACAAGCTATATCTACTATCTTTTAGCAAGACTGTTACTGCTTATTCTAGTCTTTAAAGAGAATTGTAGAAGGAGTAGTAATGCTAAACCTAAGTCTAATTCTATCTTTAACCATTTGGCTACACTACAGCACACTATTTGTGTTATGAAATTAACATAATAATAATAATGGGATAATAGAAAACCAAAACAAATAGGACAGCATTGAGGGTGGTGTATTGTTTAAAAGGCAATATATGTAATGAAGTAGCTGTTCACTATCGGGATCTAGGGTATTTCCCACTCTACCCGCTCTTTGCAAGCGTTCCCGCAGTTTGTGCTCCACATCTTTAGTGTGAGAGTCTGATTCAGCTATTCTCACCACCAAACACGAGCTACAAAAGCTACATGGATCTAAAACCAGACACAGAACTCAAATAATACATCTGAAACCTCTGTCTTTGAACGGGAAAAATGCTCAACAGTGATTGTGGGTTTTCTTCGACCTGGTTCTAAGTACAATAAATGTGTGGCCGGGAAGTCAGTGTGTCTGAGAGACCTCTGATGCATTTTGAAATGTTTCCATCACACGGAAAAAATGTTTTCAAAACCTGCGCTTTCCCAACGAGTAACAGTTGAGCCTTTTATAGCTTTTCTCCTGGCACGGGACATGATTAGCAAGTACAAAGATTTAGACAGAGATTTATTAAGTAACAGTTATATTGTGTTGTAATTAAAACGTAGGAAATTCGCCGTCTACTTAAGCGTTTAAAAATGCTTAATGTAGGAAGCAATTACATCTCATTTTCAAATTATTCCCCTGACTACGGAGCACGCTGCGGACGGAGTAAAACGCGGCTGTACGGGCGGAGGCGGCGGCGGGCCGTGCCCGCTGGCCCGGCCGGGGCGGGGGTCGGTGGCGGCGGGTCTCGGGCACCCGCTGGGCGGGCGGGGCGGGGGCAGCCCCGGGCCCGGGCCGCGATCCCTGCAGCCCCGCCAGCCCTCCGCCCGCCGGCAGCAAGGCGGGATAGGGGAGCTGGGCGCCGCGGCCGCTAGGCCGGGGGAGGAAGCGGAGAGAGGAGCGGAGAGAGCCAGGCTTTTTCCCGCCCGTCTTTGCAAACCAAAACCGAAGAAAGTCCGGCACCGGCTCCAAACAGAGGACGGTAGCCCGAGGCCGAGCTCAGGAGCCCTGTGCATCATTGCCCGCCCCCCGCCTCTCTCTTTACCTGGCTGTACTTGGCCTCCTGCTCAAGGGAGCTCTTCTCCAACCCGTTCACTGCATGCTGGGTGGGCGGGTGGAAGCTGTTTCGGCCCAAGCTGCTCCATTCTTCCACCTTGGGGCTGGGGTAAGGCGAAGTGTCATTCACTGCTGGAAAACAAAGGAGCGGGAGAGAGGGAGTTAGAGGCAGAGGCTGGGATCGGAGATGGAGACGGCTTTGCTTCGGGATGGAGACGGCTCCCTCTCCCCATGGAAGGCAGTCTGTGAGGCAGAGCTAAAGGAAAGCCGGACCCTAGCCCGCCACACCTCGCTGAAGCTCCTGGAAGCTCCTTGAGAGGGTGATTCGTGGGCAGAAGGGAGTCAGCTCCCTCCGTGAAACCTGGGACAGAGATCAGCAACCCAGCCCAGAGGAGGCTGGCTCGCTCGCTCGTCCCCACGTCCCCGCACTGGCGGGACGGAGCTGCCGCCCCGCATTTATCCCCCAGGATCTCCTAAGGGGTATTTACGGCAACGGCCGTGTGTGTATTTGTGAGTCAGAGGAGAAACGATACCCCGTGTTACAAATAGACCTGACACGCCTGCAAATGAACTGGGCTCCAAACACTTTTTGGGAGAAAAGGAAAATGAAACATAAAAGTAAACAAATATATATTTTTAAATAGGGAAATAAAAGGAGGAAGATAAGAAAGCTGGGAGGAAAAGAAGTAATAGCCCTATTATTTACATGCCTATCAGCCGCGCCATGGGCATACCGGGATGTTTTGCTGGCGGACAAATTCCTCGAACGGCCAAATTCCCGCATCGGGGAGCCAGGGGAGGAGTAGGGGGAGCCCTGCCCCGAGCCCCGCGCCCGGCCACATCGGAGTCGCCGTGGGAGGGGGCTTTCCTGCGACACCACCTCACCCGGCCCCTCGCCGTGCTGGGGAAAGGCACAATTCTGAAGTTGTCTTAAGAAATTGAGCTCCCTCGGCGAGCGCCCTTTTCTGCTGATCTCACACTTTCCCATGAATAGGGGCTTCCTTTCCGTGTCAGCAAGGTCAGTTTACCCTATAAATCAAGGGCGAGCAGCCCCCATCTGCGGCATCGGCCACTCGGCAGCCCCGACCCTCTGACGGGAAGGGGAGGGGGGAGATTTCACACTGCAGAAAGATGTGTGCCGCTGCGGGGGCTGAGGGAGAAGGGACAGATACCGAGGCACCCGGCAGCACCGTTAGAGGCCTGCCTGCCTGCCAATGTGGTGTTAATAAAGGAGTAACTCACTTAAAAAAAAAAAAAAACAAAAAAACAAAACACAACAGCCAAAACAAAACAAACCAAAAAAAAAAAAAAAAACCACCAAACCCCAAATTTCTCTTGTGATTGTAATGCTCTTATTCTTTTTAATGTTCATTGCCAACACTACCTCTAGATTGCCTCAGATTGCAAGGCGTGTATTTGTTAAAGTCGACTCAGAAGCAAGCACATTTGTTTGTGCAGTGAGGACTAGGATAAGTTTATATCATGAAAGGCAAAGAAGAACAAACTTACATTTTTTGTATGTATACTTATAAGAAGACCATGCTCATGCTTGCGTATGTGTTGCTTGAAAAAAATATCACCTTTCTGATTAAATAAGAAAAAAATCATTCTGCAATGCTAAAGGATCATTTTGCATTTGAAATGCTGGTAGAACTGGAATGTTGGTGTTAAAAAGGCAGTGAAAACAGAGATCACAGCTCCCACCTCTCCACTAATACTGAGAGAAGAATAGGACACAGAGATAACTGTATGTGAAGGTTATTTTGGACTGTTGTTTTCAGTGACACTTTGAGTTACGCTGTTAGTTTCACTGTTAGTTCACTGGCAGAGACCGAAATGGAAAAAAGGTCCCTTGCTAGCGAGCGGCTGGGAGACACGACACAGTTTCCAGGCGGAGGAACCGAAAGAATGTGAAAGGGATAAAAGAGGCAAATCTTGGCCCTTTGGTTTTCGCAGACCACCGCTTCGGAGGAAAATACACCATCAGAATGAAAGCAATTAGATGACATTTGAACTTCCTGCCGAAGCAAATTTGGCCTGATTGCGAAAACTACAGAAAATTGACTTCTCAGTAACGCCAAGGCAGTGTCCGTGACCGGAGTGCTGCAGCGAGCTTCGGTCGGCACCGGGAACGGGACCGAGTGCACCCAGGTGCCGCCGCACCCCGGGCCGTTCCCTCCGGCCAGGATCCCCACCTCCCGGGTCAGAGAGGGGGAGGTGACGGCCGATGTGTCCTGTTTGCTGGTCCGCCTGCAGCCCACCCTGGCCCTCCGGTCTGCCCACGTTCCGAGACGCATCCTCCAGTAAGCTCAGCGCCCTGTCCGTGCCGGGGAAGAAGCCAGGGCTTTCCCGAATCAAACAACGAAACCACCTTCCGACCCTCGGAAAGAACCCAGGAGCAGGGGACCGAACACCCCCGGCCCTGTTTGGCTGCCTTGGTGGCCCCGGCTCCCCCCATTTCTCACCTTGGTCTGTGATGGACCGGATCCCCAAGATGTCCGTCACCGAGTGAGAGGACGGCCACGTCCTGGGCATGGCCATGGTGCTGGGGATCGCCGGCACCCCGGGAGGGGTGGACACCTTGGCTCCTGCGGCAGCGATGGGGCTGGGGTAGGGGTAGATGTGGTTGTAGGACAGAGCAGGCTGTGGGGGCGGCTGGTGCTGCTTGTAAGACTCGTAGTGACTCTGCTGAGACAGGTTCCCGATTTTGTTCCGGAGGATGCGGCTGATGGAGCTGACCGACGGCACGTTGTACTTGTCACACACGCCATCGGCCAGCAGGCGATCCCGGATCTCCCAGGCGAAGATGCCCGGATCCCTTTGTTTGTAGGTCCGGATATGTTTGACCACCGTGGGAGTGGTGACCCGAGGCTTGCTGCCGCCGATAGCCCCCGGTAGGATGGAGCCGGTCTCGTTGTAGCGAGCCAGGATTTTGCTGACACAGCCGTGGGAAACGCGGAGCTGCCGGCTGATGTCACACGGCCTGATACCCAGTTGCGCCAGTTCCACAATCCGCAGCCTGATGGCATTGGGCAGGGGTCTCCCGTTGACAAACACCCCCCCGAGCTGGTTCACTTCCCCGAAGGCAGGTTCTGCAAGCAAATGCACAAACACAGCCGTCGGACACGGCGGACGGCACAGAAGGGGGCGTCTGAGCTGCTCCTCATCACAGACAGATGTCACAGACAGCGACGACTCCCCCCCCCCCGGTAACTCCACGCACGCTTCTTTATAACAGTGGGATGCCCCCGAGACTGAAGGAAGCAAAGGGAAGTGAGGAAGAGAAGTGAGAGGTTAAAAAAAAAAAAAAAAAGTAAAAGAAACAGAAAAAAAAAAAAAAGAGAGAGAGAAAGAAAAAAAGAAAAACGAAAAGACAGAAACAAAGATAATCCGTGGCAACAAATGTCGGAGCTCTCCGGACTGTGCATCAAGCATATTCCCAAAAATAAGCACATTCCAGAGATGAAAAATGAGATCGCCCCAACAGACAAGTCAGCTTTATTGCCACAGGAAAAAGAAACGCGAAGAAAACAAAAAGAAAAGAAAAACATCTTCTAAGGCCTGGGGGAGGGGGAGGAAGGAAAAGTAGTTGAGGAAATTCTTTTACATCTTGGGAGAGACGAGGGCAGCGCGGTGCTTCTGAGTCGGGACTAACTTTTTAAAGACCGTTCCTGGTGCTGTTAGCGCCTTTCGCTTAACAGCACGATTACACTGGGCTGTAAAACAAGCGTGTTAAAATGTTAACTGCTACGATCGGTGTCAGGAATAATATACAACGTGTCACGGGCTCCAGCCATCCGCTGGGCTGCGATCCTGCCTCGCACTCGCCTAATAACACTAATAACAAGCCGTCTAGTCATTAGCTCTCTCTCTCCCCTACTCCTGACCCTCAACATGTTCTTACAACTTGTAGGAACACGAGCAAAGTCAATAAGGGAGCCGCGGCGGTGGCAGATGACTGCGCACGGGTGCTCCCCCTCTCTTGACAGCACTTGAACCCTCCTGCGGCTCCCGGCCACTTACCCATTCCTCTGAGCGGGACACCTCGAGGCCGGCCCTAAATCCCAACGGATCCCTATGCCCGGGAACCGACTCCCGGCCTCCTGCGCTCCTGGCCGCACTGGCCCCGAGCCTCTCTGATCTCCGCTGAGGAGAGAACAGTAGCGTGAGGAAGAAAAGAACTACAAGGAAATCTACATCCCGACAAGAGAGCCTTGACTTCTGCATTTCAACCTCAGGGCAGCGTGGGCAGGGCCGGGCTGGGCCGGGCCCGTGGCCCACCGCCCCCCCGAGCCCGCCCCTGGGGCGGCCCCAGCGCCCAGCCGCCCTCCCAGTGGCCAGGGGAGATGACGGACAGCGCGGCGGCGACGGCCCTTCCGCTCCGCGCAGCGCGCTCGGCACCTGGGCCCGCCGCGCCGGGACGGCGGCTCCGCACCTGCGGCGGTGAGTTGCGCGGGAAGCGCCGCCGGCGTCGGGGCCGTGCTGAGCGGGGCCGGCGCCGTGGCAGGGCACCGCTCGGCCAGCGGGGGCCGGGGCCTCGGCAGGCAGCTCCGCGGGGCCGGGGCACGGTCGGCGGGCAAGGCAGCGCCGCCCTTTCTGGCCCTTTTCCCGGACTAAACAGCAGAGAGGGGGCTTCAAGCCTGGCAGAGCGGTTCCCCTTTTCCCCGAATGAAGCAGAGCCATGTCTTGACACACACACGGTTTGCCCGCGTTGAGTTTGGGGACCGCGAGAGAAGTTCTTCGTGGGTTTGAACGCTTCGTTCTAATAAAGCACCTTTTCGCTAACGAATGTTTCGCGGGCGGTGTACGAGAAGACCGTGAGCCATGAGAATTGCGTCATTTTTGGTGAAAATCACCAACCGGTCAGGAAACGAGCTGCAATTTCCCTCGCCTTGGGAGGAGACGGGACGGGGCTTGTAGCGCCTGGCACTGGGATGCTGCGTTCTCTGGCCACTGCTCACCGGCGCAGGGATGCTGACGCTCGCTGCCCAGCGCAGACCGGCCCCGGTTTTGTTTTCCATCCCCACACTAATACTGCACAACGCTTAACCGTAAAATGTCAATGCCTCGCAGCTGACTTCAGCTTTGTGAAAGGCACTGATACGTATTAGCAATCAAAAGAAAAAACAGACAAAGCTGGTAGGAATTAAAGGTTGTGTGGGTCACGGCGTGTATGTGGAAGAAATATTTGGTTTGGCGGTGTACGGATCCTGAGCTGATCTTGTGTGTGTGCGTCTTATGCCCTACGTTACATCGTGTTGCACAAGAGACCGTGGGCTCTCAACTTCAGCTAAGGATTTTTCTTGGGTTTGGGTTTTGTGGTTTGGTTTTTTTGTTTTTTTTTTTTTTTTTCTGTATTAATCTCTTGAGATTCTTCTGTATCGTTTATTTTTTTTTCAATAGAGTCTCAAATGTACAGACTCTGTAAATTAATAAAACGTGAAAAGAAATAAAGCCGTGATCCTAGAGCACAAAACATCACCAAGTAAACCACAAAATTTCTGTCGCTGGTGCGCATAAACTTTGTCTCGATATTATTTTAATTGAAATGTAAGATATTTTTAGGAAAAAAAAAAGCGCGATATTTCAGATCCTGCACATATCGCAATGAACATTCCTAACTGTGAAGAAATAAGATGTTGCAGGAGATCTCTCAGAAATTAGCGGCATGTTGTAAACGTTTTGTGGTGAAAAGAAGGTGATCATGGCTCTTTTGCAGGTACGTCCTTTTGATCGAAATATCTGCGGATACCTGTTTTCTCCACAGGGATTAAAAAAAAAAAACAACAAACCAACAATGACAACAAAAAAAATACACTACCAAAAAAAAAACCCCCATCAATAAAACCAAACCCAAAAAAAAAAAAAAAAAAAAAAAAAAACTAACAAAACCAAACCACTACAGCAGGAACTTTTCTATGGCAGTTTTGTCGTTACTTCAAAATTACGAGTTGCCCTTTCAGAATATCGCACCTGTAAATTGTGGTGCTTCTTCAACCTAGATAGAATTATCTCTGAAAAGGGGAGCACGCTTCACAGCCACTGTCCGAAAACTCTGGCACTTTGCGCAGGCAGTAGTACTAGCAGGCGTTTGCTGAAGCCAGAACCCCTTTCTGTGTTGTGAAATGACCTTCTTTGGCTCTTTTTAAGGCAGAAGGCATTGAACTAGTGTGACCCGGATCCAACCTTAAGTTATTTCTGTAATTAAACAATGAAAGGGGGTGGGAATCCGTAAAACTTCCGATCCGTTTTAACAGGGTACTTCTTGTGGGAGCGGAGTTTCTTGCCGGGATCCCCGACAAGGCTGCTTGCCCTACAGTGTGTCTCCCCAGCCCGACGGGGCCTGGGCTTCTCGCCGCCCCGGCCACCCCGAACACGCGGGACTCCCGTTGCTTGTGCTGTGTGGCCGGGGAGCATCTCCGGGCGCACGGGTGGTGTAAGCCCGACCCCGCCGCTCCTGGACCTGCTCGGCGCCTCTAAAGCTCCCTCAGGGTTGCTGGGATGCTCGGGCGTGACCCTGCGCTGCTCTCCCACGCTGCTCGGGAAGTTTTCTTCCCATCTGTGTCTATTGTGTTCACAGTTGGTCCTTCTCTTCCCCCTCCGCCGTGTCCTCCAACCTGTCTGTTCCCCCTCCTTCCCTCTCCCACCCCTCTACCCTCGAGCCCGCCTCTGATCTCCTGGATATTTTGTTTCTTTCCCTTTCTCAATGTGTGTTCCTGATGTGGTCCTGTCGGAAAAGCTCGTTTACTCTGCTCGGGTCTCTAGTGGTTTAAGGATAATGTTTATCAGAAGTGAACGTGCTCAACTTGTTTCCATTCAACTGCTGAGTGTGGGCTGAAATACCAAAGGTCAGATCTACAGTGAGTCGGTAGAGGGCAGGGGGAGACGAGAGGAATATGAAAACATAATATACAACAGACTGTTGATCGCTTCTGACCTGCCTGGCAAAAAGATTATTTTTTTCAGGTAGGAAATCATTGTAGAATCGGAGGGGAAAGGCAGCAGGGAGGGGAGAGCGGAGGGCGCGGGGTCGGGGCTTTTCTAACCGGGGAAGGGCACGCGTGCCCGGGCAGGGGACTCGCCCTGAGAAGCCGGCGGCTGCCCCGGCACGCACCCGAGCCCTCACCGCAGGGTGCCCCGGCCTGACAAAGCATAACGGGGGGAAGCTGTAAAAGACTCGAGCCAGTGCCAGACAGGAGCCGGGCTTGCCCTCCCATTCCTTTCCCTCCGTGCCGAGAGAGTGCCTGAGCGGTGCCGTCACGCACAGCGAGGCCGGAGCCGCGAGTCCGGGCAGCTGGTGTCTCTCGGGAGTCGCTGCCCTTGTCTGCCTTCTCCCGACACTGCTGCGTCGCAGAGGGGATCCAGGGGCGCTCCCCTTCCTCTCCTTCTCTCAAACTCTGCTCTCTTTCCCTCTCTCCTCCTCAAAACTGACTCGGCGTGCGCTGCCCACTGCAAATCGCATGTAGGCTGCAGCAGCCCCGGTGCGCGGCCGGTACCGGCGAGGCGGCGGGCGGCCGTCCCTGGCTGCCCCCGCCCATGAAGGCCTTCTCCGGAGCTTTACGGGCCCGGGCAGGCCTCCAGACAGAGCCCAACTCCCGCAGCTGAGAGCAGAGTCCCGACGCTGAGGTTTCCCAGCGCTCCGGCAGGGCTCCGTTGCGCCGCTGTGCTCACCTCGGCGTGTCCTACTCCTTCCTCTTAGAGCCGCCTTCATGAGGCCTTGCTGTGCCTCGCTCTGCTCCCCAGATGCCTCCGCTATCCCCTTGTAGGAAGAAACCAGACAAATCCAACGCGGTACACCCGCCACACCCCCCAGCCCCTCTTTGAAGCTGCAGATTTTTATTGACTTTTTTTTTTTTTTAAAGGGAGGAAGATTACCTCCTCACCTTCCTCGAGGGGAGTTGGCTACTGAGGGGCTATTAAGGCAGAAGGATGCCCTCATGGTAAGGTATTTTGTAAGCAGAAGGCCCCCTGATCCTTCCCAAAGGACATAGTTCCCCCGGTCGTGTGTGTAGTCGGGCGGCCGTATTTCCCGAGGTGGCGTGGGGAAGGTCTGAGGGGCAGACGTGGCGCTGCGGCCGGAGGGACTGTCGCAGTTGCCCTGTCTTCCCCTCCCCCAGCTCCTGCCATGCGGCTCAAAGCCGCGAAATCCTCCCCCGGAAGCGATGCAGACAGTTTGGTGGGCAAGGAACATCTTGGTGCCGGAGCAGGGGTGAGGGGATAACGCGGTGTGGGTGTCGGAGGAGATTTCGGACTCCTCTGAAGGGCAGGTAGGGAAAAGCGGGCAGAGGCAGGTGGAAGGTTAACGACAACCCAGCGAGAACCTCGGGTTATGTCCGGAGGTGACCCATCCCCGAGGGAAGGTTCTGTGTGAAATTGAGAGAGATGAGACTCAAGGAGCTTTGAAACGGAGCTTTCATTTTGTACAGAGCTATTCCTACGCGTGAGCGCATAAAATCCCACGGAATCTCCAGGGATCATTCCCGTTTTTTGCGAGGAACCAAACGCAGGATGAAGGGGCCTCCACGCATCACTGGCTGCCATGTGCATTTCCTTATGCCACAAAATAGCTGAGCGCAGTAGGTTAGCGAGGGCAGCGTGCCTTAGCAGGCAGAGGGAGAGGGTGCGGGGCCGCTCGCCATCCTGGCTGACCTCGCCGCTCACGCTCCTCTCCGAGCCTGCGAGCCTGAAAAATACCCGGCCTGACCCCCAGCTCTCAGGTGTGCTGACTCCCCCTCGTAGCCTGGGACAAGAGCACATGCACCGGCAAACGCTTGTGCGAAAGAGAAGGGGGATTTTCACAGGGACACATCCTTTCCAGCCGGCGCGCGGCTGCAGATGGGGACCGCTGCCCCCCAGCAGCTCCCCAGCCCCTTGGCGACCCCCGGCCCCGGCCCTTCTGCAGGGCCTGGCCTTGTTTTCCACTTTACCCCTCTTCAGGGGGAAAGGGCGTTTTGAAAATGATCCTGGCACAAGTTGCCGGTCTGTCGTTAGTAGATGGTGCGTTTCTTGTTACAGCCTGCTACCTTATTTTAGCTCGCTAAAAACCACCGGCTTATACATTTGTGTTTGCTTAAACTGCCCACGTTCATTTACTTGTGATTTTTACCAAAATTTAATTAACGTAGTACTCAAGCATGTACGAAATACACGCAACAACTCCAAAACTCACACAAGCTGGCAGGTAGAGAGGGAGCTGTGTTGTGTGAGAGTGCGTGATTTTAATGTTAAGAAATCATTTCAAAGTCAGGGTCAAGACGGAGAATGGAAATATAACAGGATGAAATTTTATTTAACAAAGTTTCATCACATACCAATGAGCCATGTCTGGACATTTCCTGCATGTTTATGAAGTAATGATGGGCAAAATACAATCGGATCTTGGAGTCACTTCGGTTTTCACAGACCCAAAATCTGAAGAAAACGAAATATAGCAAGAAATAGAGACACAAGGCATTTAGGTGTCCTGCTTTTGGGATAAGGACGCAACCTCTTGCGAAGCTCTCCTCCCTGGCGTGCAGAAGCAGGGAAGCTCAGCTTTAGTGGTCAGAAATGCCCACTCGGTGTCGGGCTGTGTTGGGGGTTGGGCCGGAGCCCCCCGCTCCTTCTCGAGCAGCTTCTCCCGCCGCCCGGAGCCGGCTGGTTCCCGGCTGGTTTCCCGGCTCGTTCCCGGCTGGCTTGTTCCCTGGCCCTGCCGGGGCTCTCACTCCCTACGACACCGCGGGGACGCCCCCCGGCCTGGTGGGAGAAGGGCAGGGTCTGTAGAAACTCACACAGCCCACGGAGAGTGGCTACGGACATTTGACCCATTCTCAAGAGAAAGGAGGAGACGGACAGACCCGGTTACACTGTCGGGGTTAAGCCCGCCGTCTCGGGTCCGTACAGACCCTCTGCAGTGAAGGCATGTGCGTGCACTTCCCCCGAACACGCTGAAGGCGGGTGAACAGGTGACATGAATGCACAGTAGCGCTGAGCCTGGAGAAAGACCGGGGGATTAAGGACGTCCCCGCGGACCAAGTTTCCCCGGCAAACTCCTCCTCACCTCCAGCCGCAGCCGAGACCCGGGACTGTTCCGGTTCCTTTCCCCGGCGTGGGGAGTTCCATCTGATCTATGGCATCGGTGCCACTGTCATATCCCTTTCAACCTCACTTGAATATTCAGATCGAGGTCGGGAGGGTTAGGTGGGGTGTCTTAATGATGTGTTAGTTGCTTGGACAGATTTAATAACTTTGCCGCCAATCGTACTTAGCAACCCTTCTGGAAACCAGACAGTGTCTCATTAGGGCTTTCCTGGTGCAAGCATTTGACTTGAATGAGCCGTGTTGAGTTAACTTCTATTTGCACTAGGATTTGCTTAATGACATATAGGGGAATAGACAATTCTCGTGGTCTCAGACCAGACCATTAAGCAATTGAGGGCCAGATTTTAAAAGCATATTTTGTTCTAATAAAGAAATCGGGTTTTCATTTGTCACATGTTACATGAATTTAGAGTAAATAAAAACGATAACTCTATTGTTCTGCCTTAAATTATAGGAACCAATTGGGAATTCCTAGGCAATTTTCTCCGTTTCTGCCTCGGCTTCTACAGCATCTAGTACCAGTGCCACCTACAGGAATAATTGCATTTTCGAGCTGCTTTCAAGTAACCAGAATTCCGCGTTTGAGTTTGAGAGTCCTGGTAGCTCTGTCGTCTTCCTGGACAGCAGCACGTCTGACTTCGAAAGGCGCTGTTTTTCTTCGTGGCTTTCGTTTGAGATCACGGACTGATGCAGGTTCGCTCCTCTGTACCACTGCAGTGGGAGTGACAGAGCCCTTCCCGGTGACAGAGGAACCCGGGAGACCCAGCCGGCAAAGGTGAGGGGCAGCACCGTCTGCTTACACCAGGAAGCGTTTCGGGGGTCTCTGGTGATGTCCCGCTCGGTGCCGGGGACGGGTCCAGGCAGAGCGTGGGCGGCCAGCCGCCAGCTCCCGCTTGCGCCGACAGAGCCCAGCACACCTAAGGATGCGGGGAGCTTAGGGGCTCTCCTGCACGGCGACTTAAGTCAATGCCGGTTTATCTCCTGGCTGTGCTGCTGCTAAAGGCAGCTGTGAGCCAAGCGCGGCTCTGGGGACCTCCCCTGTACACTTCGCTTGACGATTTATAATGACGAATGTCTTACAGTGGAAGAATAGTGATCCCCTCCCTCGTCTCTTTGGCAGAGGAGGCCTTGGCTGCCGGGGAGGTTCTCCTTCTCTGCGGCCGTGCAGTCCCACGGAGCGAGGCCGAAGGGGTTCGGGGGGCTGGGGAAAGGGGTGGCGAGCACCGGCACGGAGCTGGCTCTGCCGGGGAGGAAGTTTTCTTGTTTGAATCTCTGTTCACTAATCCTTTCCCACGGTTAACCGGACCCCCTAAATATTTGCTTTTGGGACCTAAGGCCGGTGACGATCCTTCCTGACCAGGCTTGGAAGTGCATCTTTTCTTTTTCTCGGTTCTTTTTCTTTAAAGGTTTCCAGTTCCTACAGCTTTGTTTGTGCAAAAACACTTTATCCAAATATGTGTACACGGATACCTTCATCCTATGCATTAGGCTCATTGATGCCCTGTTGCTCTGGTCCTTCGAAATGACCTGGGGTTCTTCTGCAGGTGGGAACATCTGTGTCATGCAGCACACAGAACACAGATGTCCATCTGGGTGAAAACGGGCCGTGTTTTCCTTCAAAACCATGTCTTCCCTTGCAAAACATAGTCACAAAACACCGAGGTGTTGGGGTTTTTTATCCCCTGATAGAGTAGGAAAGAGAAGAGAAGAGAAGAGAAGAGAAGAGAAGAGAAGAGAAGAGAAGAGAAGAGAAGAGAAGAGAAGAGAAGAGAAGAGAAGAGAGAAGAGAAGAGAAGAGAGAAGAAGAGAAGAGACGAGAAGAGAAGAGAAGAGAAGAGAAGAGAAGAGAAGAGAAGAGAAGAGAAGAGAAGAGAAGAGAAACAGAAACTAGCTTTTTGGTCTATGCTGAAAGGTTTGTGGCCACTCTAATGTTTTACTGCGTGTAGAAAACTCTGTCATTACTGCCCTGAGGGTTTTCTTTCGTAGAGATAATAAAAACGGGAACAACCCCCGCGCACACACCCCGTCGCCAACAACAACAACAAACAGATACGAGAAAAGAGAGCCAAGCTACCCTTACTCCCTGTCCCATCCCCTTCTGCCTTGCGTGGCTCCTGGGGGGCTTCAGCATCGACCCCAGAGGTATTGCATTATTGATGAGCGTGAAAACAAATTACTTGCGACATGAAAAAGCAAAGACGTAACCGGGCGCGGAATTCACTATCAGTTGCATAGTTTCATAAAGTAAACGAAAGTTTCTTCTTCTCCGGCTCAAAGGTTTTGCGATGAAGCTCAGTAGGTTTTTTTACACGGCGGATCCGGGGTCGAGCTCTACCCGCTTACACCACGCGTGGAAATGATAGTGTTATCCCACCACCACTGCTGCAAACCAGGCAAGTGCCATATTGCAGTAATCCCCAGCTGCTCGCGCCGCCGCTCCTCCGCCAGAAGCCCCTCGGCGGCACAGCCCGGGGGCGGGAGGGTCCGGCAGGCCGGCGGGACGAGCCAGAACAGCCCTCGGCGGCCGAACAGCCGCTGCGCCCTGGCTAGCAGGGCGAGAGGGTCGGTTTTCGCTGCCTAGGTTTCGTTTGCAAAACGGTTCTCTTCTGCAGCTGCAGGGAAATACGAAGAGGGTATTGCGAAATATTAATACACCCCACCAAGCTCATTTGCAAAGTTGAGGCGCCGCAAGATTTAATGCAGAATAGTGCTGGAAATACACTTTTTTTTTTTCCTTTGGAGAAGAGCGCTGTTGCGAGATTGTTGCCCCTCGCTTGCCTAAACGGGACTCGCCTTCCGGGAAGGGCAGACGCCCTTCGGCGAGGAGGAGTTTTTTTCCCCCTCGGGATTCTGGCAGAGTCAGAAAATTATATTTCAGAGCGACTTCTCCAAGAATTTTCTGCCAAATGCAGCGATAACGAGTAACCCAGGGACGATGCGGCGCCAGTCGCACTGCTGAGGGGCATTTCGGCTTCCCCGCAGCGCTCTGACACTGCCCGCATACCCCTTTTCCTGCACACGCTGATGTCCTTGTCCCAGGGGCGGTAGGCGTCTGACAAGGGTATCTCCCTGCCGGGACGTCCATCCAGCCACGAGGGATAAGGAAGACGGGCGGCCCGCAGCCAGCAACTCGGGACGTCGGGTCGATCTCTTGTCCCCTCCTGCAGCCGTTCCTATACCAAATCCCGTCTACCGCCCGGGAAAAAGGCGCAGCAGGACCAGGGCCTGGGCTGCAGAAGCGTCCCGTTCCTGGCAACTGAGTCCCGATGGGAGGAATTCCCAGGCTGGAGAGCCGGATACGGCCTTTACGGTCCGTGTGTTGTCCCGAAAAGGGTTCTTTGACCCGGTGTGTGAGAAGCTGATCCGCCCACACTGCTATGGGATTACTTTCAGCCCTGAAGCCGGAGGGAGGAAGGTGAGGGGATTTTGCTGCGCGCAGCACTGTGCTGAGCGCCGAAGCAGAGCCTCAGCAGCTATGGGAGCCTCCACGCTCTTAGCCGCGGCTCAGGCTCCATCGGGAGGTCCCAGTGCCACCGACTTGGCCCTGGCACAGGGGCCATGTCACAGGCCCTGCTGCTGACCACCTGCCCCTGACAGTGCCCTAGTCTTACTAGTGTTTCTTTTGACAATTTTCCTCCTCACCAGGGATGAGATTTGAAATATCTCCGTGTGGGACGTTTGTCTTCGGGCGTTTTAGTTCATTTCTGAGCACCTAATAAGGCAGAAAGTGTTCAGCAACGGGGGAGGGATGCATAAGGGCTGTGGGAAGCATGGCCTTTTCCTGCTCCTTGTAGGAGTCCTATATATTTGTGACCTAAATGCTTGTAGGAGATGTATGTGATTTTGAAAAGGGTGATACCAAAGCCTCCAGAGAAAGTTTGCTGGCAAGAGTTCCAAGAATAACTGCTGCAAAGGACCCCATGTGGCTCTGCTGGGGATGCTGCATGGCGACTTTCCACAACCCTGGACCAGGCTTCTCTCCATGGTAAAGCTCGATGCTTACCCTGTATCAGGGGAATCACAGGTGTCCTCGGCAGGAGGCCGAGCTGGAAGCCTCCCCTCCAGGCCCGTGAGACATTTACCAAATTTCTCTTGGCTTCCCGATCGAGGACCTAACCCAGGCGAGCGACCCTTTACCTGCAAAGACCTGCTGCTTGTCACTGCGCAGGGGCAGCATGGAGTGGCCGAGGTGGGGCTTGGGTGCAGATTCATTGATTAGTTACCATATCTATGAACTCAGCAACCGGCTCCTCAGTATGGGAAATTCATCTCAGCTTCATTGTCAAAACGTGCAGATCTTTGTCTGACATCTCTCTTACTTCATCCAGAGTTCTGTGAACAGCCTCTTAATCTTTGGATATCACGGTATGAACCACATGGTTTCTATCTCCCTCTTCACATATATACAAACACCCTCCACTTATAGTAAGATAAAGTGTCACTTGGGGAAAAAAATAAATAACATCCAGTTGTTCTGCACATTTGAAGGGTTTGTTTGTTCTTCATATGCACATAATTTGGGATAAAGTTGGGGGCTTCCATACGATTTGAATAAAGTACCCTTTCTACCTTGTAGTTTTTAACTTATACCTTCCACTAGTTAATTGTGACTATCAAAAAAAAAAAAAAAACCCAAAAAACAAACACAAACACAAACAAAAACTTATGTATTATAAATCCCACTCCTGCTAAATATAGTTGCAAAACCAAATAATTGCAATGTTGTGAGTGAAAAAATTAATTTAAAATAAGAAAATAACTACAGTTGAATTATTAATGTATTGGTGTTGCAAATTTACAATCATTTTGTATTTGCACTGTTACAGCAATGTAGAAAGTACAAAAAATGCTGTCAAGACCAGCTTCCTATACTGATAACTGTATAACTTTCTTTTTAAAAATTGTGAATATTTTCTTCCGTTTAAAATTTCTCTGCCTAATACCTTCAGTATTTCTATTCCTACATGCATAAAATACAGTTTTTCATTTGCAAATAAATCTGAACATTCTCTTCAGAGAAAAAAAGCTGTGAAAGAGACAGAATTAAATTGAGAATATATAATTTAAATTATAAAAATTATTTTTAGCTTGTCTTTCAGGAAAGTTTTTTTTTTTAAAAAGTCAGATTTAGTTTTTGTGCTCATACTGCCCGGTTTGTGCTTTCTTTGATTGTACAGGTGCACATTGAATTTTGTCTTCTTTAGGCGTATGTATCTGGCTATAGGCATGCAAGGGCCCACTCATTGGGTTAAGGGACAGGTGTTAGGCTGTCAGGACGTGCAAATTCATTGGCAGTGGGGAACGGAATTCACAGGCTCTGGGCTCTGTACTTGTGGATCGGCGTGGAAAGGCAGAGCGCAGGGAGTGAACGACGTTTGCTCCAAAGGCCCGGCTCTGTGGTGAAGTCGGACTCCCGCCGTGACACTGAAGGACCGCACGGGCTCTTTCCCGCAAGAGCATCGTTTTCCGACCTCCCCGGGTGACACCCGCTCAACGCCAGCTCAAGGAGACCACACGAAAACTGCGTGAGCGTGACTCTCGTGCCCCGCTTTCACAGCGGCTATTTCTCTTTCCCAGTCCCTCGGGACGCAGCCCCTGCTTTTTGCGACCCGCATCCGGAGGAAGAGGACGCAGTGAAGCAATACCGGCTGTGAAAGGGGTAAAATCCGCCATCGCTCGGGGTTTTATCACTTCGGAGAAGCCAGCTCTTCGAAAGAAAAGCTGTACACGGGATAGTCTCACGTCGTGCATCCTATCCCTCACCTCCAGCTGGAGCCCCCCTCGGAAAGAGGAGCAGCGGGGTGAGGCATCGGGACCGTTCAGCTTTGACTTCACCCACACGGTGCGGGTGCTGCGCGTAGCTCGGCTCCGCGGGAGAGGAGACCCCTAGCCCCGGCTGCCGGGGAGCAGAGAGAGCCTCCGGGCCGAGATACGGCCCCGCTTTCTCTCCCGGCGGTGAGGACACCGGCGTGCCACAGCCCTTCCCCATTGCACTAGCCATAAATAATAGGGAGAAAGCTGTGTGTTTAAACACACGTGTGTGTGGGTGGGTGTTTCCAGCATTAGATGTGTTTTACACGAACCGGGACGTTTTTCTGAGAGCCCGATGTGATTCCTTTCCCGGGAAGTCTACCGAAACAACCAGAACAGCATTTGCCCCACCTCCGGAGCTGATGCTCCCCGACTGTGCGCTTAAACCCAACGTGTTTTTTCCTGTTCGTTTATTTTGCTCTTGGTGTGCTTTTGGACTCTCTAAATAAGCTGCTGGTGATATCCCTAAATCCCTTCTGGCGTCAGAAGCAAACGTAGCAAATGCAGGCGCTTCTGCCTGTTTTTTCCATCTCTACTTGAATTTTTGAGGTGGATGGGAAAGGAATGGGGGTACCATAATGTAGATAGAGATGAAGAGAGAAACATTTTTTTTTTTTGAGTCTGGAGAGTGACACTTCTCCCGGCAAGAGCCTGCAGTCCGGCAGGAATGGTCCGCGGCTGACGGGCCCGGCTGGGGGAGCCCTCCTCGCTCCGCACCGCGGCGGGCGCAGCTCCAGCCGGCTGCAGGGGCAACTCCGCTCCGCCGGTTTACCAAGGCGTTGCATGCCTGGAGAGGCTATTGTGCTTATTCTAGGATATTTCTACACATTGAACGGTATGAAAAAGTGGTCTGAGAGAGAAATGGCTCTGCCCGCACCCGTGATCTTCGGGGCTGTCTGAATTTGCAGAAAGGGAATGCATGTACGTCTTCGTTCCTTAGGGAAATTTAATTTTATTCTCTTGCTAGGCTGATAGTGGGAGATATTAGAGATTTGTAGCAATACTTGTCCCTTCCTCTTTATCAGAGATCTCTCTGGGAGCAGCCACCACCCTTCAAAACGTCCCGTGTGTACCTCTGACACAGGGGACCGCGGAAGGGGCACAGGGTCGGATCTCGATGCCCCCTGGCCATCCCGGGCTGAAGGTGTGACCCCCAGCTGCCGTGCGGTTTTTTCACAGGTCTTGGGAAAGCACCCCTAGGGGAGAAGGAAACAGGCAATTGAAGCACCTTCTCCAGGCTTTGGATTACGGTCAGTGCGCCTGCCCTATCCAAACCGTAATGCTGCAAGCCTTTGGCCCACCAGGCAGTCTCTGGGTCCCGCCCAGAGCTGGGACAAAGGCTGATCCCATTGTCTAGAGGTGGCTGCAGCAGCACCGGATCCCTACAGCTCCCGCAGCCACAGCTCTCACGTTCCCCCTTCTGTCTGCCAGCCATCCTCTTAAAGTGCGGCTTCTCATTCAAAATTGAGAAGCATCTCAGCAGCTGCTCTCAGATTGCTCTGAGCTGTGGTTGGAATAACCTTTGCTTGGTGAATAGCTGGGGTGGAGGAAAGTCTCTGAGTTTAACTGTGCTGGGAATTTTCCTCTTTCGTTTCACTGACTGAAACTTTTTTTTTTCCCCTTGGAAAGTATTTCAGTCCTCTGTGATTAAACTAATCTGCATCATTTGGGATGGGCCATTGCAGTAATGGAGAATGAGACTGTGACTTTCTGGTGGGTCATGGCAAGGCTGCAGGCACTGTAATGCAGAAAGTATTCTTATACCAGAGGGTTCTTTCTCACTGACTCCTGTCCTATCTGCCCTCTGACCATGGAGGTAATACTGGGCTAAGGGCACTGTTTATAACTCCTTTGTATGCTGGAGTCAACCACACAATATTTGAGAATAACTAGTAAGTTGTTAAAGGCAGATTCAGACCTTATTCATCTGGCTTATGGTGCCATCTGCTTGAAAGAAGGCAAATACTGTACTGATAGTGGGGGTGATGATTCCCTTATTTGCTGTAACACAAGACCAAAGGAAACAAGATCAATACATTCCCAAGGAGCAGGTTAGCTCTTGTTGACAGCAAGTTTCTCTTTTTTCCTTCTTCCCTCTGATAGTCCAGGATTATAGTTTTATCTTTCTGGTTTCCCTCTTTCTCTGGTATCGATATTGCACTTGAATGAGGTCGCTTACAACCAAACAAGGGCTTCTCTGCTAATAGTCTCTGTCCTTGAAGCCCATTTTTACTTTACCAGCACTTCAATACTGTGGATGACCTGTAGTCCTTCCTGAGACTCACTGAGTGAAGCACATAAGAAATCTGTTTTTTTCTAATCTTTCTTCAGGTCATAATTGTCTCCCTGCAAAGATGCAAGCCTGAAAACCTTTCCACTGATCCCTGGGGCAGCAGTCCCTTCACGTTGATCACAGTGCATGGAAAGAAGTCCTCTCAGAGAAGCTAGTGTGGTAAAGCCACCAAGGTGATCTGCTGTGCCCAGCTGTGGGCAGAAGGCAGCCTTTCCTGCACTGCCAAGTGAGTGTAGAAGCTGTCTGGCATTTGCATGCCTGGCATTTCATGCATGGTGCCTAACACTAGCACAGTCAAGCCCAGGTTTCCAGGTATGTTCTTTCTGGGCTTATTTCTACCATCATGTACCAGAGCAAGTAGTATCTTATCAGTGAATTTCACTCAGTCTTAGTCAGGGAGGTGGAATTGGTCCTACAACAGCAACAACAGCTTTTTACCTGCATCCTTTTCAACACTCCCTATGTGGCCTTCCCACCACAATGACAAACAGAAGCTCCCAGAAAGCAGCAGCAGGTTCAGAGAGATCTGGCTCCTCACCAGTTTTGGTTTTACCAGGTGATATTTGCTTTAAGACCTTGAGCTATAAAATATCCATGCTAGTATTATATCCTGGGAAGATATAAACCCTTTAGTGCAATGGAGAACTAAACACTTTTAAATATATAATGGATATCAGTACTGACTTTTGTGCATGCTGCTTTTAACATGAATTTACCTAGTTTCTGCTTTCAGAGACCAAAGATTAAAATGACTTCATGTTCTAGACAAGTCCCTATATTTGATAGCAGGAGTGGATTACAATATCTCCCACTCTCCCTGCTATTACCCTTCCTTCTGTCCCTGCACCTAAATCTGGATATGTATGGACATTGAGGGTGAGGTTTTGTGCCTACTAGCAGCTACACTACCTGTGAGACTACTTCAGCCTGATGCACGGTGATCAAGTCAGGCTGTGGGTTAACAGCTGGGAACATCACCTCAGTATCAGCTTGCTCTGTGTGCAGTGACAGATCTCAGGTATTTCTGGAATACTTTTCTGATTTTTTATTCTCTTTCATTTAGGTCACATCCAACTCCATATTGCAAGGTGCTGAGTAACAGCTTATGATCCCTATCAAGTAATGGCTCCAGGGTTTGTTTACCAACATCCACTGGAGACTCCAGCTTTTCTGTAGAAACAGAAACTGAGCCCAGGCTTATCCAGGTATCAAACTGTCACATTCCTTGGGGCCTGTAGAGCAAACTGGCCTTTGTGAAGAATGTTTACCATGACTGTGAGGCAGCTGTGTTTAGAGAGTCGTTTCAAGAAAGTCGAGAAATAACCAGTAGGATTTCTACAACAGATTTATACCTATTTGTAAAGGAAGAACAACTGTTCACCAACTGGAGCTTTGCATCCATCACAGGTAATACAGTGAAATAGCAGTGATGAGACTCAAAGTCACACAAGGATGTAGGGAAGTCCTCAGGGTCAGCTCTAGCCCAGGTTTTAATTTATCAATTATTTTAGGATCTGCTCCTGAAACATTAATAGATAATTGGTGTAGTCCTGATCTCTGTGCCCCTGCAAAGTATTCCCTCCCA
Source organism: Serinus canaria (assembly GCF_022539315.1). Lineage (NCBI taxonomy): Eukaryota > Metazoa > Chordata > Aves > Passeriformes > Fringillidae > Serinus > Serinus canaria. The sequence continues at coordinate 37,882,446 of NC_066319.1, read as the reverse complement.
GTGGGAGTGACGTTAGCTTTAGGTTTTTTCTGTGTGAGCTTTGTGCCTGCAGCCCTTTTGATTTTTTGCAGCTTCCAGCTTACTAGCTGTGGAAAGATATGCTGTCAGATGTAGGATATAAGAGAGAGCTAGTCACAGAGGCTTCTCCCAGCTTCAGGACAGGACAGAATTTTGCTATAAACAGTATCCTGTGTATCCTGTGTGTAGGGAATTCTGCCCATTTTCTTCTAAACTGCAGCACCTTTCCATCCCAGATATCTCCTTTTCCACGCCCCCAAGTACCTGACGGAACCAAGCATAGCACATAAAAGAAGACTGAGAGAACCACGAGGAAGCTTATTAAGGATGTGCCTTGGAGGACAATTTTTTTTTTTCCTTACAAATGCATTGTAGGAAAATGCCTCCTACAGACTTTGGGGTAATCTTTTAAAGCTTATATTAGTCACCTCCTTTCAGAGGTGAAACTTTTTTCATCTCCTGTAATTAATTCAAGATTTAAAAATTTTCCAGATGAAAAATTGCAGAAACTTTAAGGTATGAATTCTTAATATTTCTACCAAATCCTTTGCTCATTTCCTTCCATTTTAGCATAATTGACAATGAAGATTTTTGTCTCACTATGACCTTATTTTCTATTTTTGCTGTTGACATATATTTATGACTAAAGCATGAAGTTATCATTACTGTAAAACTGGTAGAACTGCAAAAGTTATATTTACTACCCAAGTGGAATATCCAAATATAATGATAAATGAATTAAATAACTCAGATAAAAGATTTATTTTCTCTGTATGAATGTAAAGTGCAATATTTTAGAAGCTGTAGGGCCAAGTTTTGCCTTACAACTCACCTGCTGTGTGTTCCAGAGAGGGCAGAAGCTACCAAAAAGTATGAAAGAGGATTTATACTGTATAACAGTTGAAAACTGTCTTGTAAGCTCGAACTCTCACAGCTCATGTTTTCACCCTGAAGTTCCTTGAGACAGTTATTTGATTTATGATAGTCCAGTTGGTAGCTGGCAAATGCTTACATGCAAAGAAGCCACAGAAGCCAGCAGCAGCCAAACACAGGCATCTGAAGGCAGAATTTTCTTTATGAAGTAAATCAGAAGATAGTGCAATAGTACTCCCTTACCCCCTCCCACAATGTCCCAGCAGCCCCCTGCTGCTCTATCCCTTAAGTAACTGCAGTTCAGGATGTGGTGGAAATAGTAGAAGGGAGGAAAATCAATCCACAACTGTTTCAGCAGGGTTTCACTAGGAGGAGCCATACGATGTGTAATGAACGCGCAGAGCTGTCTGCAATTCGTGCACATCCGAACTGCTCCCAGGGCAGCATTTCTGCTACTGCCATTTATCTTTGTAATAAATACTTTTCAAATCGATCAGAAGGTAAAATTGACACAAATTACTGTGATCCTTTGGTTTCTCAGTATGCTGTTTTTATAGACTTCATTCTGCCACCAAGAGGACAGTAACTCTAATTACCACATCACATACACACTTTATGTAGGACTGCAGCTTTTTGTGAAATGTTTCTGTATCTTCCTCTATATTTAGTACAACTGTAAGCACAACTGGACACGATCCTACCTAATGATTCACCTACAGTAGAAACAATTATCAATAATAACATTCTGGGGAGTCAAGAGCAGGTGGGTGACTTATCACTTGAGTTCCACAGTTCATCCCGAGGGAAAGTAAATGTTAGGTACTGAAAATGGCACAGGCTAACCCTATTCCAGGTTAGAAAACACAGGGGAAATAAAGAATGAATAATGTGGGGGACTGCCTTTGGAAGGGCATTTACCTTACTGTTACCACTGTGTTCCTTCAGGAAGCCCAAAAGTCCGTGTGGGCACATCCATAGGGAAGACAGCCACAGCTCAGCCTCCTGTTTTACCTCTTAGACTGCCGTGTCCCTCTGAGGTGAGTAATGCTGCATGGCTACTTCTAGGTGCAGGGGTAAAGGTCTAGAATGCCTTCCCACTTCTGATTAGTTTTTTCCTCAGGCAACACTAATCACTTTTCCCAGCCAGTGGGAAAGTGAAGGCTCGTGGCAGATGGGTGGCAGCACCACATGCAGGAAGCACAGCTGTCAGTGTCTCTAACCTGGCCAGGCACACGGCTTCCAGTGTCTGAGAGCCTCAAGGCATCTGCTACACTGTTCAGAGAGTAGGGGAGGGAAACTCTGCTCTTGGAGTGATTCCCAGTGATGGTTAAGGAGCATTTACTTGTGTGAGCTGGAACTCATGTATGAAGGAACAGCTGTATGAGTAGCTGACCCTAGGGAGGACCAATAGACATCAGCATCAGGAGCCCTTGCTGAGTCACCTTCACCAGCCATAAGAGACCTGGAAGGGCCAGTGAGTCACCCACCCGTGTTGTTCTGCAATTTTCTGTTTACTTCTCATTTCTGTATTGTATGAGGGCGTCCAGACCACATAAATATGGAAGAGAACAAAAAATAAATATCCCGTTTGCATATTTCCAGTATACACAGAGGCATTAAGTTTCTTGCAAAATTAGAAAAAGCCACACATGTGATTCTAGGAGTATTTTTTTAGGAAATAAATTGCAGGTGTTTTTCAAAACTAGCATTTAAACATTCTCCTTACATCCTTGTAAATGCAGGCTGGGGGCTTAGATGTCTCCCTGCTTAAATCTGCTGTATTATTTCTGTTTTCAGACAGACTCCACTGAGATCTCTGTGAAATGACTGATGTGACTTACCAGTATCATACAAGCTGTTCCAAGAATATCAGCAAGGCTCTGGAATATGGCAGGGGGACTGGAGACTTTCCTGGGAAGGTTTTACCCAGTGGTGGAAAATATATTTGTTTTATTACTTTAGCACAAGTGTCTTCTATAATGCTAAGGTTTGCTTTCAAATAAAACATAAATTGCACATCTGGTTAGAAGAAATAAATGCAATAGTGCTTCAAAGACTATCTGTCAGGCTTAAAAAGCAAAGAGAGGAGGATTTATTGGTGTTTTTATTATTAACATAAAAGCCTTGGGATCTCAAAATAGACCAGAGTTATAGGTAAATATGGGTTCTATTTTCTTCTTTGTTCACCTTAACATTTTATTAGCATCAAGCTAAAAAAGGATCATCTAAATGTTAATATGTTTACTGTGTGCACATGGATGTTAGCTTCATCAATACACAGATGTAGAAGACTGTAGAGAAAAGTATGCACTACAAGTATATTTGTCATCTTAAACATTTCAGACAGCATCTTCATTCTGGAGATATTATTTGCTTAAGAGAACCCACTCTTGTACTTTTCCAGTCTTTCAAGACTTTTGTGAAGCAGCATGGACTGCTTCTGTGCAAAGGCTTGGAATGGACATCCATTTGCAAATGAATAAGCAATGGAGGAAGGGGAGTTTCTAAAATAGATTATTTATAAAATTAAAATTTGAGGAAGCTTGGGTAAAAATAACATGTCCAAATCAGGAAATATTGGGTGGCTTGGAGACATACACATTAGATTTTCTGCCTGAGCTGCTGGTGACTTCAGCCTCCTTTCCAGGAGAAAATTACCCTATGCAATGCTGCTTAAAGCCTTGCATGAGTCACTCCAAGGTGTTGGAGGGGGCTGTACAAATCCTGGTCCCCAATTTCTCCTAAAAATTGTCTGCAAGAAGTTCAGTTTTGCTGTGTCAGGACTAGGTTGAATCTTTCATAGGGTTTAAATTAAATCCTTGGCAACCACTTTCCTGATTTTATAACAAAATCTGACCTATGTGTTAAAGTGAGGACATTGTTCTGCTGGGTTATTGCTTAATTACTAAATGAAGAAATATTAAGTACAAATTTAATGACTCATACAATATTTCCAAATGACATGTACTATAAAGTCCCATTTACTTCTACCACACTGGTGTTTAACTCACTTTCCATTATTCCTGAGGCTATTAATGTCAGTAATTACAGCAGGTAACATGTCTAATATTGAGTATATTGTGGGATAAAGCAATGTCGAGCTCCTGCAGTGTGTTTTATATTAAGTACAAAAAGCTTCTGATACAGTTAATGTAACTATAAATCTTAACTCAAATGCTTATATGTCTCGTTTATGACCTGAATAAACTCTGAGGCACAAGCAGGGCAGCTGAACAGCAGCTCGCTGCCAAACCACATATTCAGCAGAATATGCACTTACAATATCCTTTTCATATTGAACAGTCACAGAAAGACAGAAAACAGGCCCAGTATTTTCTATAAATTAAGTTGGGTTCTTTTCCAGAACACTGAGTTTAATGGTAAACAAAATTCCTAAATACACACAAATCCTAAAATCACAAATATATAAATAGAAGATAAAACTCAAAATAATGTGGAGGATTTTTTTCCAGTGAAAATCCAGCCTGTGCTCATGATAAGAGCTGGTCTACAGGTTTTGATGTGTTAAATATTGAACACCCTGGCACTTGGAGAATGCACATCACTCTGCCCCTTTGGAGAGGCTGCTGGATTGGCCTGGGTGTGGAGCTGGCCAGAAATCACAGGCACCTCTGGAAGAGCTGGCATTCACTGTCTGTGTGAGCTGTGTGAGTTTTCCTTTTTCCCAAAGGAAAACTGGGCTGTGAGGGCAAACCTTTGGAAGGAACCTTTTGGAAGGCTGTGCTGTAGGTGACTGATAAGATGATTTGGTTTGACTTTGAGCTTGCTTGGAACCACTGTTTCAAGCCCTGAGCAGATAACCTGAGCAGGAATAGTGTGTGCTGAGAACAAGGTAAGCACCACTTAAAGTCCTGTCAGGGCTCCGACTTCCAATATCAGCCCCCGTGGGCTGTGGCACCCTTGTGTCCCCAAACATCAGCACACACCTGGTGAGGCTTCAGCCCAGGTGCCTGCAGTGTGAGGGTGGCTGTGGCATGGGAGCCTGCAGGATGAAACAGGGAAGGAAATCATTTGATCCACAAAAAATAAGATTTAGGAGAAAGTTGCACTGGAGATCACAAAATTAGGATCAGAGAGAGATCAACTACCAGAAAGCAGAAACCCTACTTCAATCAATTTTCACTGAAATAAATTCCTTTGGATGGGAAGTTTTCCTTAAAGACCTTTGGTACAGTATGACCCTTTAATATTAAGCATGTCAACATTTAAATTTATGATGCTATTTTTTGTAGAGCTATTTACAACGGGAGTATTTCCCTCTGAATTTGTAATAAATCATGTAAGACATCTTTTCATTCCATTTCCCTTTAGAAAGAAATATTTGGTAGTTTAAAATATTTAATGTAGTGGAAAACCTAAAGGGAAAAATAAAGCATCAATAGACTATTTCAGCAGCAGAAACCATTCGGGACCTGCTTAACCACCTAAGCTCTTCTCCAAATTTATTTGGAAAGGGGCATATAAAGAGCTCATCACTTTCCATCTCCATTTTCATATGTGCAGCACATGCAATAGTTTAGCTTTGTACTCACACTCCGAGCTGATCTTGATGGTGAGCTGAAGTAACTTGAGATCACCATTTCTTTCTCCTTATGACAGTTCTGGAACATTTGGTTGACTAATTACCTTGTTACTAGTCAGCTTTTTTTTTAATATTTGACTTTATTTATGAAGGTACATGCACAAGAAGGGTAGGAGCCACACACACAGGTTACCAATTTAAACCAGAGGATTATTACACCACCATGCTTTCCCTGTGCTTGTGATAGGAAAACTACACAGGCAAGATAAAATTTACTCATGTCCAGTACTTCACCCCATCCATTTCTCAGTACAGACCAAACCCAAAGCCTGACACAAAGGTGTGACCAAGGTCTTCCTCAGTTAAGTGCAAATCTTCCACTGATTTCAAGGGTTGATGTTCTAAACTTTAAAGCATGGAGATTATGAAGCATAAGGTCCATAGTATGGGCTGTGTCTGTTTCTGTATCTGTGTCTTTGTGCAGATATATACATAAATATATAATACATACATATTTACTTACCTCTTGTGTTGAAGAGAAAAGTTTTTTGCTGTACCCAAACATTAACACATTACTTTTAAGAGCTGAACCCCATAAATAGCAGCATGTAATTTCTCCTCATACCTTTATTTCTATTTCTTTTCATCAGTGCCTGGCTTAGCAGAGCCTTGCATTCTTCAGAGCTCAAAAAGAAATCCAGGCAGTGACCCTACCTCTCAGGTCTCTAGTGCACACCCCTGCTGAAATCCTGGTGAAAAGCTACACAAGACTGAACCACAGCATCAGTGTCAACACTACATACATAGGCATTTATTCAGCCAGAGAAAATTATGTTCCCTGAAATACTGATTGCTGGCTTCTATAGGGCTGAGTCACATTAATCTGACAGACTGCTTCCAGAAAGAGCAGCATAGCAATAAGGATGAAAAATGTCTCAATTATTTATAGTAAAAGTGTAAGTGGACATCCTGAAGGGATGAAATTAAAAAAAAAAAAGCTGCAGTAAGGAGGGGAGACATGCTAGATGATGACAGGTGGTTTTATCCCAGTGGAAGGTAATTTACTTCAGCACTTCTTGGGGGGCTCTGTGGCTGCAGGAGGACTAAAGTAGAAGAGGATGATGAGAGAGAAATACAGATCAGGTATCAAAAAGGACAAGGAAACAGGGGTAAGTTTTAAAACTTCACACATGGTCAGAAACCTGGAGCTAAGAAGCAAAATTCAGCAAAGATGGGTGTGGACTCCCAGGGGGATTGGGACTTAAAATCTGTATGGGAGAAGCCAGCACCTTCAGTTAAAAGGCTGAGAGAAAGAATTGACAATTGAGACTGGTTGGGAGACAGGAACAGCAGTGGCTGAACAAAGTAGCCAGATATAAGGAAAGAACAGGAGTGGGACACAGATGGCTAGAGGGGAGTAAGACAGAGCTAGAGGAGGAAATGTTTTTTAGACACTATAGCCCATTCACTGGTCATTGCAGGGTAGAAAATAGATTGAGAGAACCCTGGGTCATGATGCTGCTCTGGTCTCTGCCACTAGGAAAGGTGTCCTTTGTTCCACAGAGAAGCTGGAAGCTCATTATTACTACAAATTACCCTGTTAACTCAGAGGGCAGAAGTCCATCTGGAGAAGGTAAGAGTTAACCCCAATAGCGTGAGGCATAGAGGTGTTAATATGATGCCACATAATAGGAGTTTTGTTTTTCCACTTTGCTTCATTAAGAGCCTAGGAAATTACCCACAAACACTCTCTTAAGAGAAGTCTGTGAGCTGCCAAAACAAATATGCAAAGTTAGCAAGTGCCAGAGCTGAAGTTATCTGGGCTTTTTTTTCCCCTCTCACACCAATGCACTGGCAATAGAGGAAGCCCTGCTCTCTTCCCACAGAGGATGTGTCAGCTTTATTCAGGCTGCTCAAGATAATTCAGGACTGTTAAAAGAGAGATTCTCAGCCCCTTAATCATTTGTTTCAGAGGGAATGGAGTGTTTTGAATGAAGTTCAGGGATCGGGGAAAACAATGAACACTATTTTGCTTTAAGTTATTGAGTATCAGTGTGTAGAACAGGGTGCATCTCTGCCTGCTTGTGCCACATATCTCATCAGTATATTCTTACACCAAATTTTGCACTATGGTCTCTAATTGCATGTTCCCAGTTGTATGGATACCTGACTTGAGACTCTAGGGTCTGGTTTGGCAAAGGGCTGAGCACTCACAGCTGCAGCAGGACTCAGTGGGAGCTCTGCTCTGAATATCTAAAAAAATTGCATAATGGCAAGTACCCTGACAAATTAGGAGTCTTAAACTGAGCACAAAATCACTGCACTTCTCTGTTCTTCTATTCTCCAGCTGTAAAATGAGGATAATAATTGGGGTGATTTGAAAATAAACACACATTTGTGAACTGCTTAGAGGCTACAGTCATCCAAAACAAGGGAAACAAGTTAAATTAAAATTCTTTCTTAAGATCAAGATCAACTGGTCTGTAGTTAATAGGGATTAGGCCACGTGTTAAACACATGGAGAAAGCAAGATAGCTAATGGCCTTTCCATGAATGAATGACACCCACCCTGAGCAGTGAATGAGCTAGGGATCCTGTGGGAAAGGCATGAAGTATGTAAAGGTGACATCACAAAAATGCATATGGAGAGAGCACATACAGACTCCTAAGGATGGCCATCCCAGCTGCTGCACAACTAATATCACAATAAAAAATTAGTAATATGACTCATGAGTAAAGGGAATTAGGGGTAATGGACACCTTAGAATTGTCTTTTAGATTTTAGATTTTGTGATTGAAATCAAGCTAAATATTTCATGTGTGTGGTATTAGCCAACCCTAATCCAGCTCAAAAAAACCCCCAAACCCAAACCTAACAGTATGTGTATATGCTGTTACAAAAAAGCTAATAGCAACTGGGAGACTGCCATATATTACCTGGCACACTGAAACTGTAAAGTCTGCTTTCACCATCAAACTGTGACTTATCATCTGGAAGTGATTTAGCTGTGTGGTTACCTCTGGACTGCTGGGGGTTTTGGCTCTTTACTAGCAAGCAAATAACGATGGAGAATAAGACCTGAGCACTATCAAGTAAACAAATAATTGGGCTGGAGATTTCAAGCCCAGAGGTGAGAAGTGATTTTGAAGCTAGTCAAAACTCTGTAGTTTTTATCCTTCATGGTTGTTATTAAAAGTAGCTCTGAAATCCAGATCTCTGCTCTCCCTCACTCCCCAGCCTCCTTTTCCCTTTACTATGTGGTATGCAGGGAACATTGATTGAAATATACTTCTGCTCAGCTCTGCACAGTCCATGTCCATAAACCCAGTTTGTTGTCTGAAGTAATTTGCACAGTATAGATCTATATCCTTCCCTAAATGCACACACCTGTAATTTCCATCAGCATCACCAAGAGCTACTTGTATAGAATGAAGAGAAAATAAGTGCTACACTGGGCACCTCACAAGAGAATCTCCAAATGGGTTTATGTTACCTCCATCTGACTGAAAAACCATGAAAATCACCTCCAATTAATTTCTATGACTGGTTCACAGGGCAGGTGGCCCTCCATTAGAAATAGAATAGTTATACCTGACTTCTCCAATATTTATGAACTGAGGACAGCAATTTCAAGAATATATCAGCCCAAAGGCATCATTGTGTGTGGGATCACAGCTTTCATATGTACTGCATCCCAAAATGCTTTTGCAGAGTTATCAGGCTCTGTTAGTTTAGCAATAAGTAAATGCAGAAGAAAACAGAAATTAGAAAGTGATGACAACTGAGAAGATATTTACTCCTAGAAAGGGTTGAATTAAGCTGAAGCAGAGGAGTACTGGAAAGCAGTTTCAGATGCAGGAGCCCCAGGGCTTTTACACAATACCAGCTGAGGTGAGAGCATAGAAAGGACCAAAGGGGATGCCTCAGCTACATTCACAGGTAGAAGGGAATGAAGGGGGGAAAACGTTATAAACAGGTCATTTTAGAGAGTTGAACTGATTTTTTTACTATTTTTGTAGCAAAAATAATGTGACCAACAGGACCAGGGCAGTGATTGTTCCTCTGTGCTCAGCACTGCTGAGGCCAGACCTCAATTCCTGTGTCCAGTGCTGAGCCCCTCGCTACAAGAAGGACACCGAGGTCCTGCTGTGCTTTCAGAGAAGGGCAATGGACATGGTGAAGGGTCAGGAGAGCAAGTCATATGAGAAGTGGCTGAGGGAGCTGGGTTTGTTAAGTCTGGCCAAAAGCAGGCTCAGGGGCTGAGACGTTATTGCTCTTTACGAGTACCTGAAAGGAGGCTGTAGCCAGGTGGGGCTCTATCTCTTCTCCCAGGCAACTGATTATAGAATGAGAGTAGAATAGCCTGAAGCTGCAGAATTTCTTCAAAGAAGGGTTTGTTAAGGGCATTCCCTAGGGCTTCCCACCCAAGGGAGGTGTTCAAGAGTCACAATCACCATCCCTGGAGGTGTTCAGGCAGTGACTTAAGCTGGCACTTGGTGCTGTAGTCCAAGTTGACAAGGTGGTGTTGGGTCCAAAGGCTGGAATTGATCTTAAAACTATTTTCCAACTTAAATGATTCTGTGATTATTCTAAATGTGACCTAGCACATATTATTATTTAGTGACTTATAAACCCCTATTCTCACATTCTAGGAACTGTGTGGAACGAACTTCTAAGACTACTCTAGGGGGACAACACACACACAAAAAAAAGCAAAACTTGGAAGATGTTACAGACATAACATGCTAAGCTCACATTTTCTGAAAGTATTTTCAATTATTCAGTTGAAGAAAAAAAAATACATCTCTAGTTCAGATCATATTTAAAACCAAAATTCTTTCTTAGGAGAGTAGCCCAGTACTGGAAGTCATTACTCAGAAAGGTTATAAACTCTTTGTCCAAGAAAATTTTTAAAGCTGAGCTAAAGACAATTGTGGCTGGCTTTTTCTGCTGTTTGGGATGGTGGGAAGTGCAGGGCAAATCTTCCAGTTCCCTATTTCCCAAAACCAGCAGTAGCAAGGGAAATGGGCACCCTGCATTTTTCTCTGTGGAGACACCTCTCTGTCTCTGACACCAGCAATCAACAGAAAAAAATATGCTGAAATATAAGCTATGAGAAAGCATCACAGGTCACAGGAAAAGAGTCTAATAAATTTTAGATAATGTTTCTTATTTGCTTCAAAAGTTACAGCTTATGAGTGAGATGAACAATAGCTCCCAAACCATCAACCTGATTTAGATTTGAAAAGCATTTAAAAGAGGTGTACCATCAATGAAGGGCCCCTGAGAAGGGCAGCTCTAGGAACAGTAGTGCTGCCTCATGCCTGAAAGAGGCCAGGGGTGCCAGGGAAGACTGGTGAAAGGATGTTTGTGAACCCCATGGGATTTACATGGGAGCTGCCTCCTTACAGAAAAGATTTCAGCTGCTCCTCAGACACCCAGGAAGAGAAGTGTGGGTGTGCAGGGAAAGGAGCACCTTCAGGGCCAGGTACCAGCTGTGAGGATGGAGCAGGGTGCTGTGAAGGACAGGGCTATTATGGGCTGCTGGACTGGGACTCACACAGGCAAAAATGCACTCACACACTCACAGCCTTTGGTAAATTCTGCTCCACACAGGTAATGTTCAGTGTTAATCTGAGACATTCTGGCACAATTTTTCATAAACCACTGCCATCCTCATATGTGTTAATGCCTTCAATATCCTGGGAAACTCTTTTTTTACTAGCTGCATCAATTCCTCTAGGGGCAATGGGTGTGGGACACAACAGCAAGTTTTGCTCAGCGATTATGCAACTGATATCCATTTCCCAGCCAACAATCAGACAATAGCTGAGATTATGCCCAGAATAACCAGAACAGGCTCAGACCCACAGTGTGTGATGTGGTGCCCTGATAAATCCCATACAGTTAGCAAAAGAATGAATCACAGCAACAGGGCATTCAGAGCAGTTTCACAAAAAGGCCAAGAGAATCAGTGGTCTGGGTTTCTGTTGCCTCTCTGGAGACATTCAGAAGGCTTACACTTCCATTCCTCAGCAGCTGGTCCCACTCCTCTGGCCATGGGGCTCAGTATGGTGGCACAGCCCTGTAGCCCCCCCCACCCTCTGACCTTTACTGTCCAGCACAGTCCAGAGCCAGGGAGACATTATGGCATGATGAGCCAGGCATGGGCAGGGCTGTGGAGAACTGGTACAAGTTGAGCCCAACATATTTCACATCCAGAATGTGATCTCTATCCTGTGCATCTGTGACTGTCAGGACAAAGAGATTTTGCTTCCTTTTTTTTCAGTCTCTTCAAAACTGTAAGTCAGATTTATGACCAGTCTAGGATATAGGTAGTTGCACAGATTAAAGTACTGAGTAACAAGTGACATCCCCTCAGCTGGGCTGTTGTAGCTGAGTGCATGAGTGCTCTTAGCACACTCCAGATGCAAGGGATGGTGTATTAGGTGTTCAAGAACTCTCATGGATATGTACAGGGCTTCAGAAGCAAACAGAGACAGAAATTCTTCCCTCTGTCTTCCCCACCTAATTGAAAGGACATTGCAATTATGATTAGGACTAATTCACTAATTGAATTGTAATGGGCCTTACTTTACTGTGCAGATCTAGAGAAGAGTAAGATGGTATAACATATCACATCTGCCCCTCACCCACAGGTAAAATGATTTTAAGGGCTTTTTTTTAGTTTAAGAGCTATAATTTGCACTTTGGTCAAGTGGCTTGAGAGAGTTACAGAACTAGCAATATTGGGTTAGTTATTTCTTAGAGAAAAAAAAAATCCAAGCTTGGGGCAATGCAGACACTCTTAACCCTCTCATATTTCAGTGCTTCTTACATCTGTGTATGACATTTGTCCAACATACTAAGAGAAACTTTTTGATAAAGGCAATATATTTAAATATACAGAAAGGGATCAAAAAGGGCTCATGCCACAGATTGCCTTTGTCATATTAATATTTTAGGGCAAACCTGATGCTTAAAATATTTGCCCTAACTTGCCTGAAGCACCATAACTACATGAAGCAGTGTGTAAGGTTATGTAGAAAACACCTCTTCAGAAACACTTCTAACACTAAAACAGTTCCCTGCTGCAAACAGGGACTGTCTGATACCTCAAGAACACCTGGGTGTTGCCAACTTCTGAACTTCTAGTGACCACTGAAACTTCCAGACATGTCCTTTCTGCACTTTTTTATTGGTTAAGTTCACAGAAACCCTACTTAATTATTGCATAATGCCTTCATGAATCAAGTTTTTACTGTGCAATTCTAGTTGCAGTAAAATAAGTGTGCTTCATATGTTAACAATTACAAGCTAGATTTATGAAACATCACACAATGTTTGCATTGGCCTTTCTAACTGCTTTATTCACAAAACAGTGTTAATACACCTAAAATAAATTCAACTTCCTTCTGAAACTCATTAAACTCTTGTGTCTCGGCACAGATACTCTTTAGTCTCCATGCACTCTAGGAATGTATCACATAAAATAAAGATGCTACGTTCCTCCTACTCTGTTCTCCTTTTCAACCAGGCAGATGTGCTGGACATGGCTGGAGGCAGGTCTAAGCTGCATTTTACTGGGTTTGAAGTTACAGGCACATCATCTGTGATGGACTCAGCCCTGGAGAGCCAAGGGAATTACAGCAAGGATCTATTCCACCATAAAAGGACACCAAGAAGAATTTTGCTTTGAAGTTCTAATCTGTGCTGCAAGTTCATGTTTGCTCTCCTTCCACTGGCTTCAGTGAATGTCATCTGTACTCACACAGCTGTAAAATGTTATTTATACCTACAAGTCTAGTGGGGTCAGAGCTCCACAGAAATGGTGTAAGAGAAGAAGCCAGAGCTGCCTTCCTGTAAGTCCTTAAGGACTGTCCACAGTGCAAGGTAGGTCCATAGCAGCAGAACTTTGCTTTTTCAAATCATGTTTCATCTAGATAGAAACTCAAATTAGATTTATTTGGTAAGAAATATTTACTTTCTTATTTAGTACTATCTGACCTTTATAAAGTAACTTCCAGTTTTATATTATAAGACAAAATAATTTCTTTTCTAATTCCTTTTTTGCAAAGTTTGGCTTGTTTCTGTTGTTTCTGTTGTTTTGGTGTTTGTTTGTTTGTTTTTAATATGGACACACATATAAATTTATTTAGCTTTTTGTAGAACATGATTATAAAAGGGACTGCAAGGAAGAAATTGGTGATGTAGAGGACTCTGCATAAGCAGCATATCACTGCTTTTTGTAGATCCAAGAAATCATAACAGTTCAACCAAAAGCCAAGTGATTTCCTGCTTGGAACGTGTGATCAGCTTGGAAAAAGTGTGGTTTAGTGCAATCTGTTTCCTGCCCAACTACAATTTTGCCTTTGGCTAGACTAGCACCACAAGTCATAATCAATTAAAGTTCTTGTTTATCCTTTTGGAACAAGCACTCAAGCTTTTTTTTTGTGAAAGTCTTAATGGTGAGTATATGTGTAAGTGTGAATGTTTTCCTATGTCATTCATATTAATGAAGGCTTGCAGGTGTATTTGCAACACGTTTTCTAAAGTAACTTGCAGAAAATATTTTTTCTTTTCCTTCTCTGGATGGAGACAGGCTCCCTCCAGCATCTGCATATGAAATCACATTTTGTGGCAAATCAGACGTGCCATACCCCCAGTCAGACCATGAACTTGTACCAAGTTTAATCTCTTCTCTGGAAAAATGGTCTAGGAAAGGATTCAAACTATTCTCCATTACAGAAGAAATACACTACTAATGAGGCATAGAAATATTCCTTCAGATTGACCTAGCAAAAAAAAAATTGTTTCTTCTTCCATCACTTGAGTAATAGATGTTGACAAAGTCACTGAATTATTTGGCTCTGAGTCTGGCTGAAATTTGTCTGAATGGTGAGTAAGAAATAAATGTTACAGATGTGGCTCAGCCTTGAGCAGCAAACAGAGAATTTCCTTCTAATAGGTGATAGAGCAGTCACTCTTGTTACCCCAGGGTTCTGAAGCACAGAGGTCTGCTAGGAAGATGCACAGCATTTGCCAGAATGTGTAATCCCAGAGAACTCCCAAGTCTAATGAAATGTCTTCCTCTTTTCTCTGGGGTTTGTGTCAGTGTTCACATTTTTCCCACAAAAATTGTGATTCAAAGCCTAAAAGCAGCTCTTCTGGACTGCTAGGAAATCTTAGACCAGGAATTTGGAAAGAGTAACCCAAGAGTGCTCACCTAGTAAGGCTCTTCTGCAGAGCATTGATAATAATGACAATCAATAACTATAATAAGATTCCCTGTGTTTAAAACCAGAGATTAACAAGGAATCAAATTCCAGTCAGAAGCAAAACATCAAAATGAACCTCCCTCAGAAAAGCTCTTTTGCCTGATGTGATGTCTTGTATTTATAAGGGCCATATTTTACTACATAAGAAGGATTTTACAGATTCAGACATGAGCTTTTACAGATAACTTGTGCAGAAACAGCACAAAGGACTCTCACCTCACATATACAGTGAACTCCTAACTAAAATTCTCAGTGTTAGCACAGAAGAGATTGACATGGGATACATCAGATCCTCCTCTTTCTCTGGATACACCTTTTTCCTTGCAGCATTTTGTCTCAAAAAGGTCTTATAGAGGTAAAAGCAACATCAGTACTGCAACAGGAAATTCCATTTAAACATAAGAAAAAAGAAATTACTCTGAGTACAGTAAAAAATGGGAACAAGTTGCCTGCAGAGAGTGTTGTTTTTTTTAATGGAGACATCCAAACCCAGACAGACACTGCCCTGAGTAGTTGACCCTGTTTGAGGGGTGGGATTGGCCTGGGTTTGGACTAGATGATCCCCAGATGTGCCTTGCAACATCAACTACTGTCTAATTCTGCAGCCTTGCAAGACAAAAGAACTAAAACATGAGACACATGCTGGAAGTTTATTATCTTATCCCAGTTCATTTCAAACTTCCTGACCCTCATGAGGGTAAAGCCCTCTGACCCAGGCTCACAGACCTACACATTTTGATCACACATCCATAAAGATTTCCTCATCATCAGGGTAAGGTGTATGATGTAATTGAAAAATTGCACCAGAATATTTTCCAATGAATTGTACCCTTGTACATTTGTGATTGCATATTTGTACTTTGAGAATCAAATTTACAGACTATACATCTTCATTTAAAGCCTTTGCGTCCTTCCAGTCAGAACATCCCTGTCTGGGTCCACCAAAATAATTTCAAGTCTTAACATCATAACTGTGGTTATTTACTTCTTCTCCTGCTCTGGACATAAAGCAAAGCTCACCTTGACTTCTGAGGGCTTAGGGATTGCATCAGCAGAACCTTCTGACAAAATAAAACCCCAAAACCTTAAATTTAAGACCATGGTGTCTTTTTGCCATATCAGTTTTGATAGTGTGATTTTTGCATTGCATAATTGCACATTTAAGGGATGGTACATGTACAGTTTCTTGTGCCTGGTAATGTTTTCCAGGCCACCAGCTTCAGGTGAGCCAGATGGGTTTGCAAAAGTCAAGGAACATATTTCCACATGTATACTGGTAAATCTGATGTGTCTGTGCATAGCCATTGTGATACCTGCAGGTTTCTGTGCCAGTCCAGGGTTCTGAGAGATGCTGGTTCTGTTTGGAAGGGTAGAGCTCAGAGATGGTCAGATAGAGGAGCTATGTATATATATATATTTGCATGCACACACGTGTGTGTGTTTGTGTGTGTGTGTGTGTGTGTGTGTATGTGCTGTCTTTCTTAAGGGCTTAACAAAACTCTTCCATCTTGTGATTACCATGCAAAAATCCCAAATACAGTTATTCCTTTGAGACACAGGCATGACTGTGATTTAGACTGAATCAAAGAAAGAAAAATATTTAGAAATACTTAAACCCACCACCATATGTGCTGAATTTTTTTTTTTTTATGTGCAGTAAGCACTGAGTCAGAAAACTGATTTCTCTGCTACTTTCCACAGTTTTTATACCTGAGTAGAGTCTGTAATTTACAATCTCACTGAACCAGTGGTGGGTTTGTACCCACTTTGGACAGGCACACAGGGTTTCTACAGATGGGAAACGCGGGAGAAGCGAGCATTCAAGCCCTGCAGAGAGAACTACAGCCTGGGCCATTGGGTGTAGCAGCGGTGTGGGCGCCAGCAGAGGCTGAGCAGCCGCAGCAGCTGCCATCAGCCCTGCTCTGGGAAGCGATGCTCCGCGCCCGTACCTCTAGAGGGGAGTAGATACCTGTGCACTGCTGCCAGCGCAGCCCGGCTGCAGCGCCCCGGCCTCCGGGCTTTGACAGCATTCCTGTAAATGCCGCCCGATCCCCTGGAAAGCATCACCCTGTAAATGCCGCCGGATCCCCTAAAAAGCATCACTGGGGCTGGGGCTGGGGGCGCTGCCCTGGTGGAAGCCTTTAGCCATCCTTGCTCTGGTACCAATGGGGACTCTGTGGCATCGCCTGACGTTCTGCTCAGAGCACGGCCGCTGGCTGTGGAACAGGGCAGAGCTGAACAGGGGCGCGAGAAGTTGCCCACATAAAATAAGTGCTCCTGGGCTGCCTTCAGAACCCTTTCACTGCCACACTACAAAGGCCTGAAGACATCTAGTGCTCTCCTGTCACACCCTGGAGGATGAGGCAAAAAAGATTTGGTTAAGACCTAATTAGATTAAGACTTAATCAAGTTAAGACTTAAGCGTGCCTGCTTGCCTTGTGGGCACTCTGGGAGTGAAGTTTTGAGATATAAATTTGGTTTAGTGTAAGCAGAGGACGTGTTGCTCCTGTGGAAATGTCTGTCAAGTTGTTCCACAGAAGTCCTGAACATCAGTAAAGCAAATACTCTAAATAGGAAGAATATAAACAAACTAATGAACATAAATAATTCCTCTTGCCCTCCTCATTCCTGCCAGTCATTCAAGAGATCAGGGAAGAGAATGACAGCTAGCATGGATATTGTATATAAATGATCTCCAGATGGAAAAGGAATGCCACTTACCTGCAGTTTCCAGATGTTTGGAAGAACCAGAAAACTCTGATGTGGACATTCACAGCACAGCCCACGCACAAGGTGTCTGAAGATGCTGAGCACCTCTGCTGTGCGCCTGTCTCGTGCAGATGTGCTCAGCTGGATGTAGCTGCAGTGTGCTGAGTACCCTGTGCACAGGCTGGCCGTGGATGCACCGCCTGCTCCACTTGGAGCTGCTCCACCCTGGAAGTGCAGGAGTCAGGAGCCCCCCATGCACAGCACAAGTATCCACTTTTTGAGCATGGAAGGAGGAGAAGTTGTCTTCTCTTTGCAGGCAGTGGAACTAGCAGATCTTTTGGGGGCCTGTTTTTGCTTAGGGAAATATATCTAACTTGTATTTTCTTTAGGTCCGAGCTGAGCCACAGGTAACTGATGATACTAGACAATATCCAAAACTAGAGATTTTCAGAAGTTAAGATACTGAAAAAAAAATCACATTTTCCTGTTCTGGAAAAAAACTAACAATATTGAGGAAAAAAAAAAAATTGGATAATTTTTTGCCTCTTCAACACTGAAAGTAGATTAGATATAATTTACTTAAAATTTAGAAACTCCTGCAAGTTAAAACTTTCAAATAAATAAATATTACAGAATGTAAAATGTCATGGTACCATGGCAAGACTGCATGTTAAAACACAGCAATTTTTTTTATATTGACACACCTTTCATTAAGGAAAATCTTACATTGCAAAATAGAAAATTTACACTCAGTCTCTAAACTTTGTGAGCTTGCAAATACAATATTACAAAATATATGCAATATTATTAAGTTTGGCAAAACTCTTTTGTAGAACAGAGTTGCAGCAAAATACCATCCATTTAACTTTAAATTTCAAAAGATCAAAATCTGTGTGAGAAAAAGTCCTTTCCAATTTTCTTCTTTTTTTTTAATTTTCAATGCTTATTGTATGTTGGGTAATTTTAATATTCAGCATGGAGAGGGTGCTGGGCCATCTTGTCTAGATTTTGCAAAAAAAGTTGGACCAGATGATGCTTGGGTCCTCCTTCCAACTTGCTATTCTATGATAATATGAAACTATTTCCTCTCCATGGTCAGAGCAAGGATCACTTGCTGGCCGTCAGGGATTTCTCCCCTGGTGAGAATGTGAAGCTAACATAATAGATATGTCCGTTAAAATTAACATTTCAAAATTCCTTCTTCAGGGCCTCTTTGTGCTTTTACTGATCCTCTTCCCACTCAGTTTTTTTCTGCTGGATCTTATGGCATCTGTGAGGAAGTTTTGCAGCTTTACATTGGTTTCATTAAGACATAAGCAGAAACAAGAAACTCAATTATTTTCTAGAGAGAGTTTCATATTTAGTAATTCTCTGACCTGTGCAGTACTTTGGCTTCTTTTGGACATAGTAACATTTCAAAGCAATGACTTTTATCCTCAACACAAAGATTTCCCTCCTTAATCTCTGTACCTGACTCCAGCTGATTCCTCTTTCAAAGGTCATTGCAGAAAACAGAGCAGACCTTTGGCTACATTCACTGCCTTGATCCCCTTCTGCTAGGCTGAAAATCGCAGTTAGAGAGGATGAGAGAGTTGTTGAGTTGCAAAAACTCACAATATCCCTCTTATATTTGCTTTTGTGATCTTGAAAGGCCAAGAAAACACATTGTAGTCAACAACAGCAAAAATTCCTAGGCTTGCTAAAATTCTTCCTAGGAGGTGAAATAATCACAGCATTTCTAAGGACTCCCTGGTTTATTTTAGAATTGCTTCTTTTTTGACCATATGCACTTGTATGGATATGAAAAGTGACTTGAGGTAAACAGAAATCAGATAAAGGTGCTCCAATTTATTATATTTATTGCCGATTCCATGGAACCTATAACTGAAGTTAAGGTTTTAAAGTATTTTACTTTATACAGCTTGTTGGATTGAGTCAATGAAATTAGAATAGGGTCGAGCTGAGGAAAACTGTACACCCACCTTTTTCCACTCCCTTGCAAAAGGGTTTTTCACCCTCTGAATAAGCAGCAGTCAACCTCTCAGCTTCAGATGATAGGTTCTCTTCAGTTACTTGCTTGCTTGAGCAATTTAATTTTTTTCCAGAGAGAAAAGTCTAGAAAATATTTGGGATGTTCAGCCTTTTCTGAGCGGCAAGACAATGCTGGTGGCCTGTCTGATTCATCTATGTAGCTTTGCTCATTTGAGGGGAAATATCATAATTAACATCTGCTTTAATTCTGAAGTAGTTTATGGAATATTGGGATGACATAAGTTCCTCGCCAGCAGCTAATTTCACATGAGTCTGTTCCAACACCTAGACCTTTTTGGGGTATAAGTCACATCATTGAACGTGGCTGGGTCTGACTCCTGTACATGCTCTTGGGCTCTGTATTTATCCTGCTGATTACCAAAACCTTTTGGGTGCCAGGCATGGATGTCACAGCTTTCCCAGTTACCCAGCCTGCCAGTGAATGGCCCCACCTGGGGCTTGGGAGGAGAGGTACCTGGCAGGCTCACACATTGGCCTCATAGCATGGAGAGCAGTTCAGGGCAGTGTGATGGGGACAGGGCTAGAACAGGGGAAAAAACATTCTCCTGGTTCTTGGAGGTTCCCTGTGGTTTGGGGATCCTGTGGCCAGCTGGGAGAGGAGAGGAGCAATAAGATCCTCATGTTTTAAACTCAAGAGAAGTCTGGTCAGGCAAAGGAAAATGCAAATTTCCATGATGTTTAAAATCAAAGGTAAATTGACTATGAAGAACAACTTTTCCACAGAACCCTGTCAATCTATGTATCATGTAGTGGTCAGTCATAATCAAAAGAATAAATTCTGGGGGAAACAATAATATTTTTGATACGAGTAATCACTGCTTGGACAATAACTATTTTTATTAGAACAGAAAAAATATTTGTAATTTCTGTTTCAAACTTTTGGAGAAACTTATTTTCCTTAAAAAAAATAAAATCTTGCTTAAAATCAGAATAAAAATATCAAAATTGCTCATGACACAAAATACTTCAAAAAGACACCCACAACAAATGTCAATCTTTTTGCATTGACTTCAGTGCTTCCAGTTTAGGCTATTTTGTTATTTTGCTAAAGTCAAAATATTACAGCTGTATTGAAGTGCTTTGGCCATAGAAAGGCAGAGTACTTCAAGCTTATAAAATGAAACATTCTCATATTTTTCCACTGAGACTTAGGTAACTGTTTATCTTCAGACAACAAAGAACTAGCAGTGGGTTGCGGAAGGATGCATGGAAGATCACATTGTAGAGCTAGAGAAATAAATGGAGTGGAAGGTTGACAAGAGCTTTTAACTCACCTGTTTTGAAGGACTTTGTTTGGGAAGGAAAGACACTTTAAAAATAAACACTGCTAGGATTCCCTTTCTGTGCTGTTTTTATGCTGCCATGAAATATTTCAGGTTGTAACAAAGAAGGGAATGGAGGCAGGGGGAAAACAGACTGTGTTCTTCTCATGTTCAGGTCCCAGCAGCTTCCTTGTCCAACTAACATCCATAGGACTTTTTGCTGTTTATGCCAGCTGTCCTCCCTAGAGAAGGCAGCATAACACCTACACAGAACATGTACATGACAACCTGGTGCATTTCCACAAGCTTCAGCTCTCCAAGCCCTCTGCTGCCTCCTAGTACATTAGCCAGTGGCATCCAGGCTACTGGCTCCAGCATGCCCTGGGCCAGTAACACTCCACTTGCTGGGGAAAGAACTGTTTCCATCCACTTGTTCTACTGCACAACTAAAGAGTGTACTGCTCAGCTTGGAATCACTGCCAGAGCACATTGATCTCCTTCATCCCACCTGCAATGGGGCTGAGTATCAGAAGATTGCCATCTAGCTTCATTCCCTGAAGGATTTAATGCTGTTGCTGTACATTTAAGCCTGCAGACTTAGCAGCAGTTGATATTTTTCTCAACACATGGTTTTAAGGGCCTTAAAAACACCCGCTCAGTTTGTCTTTCAATCCTTCTGAACAGCACCAAATAGCTAAGTGGCAGGAAAACCTCTGCCAACTTTTTCCTCCCTAAATCCATATATACCTATTAAAAATCACTGACTCCCGTGGCATTTAGGGCTTAATCAATATTTTTCTATTTCTATCACTACCTTCTAATTTGAGTCCCCTGAACAGTGTTAATTCTTCAAGAGTGCAATGCAATATGTCATTACTGTAAGAGATAGAAGTGCAGCTTGTTATTTAAACTAAGGGCCTCACTCTGCCAATAAACATCAAAAGTATGTTAAAGGAGATACAAACACAATGCAGATGCCCTGGAAAGGCATTTTGTATTGTCAGAGGAATGGGATGAGGCCTTTGTAGGGCTGATGAGTCTCACAGATTTATAGTAATTTGAATTTTTCCTTCAAAGCCCCAAGTCCTGACATCATATGAACATTAAAAAAACAGCTTTCAAAGAAGGCTAATTTCTAGCTTTTGTGTATGCAGGATATCATTTTTCAAAAGGGTCTTAGAACCAGGTTGTCTATTACAATATGATTATAATTAGCTTATTTTAGGGGCAACATTGCAGCATGGTTTTTTTCATGTTACATCTGAAAAAAACCTGCTGTCGAAAATTCTTGAAAATATTTACTTGTGTAGTGATCTTAAGAAGGATAACAGTGAGGCTAATACATTGTTTCTGATGTAAATATAACATTTTAAATTGTATAACTCCTATAAAATATTGATGCTGAATGCTAATTATGGTGATTCTCTTTTTGATAGGCTAATGCACATCTCAGATTATGTCCCAGGAAAAAATCTGGAGAGGAAGACATGTTCAAACCCAGAGACAGAGAAACCATGCTATGCACGCTTTCTCTGTTCAGAGAGAGAGAAACCATTCAAACAGCTTACTTCTGTTTACAGTTTTCCAGCAGAAAAGGAATGGCAAGTAATTCTGAAAGGCCAAAATGTTGTTAGGAAAAAAAACCAGAAGCCGTGGCACTGTCCTTTCCACTGGCTGAAGGAACAAAGGGACATAGTCTGATACCAGTACTCCCTGGAAGTAAACTCCTACCAGTGGTGGCCAGACTGCAGCCTTTAGTATGTTGTTACAAACTCTGCCTTTTCCATCTCAAGTATATTCATAGCTCCTAAATAACAAGTGTGTCTTTAAACAGCTCTGTAGAAATGGACAAAGCATGTAGATTTTCAATAAAATTAATGGACCTATATTATGGCAGAATACAGAAGCTGTGCCAGCTGTAATTCATGGTATAGTTATATGTGATACTGTATAGAAGAAGAAAAAAAAACAAAAATGGAAAAGGAAAAAAAAAGGAAAGAAGTTAAAAATAATAACTAAAACAAAGAAATAAAGAAAATGAAAAAGGAAGGGAGTTTTCTGCACTCTGGATAAAATCTCTATTTAGTGCAATCCTTTCTCTACAATGCTGTAGAGTCTGGAAACTGTGCTGCCTGATTCTCTTCTCTGTTATTCCTATTTGTGTGACGCAATTTGCTGGACAGACAAGCCTGCCTTGGGCACCCAGCCGGGCTGGGAGCAGGCAGTCCATGCTGGAGTGCTGCTGGATGCTAAGGAGCAGCATTAGCTCTCACCTTCCCTGCTGCTTCTTGGCATGCAGCCTGTTCCCATGACATTATCTGAAGCTGGTTGTGGAGATTTATGGTTTATTTTTTTAGCAATATTTTCAAGCTGTTATCTTCCAGCTTGTAGCTATAGGCCTTTATACTCTCAGTCTAGCAAAGGCTCAGTTCTGTAAATCCACTTGTTTAGGATTTCCCTCATGTGTGCACACTAAACACATTGTTAACCTTGACAAGCAGTTAAACACTTAACCAGCCCTGCAAAATTTCAGTTCATTTTCAAGTGTTGCAAGCCTTCATTTGTCCTGTCTGTCCTGAAAGCCTGGAATGGTAAGGCAATAATAAAAGGAATAAAATAGCTAAAGCCAGGAACATAACTGGTTTATACCTAGGTAGCTCCATCAAGTCAGTGGGACAATAGAGATATACAGTGAAAATCTGGCTTTATGTAAAATAAAATCTCAGTACTCACTGGTTTTCTTAAGTCTACCTGTATTTTATTTCTCTTTTATTGTTTTGCTAAGTGCGTTTATTTAAAAGACTGTCAAGAGCTTATTAGTCAATATTGATTTGAATGTGCTTGAGTTGGCATATTTGCCTTGAATAAATGAGAATATTTCAGACTAAGACTCATGTCAGTGAGTGTTCCATCTTCACAATGGACTGAAAATGCAGGCTCTGATTCTGTATTGCACTATTATGTTCTGTAGTTAGGGTAACTCAAATGATAGGATTAGAGATGCAGAAGAATAATCTGAAAATGTTCTGAGCCAGCCTCCCTTCATTGAGTGTGGTACACAAAATGTAACATGCATTTCATATCCTAGTCATAGTCAAATTCTGTAGCCTGAGATTTTGGATCTGGAAGAGGAAAAGGGAAAATGTTGGTGTAGTGGTTACTGCACAAGTGAAACACCAAACAGAGCATATGAGGATCAAAAATGAGCAGGAAGAACACAAACTTAAACACTCTGCGTACAAAGACTAATTACATAAAATAAAAGCTGGAAAAAATAAAAGAACCAAACGAGGCAGTACAGGAAATTTCTAAAAATGTTTCTGTTGACACTAAAGAAAGACAGAATATTTTGCCTGCAGCTGCAACACAGCTGTCACATCCAAACAAATTAAAACCCTCTGAGGACCAAAAACCACAATAAACTGTAACATTATTTAAGTGAAGCAGTATCTTTTGTCTGCATCCCAAGCCAAATTCTCATTTAAGGTGCAAAAAGGCGTCCTGGGAGCATCCAGTGGCACAAAAGACCCTTCTAGTAAGTACTTAAGCTTTTCCTCCAGGAAAGCTTAAGTACTGATTTTGTGGATGTTAAAATACATCTTCTTGCTGTCTTGCTGCCACTGTAAGAATTACATGGTTTTCCATCTCCATTCCAAAAGTCCTGATGGGATATTCTGAGGCTGCTGATTTTGGTGACCTAAGCAATCAGAAGGTGCAGATGAACACTTTTAAACTGAGTGCTGCAATACAGCCTAGCAGGCTGGCTTGCCTGCTGCGTGGCCCTTCAGGCAGTACTGTACAAAAAGAGCAGCTGGGCTCTGCATGCTGCTAGAGGTTTGCTCCCAGGAGTGCCCCAGCCTCCCAATCCCATCTCAGTTGCACTTGGTTACCGAGAAAGTTTTTGCATTCATTATAAGGTGCTTATCCTGATTTACAAAGCCAATAAAGAGCGGAGCCCGAGTTACCTTTCTGAGTTAGTGACTCTTTACTCTGCTGGTCACAGGCTGAGGTCAGCTGAGGCAGGTCTCTGGGCGTGCTCAGTGTGAGCTGCGCCACTTTGGGTGGTCGCTCTTTCAGCCACTGTGGCCCCGCAGCTCCTGGCGGCACCGGCGCTGTCACCTTCCCTGTGGTCAGGCCCCGCAGGCAGGACACGGCCGGGCTCAGCAGCCCTTGGATGGATGCTAATCATTGTGATTCCTGAGGAATCCTTGCTAACACTGTTTTTTCAATCATTTCCCTTTAGTGTTTTGAGATGTGTCTGCGAGACAGGCACTAAAAAAGAATGTTTGCTTTTTTTTTCCCCTCTGCCATTCCATTTTTATTTTCTGTTTGCAAATGCAATTCCCCCCCGTGGTACAGCAGGAAAGCATGCATAATGTAACTATGTGAGCACAGCTGAACTTTTCCCTACTCTAAAGAAAACATTTATTATGGACCGAAGCACAGAATAGCTTTACAGAGTACTTCTTTGGTTAAATACATAAAATAAACCAGCTGCTGCTGTAAAGAAACATAAAAGATTTATCAGATTAAATATGGATCGTGCAATCTTATGTTGACTGTTTAACTTTAAATGCCTACTAAATCAATGCAACAGGTCTGAATTCACAGAAGAAGTCATCCTCCTAAAGCCATTACTACTAATCATTACTTTAAGTTCTGTAAATCTGTTTGATGTTGGTCATAATACATATGAATTTGTGACCTGAAATTTCAGCTTTATTGTTAATCAATAGATGTTTTTGCTGACTGGATAAAAGACAGAGAAAGGAAACATATTAGGGAAGAAAAAAAAAAAGAAAATTTTAAAAAAATTTGAATATATCTGCTCCAAAAACCATAAAGCAGTTTTTTTTTCAATGCAAGATGCAAGAAATTCCACAAAGTGTGAACTATTATACAAAGGCTACTCATAATTACAGGTGTGACACAAAATGTCATGGCAATAGAGTGTTGTCATGGGATAAATATATCTCACTTTGAAATACTCTCCATAAATTCCACAGTCACCACAACTTCCATTTAGCTGCAGAGGGCTGGCAGGAATGTTTTGGTTTAAAATTAATCATCCACCAGTCTTCCTTCCTGTCACTAGGCTTAAGCACTGCAATATGAGGGAGAAAACCTTGGAAATGTTTCTTTTTTTGCCTAGTCCCCAAGTCCGGAGGCAGAAAGGGGTATTCACAAACCTGATTTGGGGAATATCATAATTTTGAGAAATTCAGTGAAAGCTCTCACTTAGCTGCAGTACCCAAAAAAGTAAGTTTGCTCTAACTCAAACAGAACTGACTATTAGGTATTTCAAGTGGTTAGTATTTGACCTGCAAAAATCTGCAAAAATATTATCACAAACAAGGGCTCCAGCACTAATAATTCCATGTATTTTAATTTAGAAAGGATGTCAGCGCACAATCAGTCACCAGAGAAGTTAGCAGATGATTCAGTTGAGTTTAAAATTGTGGGTGAGGAGCTGACTCCACACTCCTAAAGAAAGCAACAATGATGTACAACGTTACACTGGGATCTGCTTGAAAAAGAGGGCAGAGATGGGGAGGGTCAGCAGTCATTTATTCACTATTAGTTATTGTGTGTTCTTTTAGCCCCTTGGCTTTTTGTACCCCCTGCTTCCTGAGGCTGTGTTCAGGATTTGTCTGATGCCTCAGCTGGCATCTTCTCTGACAAACCTGCCAGAGGATTTGTTGGCTGTTTTTGTAGGGCATGAAGCAGAGTCAGATTCTGCCCTGTCTCTACACCCACAAGGATTAAATTACTCTCCAGTGCACACTGCCCCTGCCCACAGTAACCTCAAGGGCAGTACCTAACTCTGAAACATCATGCAAGTCCACTCAAGGTCAAAAACACCCAAAAAGCACATCTGTGAGTATTCACAAAGATTAATTTCTCACAAGGCAGCAGGTTGTGTGCTCGGCAGTTGAGCATTGCCATGAAGTTGTGCTGGGAGAGGAACATGATGACAAGTGGGGGGTGAAGTGGTGTGAAAGCAAATTGGATTTATCTACATCATTAATTGTTGC
This sequence comes from Serinus canaria, assembly GCF_022539315.1. Lineage (NCBI taxonomy): Eukaryota > Metazoa > Chordata > Aves > Passeriformes > Fringillidae > Serinus > Serinus canaria. Next base: position 37,855,675 of record NC_066319.1, on the reverse strand, counting down.
CCATAAGTAAAAATTAGCTTTTCCTTTTTTAACAGCACTAGTGCCTGGCTGAAAACTTTATGAGCAATTGCTTCTGGCTTTTTTTATGGGAGCTCCAGCAGCTCATATTTTGGAAGTTGTTACTTAATATGATGTCACTGGCTCTGCAGGTGAGTAAAACACCCAAATAACTTTTTCTTTTGAAATATTCTTGCAGCAGCTGTTTCAACATATGAATCATAGCTTCTCTGCCTTGACAACTGCAGCCATTTGAATAGCTTCACTGAACAAAAGCATGACATACACAAATCCAGAATGAAACACAAATGTTTCCATGAAATACCTGTTTCCACAAACTCATACAAGTGATTATTTAGAATTTTTAAGGCATTTTATGTAGTTAATACACTATGTGGATACCCAACCATCATACCACATACAGCTACAGTAGTTGTTACGTTTAGTAGACCTGATTAAGTAGAATCTGATGCTGTTTTAAAGGCAAGGAAATAGATTGAGGAAGCACAAAACCATATGAGATAGAAGTGGCAGAACCAACTTACATTTCAGAATTTCCTCCATCCTGATTTACCACATCTCCTTTAGATCAGGTTACTTTATTACTGAAGTTGGATTTTGACAATTGCTGTGCAAATGAACCTTTGAGAAAATAACTTGAGGGGATACTACATGTAAAGTGTCAGTACATGTAAGGTAGCTGCACAAACTGATTACCATGTTTCAGTTAAATAATTACATTTCTGCCTCTGCCCCAAACTAAATCTGCCTCATTGGAGTCCTCACTGCCCTTTGGGGCTGCATTTATATAACATGACAGCAAAATGAGGACTAGATCTTTTAAAGCTCAGCTGCTCAGTTTCAATTATTTAGTTTGGAAAAGACCTCTAAGATCATTGAGTCCAACTATTACTCCATCATTGTCAAGGCCACCATTAAACCATGTCCCTCAGTGCTGCAACTACATGTCTTCTAAACACCTCCAGGGATGGTGACTCCAACACTCCCCTGGGCATTCTGTTTCATTGCTTGACAATCCTTTCATTGAAGTAATTTTCCTAATATACAGTCTAAAACTCCTCTGGTGCAACATAAGTCCACTTCCTCTTGTCCTATTACTTGTTACTTCCAAGCATAGGGGAAGACTGCTTCCCTGTTCCTGCTGACCGCACTGTTTCTGGTACAAGTCAGAAAAATTATTTAATAAAGTATGACAGGATAGAGAAATTGCTAGAGGTTCTTCTGGCCTCTTAATGCAACCTCTGATGGCAGGGGATGTTCATGTTATTGTCAGAAAATGACTGCAAATAATTTTTAAAATATAAACTATGGAGTGGGCAAAAATAACAGAAAAAATGCTAAATCATGGGTTGAAAGAAGAAATCCACGACAGCTGTGAAGACAGACATAGAGGAAGAAAAGAAGAATCATCAACTGTGAGATATAAAGGCCAATATTATGTAAAATACTGAGTATCAAAAGTCTGTATACATATACATGCATAAAATATAGAGAATTATATGTGTGGAGCTTGTTGTAAGTGAAAATAAACTATAGCTCCTTGCTGCACAAACCTGTGGGAGCAATATTTTTTTACAACATACATTTGCAGGAGCAAAACCCAGCTGAATATCAAGTCATAAAAAACCTGAAAAACATCATAATATGATTTTTAATTACATGGAAATGGAGACATTTATGTCTGTACTTTGGCCCATGTACAGTCAAATAGAAAATTTGATTTTATTGCTATGCCCTGGACGTGACTCCCCTTTAACTGCCTGATGGTAATTTGTACAGCCAAAGTCTCTGTCACTCACTGTGTGGCATGCTTGAGCCATAGCTTCACTCAGCTAACTGCAGGTGAAGTCAGCAATTATTTTACTCTTTTGTATTTTAAAGGCTGCTGTAGTCAACAGTGTGTAAACAATAGGGAAAATTCAGCCTAAGAGTGATAAGAAACTTCAATTTTAAAATTGAGTCTCTGTACTCATATCTTTTTACCTGCAGCATCAGGAACAAATCTGTCAGTTCTGGAAACAGCCATGAAATACCCTTTCTCAAAAATTTTCTGTTGGGATCTACAAGTGCCTTTTGCATAATTTCACAAAGCACAAGGATATCTTATTTTCTGCCTGAAATCTGGAGGAAAAAAAAAAGCCTCAACCAAATTTGATAGATGGTCAAATGTCTCAAATCCCATTATGGTCACAGAAGGTTTGTGTGTGTGGCTTGAGAAAATCCCATGGTTTTGGCTTACTAGTTGGAAATATGTTCTTGACATTGTAGCAGCCTGCACATGTGATAGCCAGTCCATCAAGGTGTACCCAGCCTTGACAAGTCCTAGAGGAAGAAAATAAAGCCTTATGAAAATTATAAAGGGACCTTTTAGAATTCTGCAATTTTGGCTGACAATTTTATTCTAATAATTTGATAGAATTTAACTAATAGAGGATATTTATCATTTAGCTTAATGACTACTTTAAAATGTGATACAATGTAGTGTAGAACGAGGAATTACACATTGAAATCAAGTATATATCCTTCTAAATGATCCAAAGCACAAAATGCCTTTTGTCATTATGAAGGTGTGTTGAATGTGATAGCATTGGTCAACAGGACAGCTTTTCCCAAGGAAACTTTTATCCTCTATTACAGCTTCTCAATAACTGCTTAAGGACTTTCCTTCAGTCTTACCACTCACCCCATTTTCCTAGCAACACCCACTTGAGTTTTGGAGCCAGATTCTCAAGAGGCTTTGGGCACCCTGTGAAACAAAGAGTGGTTAGATGCCCAAATGCAAGGTGTATCTGGGTCAGGGTCTCTGCCTCTGCCTGAGTAGCCCCTTTCAAGGTCATTGAAGCTACTGGCTGCCCCTGAGCTCCAGATGAACTGTCTCCACCCGGGAGACTGAGCATCTTGCACGGAGGTGTCACACAGGAAGGAGAAGAGTCCACATGCCTCAGATACAAGCTGAATCTGGGCCCAAGATTATGCCCTGTCTTGGGCATGCTTTACCCCTCAGCTGGAACCTGCCTCTCTGTACATCTCATGAAGGCTGGGAGTGCAGGATAAAAGCTGAGCAAAGAGACAGATGGCATTGCAGAGGTGGTAGGTACAGAGCTTGTACTGCAGCCAGCTCTTAACAGAGCAACTGCTGCAGTTTCACGAGCCAAATAACCCCAGTGGGAAGCAAAAGCTCCATCCCCTCATCTTTCCTGGAAGCTGAGCTTCAAGGAGCCTAAAGGAAGGAAAGCACAAGCAGCTGGCTAGCCCTGCTCATGTTGTCTACACCTAGTTTGTTGGCTCAGCACAAACTAGTCCCAAACAAACTTACAGAGCAAGAGGGGGTTGTCCCTTGCTGTTTTTCTTTCAATCAGCTTGCAAAATAATTTCTCTGGAATGATCACAGAGAGCAAATGAAAAACTCAATCCTAAATCCTCCACTGCTGTGGGACATCCCTGTTTCAAGGAGCAAAGTCTCTTGCTTAAATGAAGAATGGAGAATGGAGGGCTTCATAAAAAGTGTAAGTCTTGGATAGCATACTTTGCACAGATCAGATTTAGTGATTATTATTTCTTTTTAATTAACAAGTTCTGGGGGGGAAAAAAGCCCAAAAAAACCAAAACCAAAACAAAACAACAACAAAAAACCATAAAGCAAAGCAAAAAAACCCCAGCAAAATAAAACTGATAGAAAAGGGGTTCATCATTTTGATGGGTTGGGAGTTAGTGCACCAGAGAATAAGCATCTTCAAAATTGGCTGCAAAAGAAAGTTTATTTTGTTTGTTGAAGTCTTTAATAGGTTAAAATCAATGTATTTAGGTACTTAAAACTAAGAATAGTCATTAAAAAAAAAAAAAAAAGAAATAGGGGAGCTGGTGCAGGTTGTTCAGATGTGACAAGAAATGTGCACAGCAAATTTCATTATTCTACAGGGAAAGAGAGACAAATACAACATCCAGAAATACAGAGAAACCAATTTTCCTGTAAGGTATATTCCATGTCTTCCACAGTCTTGCTCTAATTACCTAATGAGAAAATGTATTACAATGAGTATCAGCAAAAAGACAAATATGGGGTTATATTAATTTTCAAAGTCTAAAGCTGGTTTTTAGTTGAGAGGGAAAGAGAAAACATACTATTTTCAGATAATGAAGGAAAAGTGTGCAAAGTTATGGGAAAATTCCTTGCTGGGAAAAAATGAGTAAAGAATTCTTTGATTTTTACATAAAAGTTGGATTTTTGCCTGTTTTAAAATAAATTCTAAAATTCACATTAAATTCTGCGAGGTCAGGTTTTCATTCAGTCACTCCAGGGTATTGCATTTAACGCCCCTGCAGATACACTGTGGAGAGTTCCTCCTTAACGCCAGGACTACACCAATCAGAGCCAGACGGACTCTGTGTTGATAATATTTTCTTTTTCTTTTATTTTTTTTTCCCTTTCTCTCCTCCTCTATGGAAGTGTAGGGACTATCAACTGGTGTAGGAAAATACTTCATTTCTGCATCTCACATACATCGATTTGGTCAAACTGCTTTGCAATCCTCCACTGAGCACAGTAAATGAACCCATTCATGTAGGAAGAGGAGGGAAAAAAAGGAATTATAGAAAAAGCCGCTATTTTCTGAGGTGGTCGGAGGTGTTTTTGCAGCGGGGGCTGGTAAGGAGGGGCGCCAGGGATACCCTCAGCGGGCCGGGCCGCCTCTCTGGGAGGAAACCGCGCGGTCCCTCTGAGGCTCCGGTTGGCCGGGAGCAGCCCGGTCCCCGCTTCAGGGTTATCTCCACCAGTGTCCGCGGGTGGCGGAGCTGCCAAACGGGGCTCCACGGCCACCGCGCCCGCACTTCGTCTGCTCCAGCGGCGGCGGGGACACGGCCGGGGTCCGGGCTCCTCACTCTCCTAGCCCGTCTCACATGAGCCGCGGCCGCAGGTGGCGGTCGGCGGGTGAGCTGAAAAGCGCGCTGCGTGCAGTGTGAAAACAAGCAAAGATTTAAAAAAAAAATATATTGGAAAGGTGAAAATTCATTTAAATGGGCGAAGGCCTGGGGGGAGCGAAGTGTTTCTGTGGATTTATCTGGAGGGACGAGGTGGTCGGGCACACGCAGCCATCCCCTACGGGCCCACGGAGGCCAACAAGGTCTCACCCCGTGGGCCCACGGAGACGGGCCCACATCGAGGGGCGGATCCTGCCCTAGGACCCCACCGCATCTGCGGGCGGAGCACACCGTGGGCCCTGCGCGTACTTCTAACAGCCCCGGAGAAACGATTGCCCCGTCTCTTCCCCGCGGATACCGTCGGGGCGGCTCTCGGTGGGACGCCGGGGACGCCCGCCGAAGAGGCCGGTACAGAGAGGTGAGCGGCAAACCCACCTCTCGGTCCAAGGATGCCTCCCCACGGGAACGGCAGCTCCAGGGCCCGTGGGCAGACACGCCGGAGTCTGGCGGGAGAGCGTGAAATCTGAACCGGCAAACCCCGAAATGAGGCCGGGCAGCCAGAGCTGAAAAGCGTCCAAGTCTGTCTCAAGCAAAGCAAGAGATGAAACATTTCAGGTTATTACGTTCTGCCTTTGAAGAAAACCGTTTCCCGCAGATAACAATGCGTAGGTATATTTAGACAGCTCGGCTCGTCCAAGGGGAATGTGTCTTGCGCTATTTGAGAAAAAACTCTAAGAGTAAGTGCAAATATTTGACGCTGAAGAGCTCTTAAGGCTTGAAGAGTACCATTTACTTATTTCTACACATCAGTGTGGGCTTAGGATGTTAAATAGATTAAAAGGCTAAGAGAGGTCACTGAAGTAGACTCTCTTTCTCTCATCCCGACTTTTTTTCCTTGCAAAGTTTTTGCACTTTCTTTCGAGTGTCCTTGGCAAACTCCTCTTAAGAGCCACCTCGGATACTGTATAAGTTTGTGGCGCTCTGAACCCCGGCCCCCTCCCCTGCTCTGGTCGACCCTCCCGAAGCTCCTCTCCTGCGCAGGCATTCAGCAAATATTTGCCTGTGGGGTCAAGATATTAATAAGTACTTTCGGTCGCCTTTTATAGCCGGGGCGCTCGGGAGCGCGGGGCAGCGGCGACGCTGCGGGCCGGGCCTGGGCAGGTGAGCTTGGCCGTACCTGGCAGCGGGGGGGAGGGCTGTGCCCCCTGTCCCCCCGCCGGGCCTCGGCTGCCCCGGCTGTGACACGGGCACTCGGGGCCCAAGGGGACACAGGGGCGACCGCGGGAGTAGCCGCTCCGCCGAGGACGAACACGTCGTTTCAATTTAATCTCATTTAAAAAGACGTAACTAATAAATTTGTATGGATGGGGCTGCCGGAGACGTAAAGCAGAGTCGATAGTGGTTCAATCCCATTGAACCCTATTGAAAACCATGACAACAAGAAACAAGCTCCGATTTATCCCGGAGAGTTAAAGCACATTGTGGGAAGGCGTCAATCACCTATTATTCCAGATCTGAACAAATGCAAAATCTTGACTGGAACAAATGCTTCCAACAGGTCCGGGACATAGGGCTACATTTCCCTTTTGTTCACGGCCTAGCAGTTGGCATGTATTTGTGCTCCCCTCGCTCCGACCACCCAGGACGGCTGGGAGGCTGTGCTCGGAGCTGGGAGATAACTACTGTCACCAGGCACGCTTGATAGGTGGCTGCAGTAATCATGGCCTGGGAATCGTTTATATGGAGCCTGTCCAGACCCGAAGAAATATGCGGGAAGGTGGCCAAATGAAGCCTTGTGCCCCGTTCATCTCGCCCACAAATCTCGCCGATATAAATCTCACTTCTCCCTTGCCGTTATTGCTCATTGACATTTTCCCCGAGAATTGTAACTGCTCCCGGATGCGACACCCAGACCAGGGCGGGGAGGGGCGGTCGCGGCCGGGGGCACGCGGGCAGCAGGTCTGGGGGACGAGAGAGGGGCTGGGTAGATATAATCTATACACAATAGATTATAGATGCCTGTTTGGACAGGGAAATAAGAACCGACAAAGCGGTCGGAAAGAAGTGTATCTCCGCGTGCGTCTGAGCTTCCCTTTGCCGGCCAGAAGGGCACGGCCGCAGGGGTTCGCGACGTTCCCCTGTCGGCGATGAGCGGCGAGAGCCTCGGCCCGCCTTCAAAGGAAAGCTGATCTGCTGGGGAGAGCCTGGGTGTCTCCTTCTCTCCAGGCTTTGCTCCATCCAGTCGGAGTGGCCTCCCACTGCTTTCCGAGGCGTGCGCCGGTCCCTTCCGCGAAGCCGGCGGGGAGCGATGGGGAAGGGCGCTGCGGCGGGCGGGGGGCAGCGCGTCCCGCCTCCGCCCTCTGCGGTCCCACGGCTTGAGCCACGTTAGGCGACCGGCGTGAAACATCGCCCCCATCGGTCACTTCTACCTCTGCCCTGCAGCTGGGGACCGAGCCCTGTCACTGCGGGCTTGCATTTGAACGGCACGCTGGGCTGCTTCTTTCTGTACCGTATTTTCTTGTAAGTCCTCGGCGACCACCGAGGCTGGGCAAAGCCCGACCGCCGCTTCGCGAGGGGACAGGGCCACCCCCTGAAAGGATGAAGGGAAGTAAAGCTGAGAGAAGGTGCCGGTCCCGAGGAGCTGCCGCCGGGGGTCCCCGAACCGTGCCCAGACAGTGCCAGTACCCTCCTGCCGGGAGGCGCCGATCCTCGGCTTCGTTTGCTGCCTCTTTCGGCAAATGAAGCGGCGGTCGGCAGAACGGCGCGGATAAACAGAAGCGCCGTGTTTGATCTTTTCTCCCCCTCCCCAGCTGGAGTCGTTTCAGTCACTAAGGCACCCGGCCCGATGGGATATTCCCTGGGTTAGTACAACGCAAACTGGTGATTAAAAAGAAAAATCACCCCTACCCCACTCCTGACTCTTCCTTATGGACCCAGTATGCCTAGCTCCCGCTATCATCATTCTCGAGAAAAAGGTGCACCTTCCATCTACCATACCCACGAGATGTAAAAAACCCCATCCCAGAGATCCCATTCCTTAACGCACACACCCGCCAGCCTTCCCCGCCGAGAGCCCAGTCGAGGTGTGAAAAATGCCCCACTGAGGGTAGGAAACCTGCCAACAACGAGAAGAGAATTTGAGGTAGCACTGCAAACAGCCCGGCAAATAAAACAAATAACTACTTAAATTCCATCCAGATTTAAAGAAAGAGGCAAGAGAGGGGGGGAAATAAAGAGGGAGAAGTGGGGAGGGGGCTCTCGGCATGCTCTGCGGATGTCCTGGGAGGATTCACTTTGTCTGCGGATAGAAGGGACGCTGGTGGCTTCGGTGGCGGATGGAGGGGGGTGGTTGTTGGTCATCCACATGCCACCCAAGATGTTATTCACTGCTAACAATTACCATTATCTGTCCCCACTTTTGGCTAATCAGACAGAATATGTAATGATGACGCCTGTTTCCTGCTGTCTTTGGGAGGTAACGGGTTATTCTCTCATGGGGGTGGCGGGAGGGGGGGTTACACCTACTCCCATTAGGGCTTTAGCACTTGACTAATTCAGGTACTTAGCATCCTATAGACAGGGACGGTTTGAAAGCAGGCAGTGTTTGCAGTGGGGAGGACTGTTTATATAAACAGGACACCTCTGTAAACGACACTAATATTTGGGGTTAGGTGGCGATGGAAAGGAAGGTCCTCTCCAGCCGAGAGATTCCCCAGTAACTGGACGCAATCCTTTCCTCGCAGCTTTTAAGGAAGAGGGTTCGGTTTGGGGTGATATTTTTTGGGAGTGTGTGCACAACCTGCCATGGCCACATCTGGGAGGATCAGTTTTACAGTGAGGAGCATTTTGGATTTACCAGAGCAGGATGCTAATAGCATAAAGCAAGCCTCTGACCATCGCCACTCAGCGGAGAACTACACCGGCTCGCCGTATCGAGGGTGGATAGAAACAGACAGAAATCACTATCCGTGTGAGTATTGGGACAGGAATTTGCCACCTCCGCACAAATATCTTTTATTTGTTTCTCCCCATTCCTTTGACGAAGATGCGAAGCAGCTCATTGACAGTGTACATAGCCTACAGGATCGAGGGAATCCAGGCTGGGAATTTTATAAAATATTACTGAATTGCAGCAACGAATCAGAAAAAATGTCCCGGGCACGATCTTAGGACAGAAAAGATGGTTTGGTTTTTGTTGTGGCTTATTTTGGGAGGCTTTTTGCGGCTTTTTTTTTTATTTTTTGGTAGATCAGTGCATATTCCCAGCTATAGTAGAAACCAAAATCTCAGCCCGTGTCCACTTCTCTCTGTGCGCTTATCGTTTAAGCCTGCTTGCCGGATTAGTTTTTTACCCCCGTTCCACTGTGGCAAGGAATCCTGTCTTTTTGTGCTGAAGGGTTTGGGGCCACCCCACGCTCCGCAGAGGAAAGCGGAGCACACCCTTGCCTCGCTTCCCCAAGCCGCCGCGGAACGCCCTGCGCTCCTCCGCCTAGATCCACGCACCTGCCGGCGCAGCGGCCAGGCTCCAACTCGCAAACCCAGCTGTACAGCATATTGGTCGCCCCTCGCACGCATAAATTGTGCCACAGATACACGGTGTTTATTATATACCTGTGTATACAGGGTGCGCAGGGGAATTTCGTCCTTTGAATGGGTGCGGGAACACCCCGGGAATAGGTTAAATATTAAGGTAATTGAGCGGCGAGTGAAAAGCAGTTATGAAAGGACCGGGGAGGCCCATATTCTGTTTCAGAAGCCAGGGAACACGAAGGCTGGCAGCCCGCAATCCCCGGGCTATGCGCGGCGAAGCGGCCGTGCCCCTGCTGGGATTGCAGGCGGGGAAAAGCGGGTCCCAGCCCGGATGACAGCCCGGTCCGTGCCGTGAGCTAGGTTGAATGTGTTCGTGGGGTTAGCTCACATTTCTTCTTGACTGTTGGGATTAATCCGGCCCGGTAGACAGACGGGGCTCTCGCTGCGAGAGGCGTTTCAGCTCTCGGCGGCCTCCTCGATGCCTGCCGCGCTCCCCGGCCCTGGTTGCTCTCTCTCTCTAACCCACTCGCTGTCCCCAGCTTCCGACGAGAGCGGCCCGGAGATGAGCTTGCCCGACTCCACCCAAAGGTCGCTCCCCGCCCGCGGCTCGGAGGCCGAGGAGAAGAAGAAGAAGCGGCGGGTGCTCTTCTCCAAGGCGCAAACGCTGGAGCTGGAGCGACGGTTCCGGCAGCAGCGGTACCTTTCGGCTCCGGAGCGGGAGCAGCTGGCCCGGCTGCTCAGCCTCACCCCCACACAGGTGAAGATCTGGTTCCAGAACCACCGCTACAAGATGAAGCGGGCGCGAAGCGAGGGCCCCGGCAGCCCCCAGCAGCGCCCGCCCGCCCTGCTGCGCCGGGTGGTGGTGCCAGTGCTGGTGCGGGACGGGGAGCCCTGCCGCGGCTGCCCCGCCAGCCCACCGGCTCCCACAGCGCGCCCCAAGCTGGGCTGCGCCCTGGCGGGATGCAGCGCCCAGGCCGCCCTCGCCCTGCAGGGCTACCGAGCCTGCCCGCCCGCCGCCGCCCTCGGCGTCTTCCCCGCGTACCAGCACTTAGCGCACCCCGCCGTCGTCTCCTGGGGATGGTGACAGCGGCGCTCAGCCCTCTGGGGCCGGACTCATCCCACGGGCGAGGGGCCGCCCGCCCCAGCCCCGGGCTGTAGCGCGGGGAAGGCGCCGCGGAGGGCGCCGGGGCACCGCGCGGCCGGGCTCGGGCGGGCCGGGCGGAGGAGCGCGGCTCCGGGGCGGCGGCAGGCAGGGAAGAAGGTGGCCGGGGCCACGCTCCCCTACACCGGCCTCACCCGAGGGCGAGGATGCCGCTTGAGGCGCGAATTTTGTAAAACGTCCGCTCCTCCTCCTCCTCCTCCTGTTCGAGAGATTCCTTGTTAAAAATTAATGATCATCCTAGAGACCTAGTGTATTTTAAAATAGCTGACTTTTCCAGTGACTAATAAAATGATTTTTGGCAAATAAATTTTTCCCGGCGGAGAAGTGTAGTTTTGACGATTGGGACTGTTTTGTAGGATTCCCTCCAGTGCTATAAAATCTTAAATACTTGTCTCAATATCTCCAGTCGAATTTGACTTTCGAGTTCTTTTATTTTATCCATATGAGCCGGTAAATGGCAAATAAATTTTGCTGCAAGCATCTCACTGTAAAGGCGTTCATAATTCCTACGGGAAGCGTGAGCCCAGAGTCTCCCGCTCTGGCGACTCCTGCTTCCACGACTTAGCTTTTTAAGCGGCGATGTCTCCATAGAGGCACTAAGGCAGGATCCAGAATTAAGCCAATCTTTCCGATAGCCTGAAACCGTTCCAAATTTCGACTGGGGAAGGTTAGCCAAAAAAATTATGCTTTGAAACTATTTGATAAACTATTGGTTTTATTGCTTTGGGGTGAAAATAATAATATCTATTATCTGCCAACTGCCAATGGGGAAAATCCCTAAAACTCCCTACAAAGCTAAATCCAGGTCCCTGAAATATGGACTAGATCGGCTGCTTCCATCCCTCCGACGGCACCTGCGGACCACGAACGCTGAGGGAATATTTGGGGCAAAGACCCCACGGGGGCTGATGCAGACAACGTGGCAGCCGAGGAAAAGGTGTAGACGGAAAGGGACCCGCAGAAGATATTTAAGTGGGGATTTTTTTTTTTACTGTATTCCCTGGAAGGGGATAATTTCAGACGCAGTATGCCCCTGGGATGTGGTGTGCTGCCTACACATCCCAGGGAGCCCACGGAGAGCGAAGCTGGGAGGTGCGGCCGTCGCGGATGAGGAGGCGACCAAAAGCACACACCAGTTTCCGTGGGTGATTTCGGCCACCTGCCCCAGCGGAATGGCCCCGCTCTCCTCCCAGCTCTACCTTTCCCGGGGCTTCGCACCCTCCACCTGGGCGGCTCAGTGTCGCCTCTGTCCTCGGTGCGGGAGGATCAGACCCAGCTACAGTGAGGACAGGCTGGGGAGAACGAAGGGACTCGTTCTACAGCCCTCCCACCTACACCTCCTTCCCTGCTGGGGCAGGAGGCCGTGTGCCAAGACGGAGGCACAGAGCGCATCAGGCCTCTGGGCTGTGCGGGAAGGACCTGGGGAAACATAGCTTCTGTGTCACCTGGGTTTGGTTTTATTGGTTGGTTGGTTGGTTGTTGGGTTTTGATTTTTTGTTGTTGTTGTCCTTCCCCCCCGCCCTTTCCCTTTATTTTTCCTCCTGCCATCCGAAATCTTTTTTTTTCGTCTCAGCTGCTGGCCACCTTGTCTCCCATATGGATGGGGTTATCTAAGAAGAATCTCCCAGAGAATCCCTCCTTAAACCTCCTTTTGTCTTGGAGGTTGAAAAGAGCATTGTTGTGCATGAAAAGGACCTAGACAAAATCCGCACTGTTTCGATTCAGGACTGTTTAATCAGTCCCTAGTGACAATTTTATGGGTTTTAGGCGGTACAATAGCATCTTTTAAAACCTTGTGGCCTTCATGAAAACAAAGGGCTTGAATTTTATGGGCTTACAACTCCAATTAGAACAGTGCCAATGTGTATGGGAGATTATCAAATTTGTATCATAAAACCCCTCCAATAATAAATGATTACTGGAAGCTGGGGAGGGGCGGGGGGTAGAAAGGAACCAGACTTCAAGCAATGGACTTTGTCGCATGTAGTTTTAAAAGTACAGATGCTGCCCTCCTTTTTAACCCTTTGCGATCCGGCAATGCAGCAGGATCAGTGTGTGAAAATGGTGTGATAACGTCATTAGAAAAGGAAACAAAGACAACGGGACGAGACTGCTCCTCCTCAGCGCTAATCTACCCTCCGTTAGCTTGCCGAGTGTTTGCAGCATCTCACCTGGAAGGGTCCTTCCCTGACTCCTCGCTCATCTGAGCTGCTGTCCTGTCCAGGAGCCCACACACGGCCATAGAAAGGCTCTGCAAAATAGGAGGGCTTCCTTAAATTACTGCTTTTATGAGCTAATGTACATCCAGGAAACGACAGGGGATGTCCCTTCCCAATCCCAGGTTGCAGTGATTTTCTCTGATCATCAGCTGCAACGTCACCTGATGTGGGTTTCTTCACAAAAATATGTGATTTGTAAGTGTTACCTTTTACCAAGTCCAGGGAGTGAGAAAGGTGCAATTCCCGGGCACTGGAAAAGGCTAACGAGGTGCTCTTGCAGGGTCAGGGAAGGCATCTCAACAGGGGTGCATGGAAGATGGCAGAGTCATGTTCAAGCATGGAGAAAAGCAGCCCCCTTATTTTAATGCATCCAAGTAGAAAGAATAATGTATTAAATAATGAGGCAATTCAATACTCTATGGAGATTTACAGTAAAGAAAAAGTCTTGTGAATAGGATAGGGTGAGACTGAAACTATTCTTTCTTTCCTGACAGAAACAAATTAATCTGTCTAACTTTTAAGCACATTTAGCAGGGAAAATAGTTAACTTTACCAGTGGTTAAACTGTATCTAGGAGATACTGCTTAAAAAGTGCCACTGATAACAGCTTTAGGGCAAGGGAAACTTAGCACCTTTCAGTGTAGTTTATGTTACTTTGACTTGTTTTTCGGTAAGGCACGAAATCATCTCAGTTGTTGGTTTGGATTTTTTTGCCTCCTCCTCAAAGGGGTGAATGCACAGTTTCTGCCTTTTCTCTTTCTTTTTCTCCACCAAGTCCCATTGTTACTTTCACTCTGCAAACAGGCCTGTGAATTTCACTGAAACTAATGAATAAGCATACCATGATCAAGACCTAATGTCATCTTCAGCTAATGAAAAGCATTGCTGACATCTACAAACATATTCCTGTGTGCTTTATTCTTAGTTAGTAAATAAACTATCGACTTTGCAAAGGCCCAGCCCTGTTTCAGTGGGAGCCCCTGGGCACATTTGTAAACTTGGAGCTAAGACATTAAAACAAGTCACCAGATTGCCTCTATTTTTTGGACAATAGTTCTGAAAGAGCATATGATCTGGCCTCTTTATGATACTTCATGAACAAGTAGAGTGTGCCCCTGCCAATGCACATTCATCATTCATCTCTGTATATAAACACACCATGCATTTTAAAAATTACAACCGATTAAAAACATCACCTCTGAAGCAGAGCTCTGCCATGCTCCAAATTCTCTCATCACTGACTTAGGAAAGGCTCCTGGCAGCCTTGCAGTATGTATGTATTGGTTAATGAACCATCTGGAGTGTGTTGATATCTAAGTGCAGGTCAGATCTGTCGAAACTTTTGGAATTTCATACCCTTGTACCTCATAGCATTTGATAGGGGTAGGCCTTCCACCCTTGGTGAGAACCTAGCTGATGCTCTAGGATCACAGTGAGCTCACTTTGCTTTCAGAAACTGGTCATGTCCAACTCTATTTGTGGAGAAGCCCAGTTCTGGCTCTCCCTGTACCCAGTGACCTTCAGAAGTTGCAGTTCATTGTTCAAGACAGTGTCTTACTGGACTTGAGCCCCCAATAGCTGCTGCTTCTTGAGAACTGGGAACAGCTAAGATACAAGGAGGAAGAAGGAGGAAGAGGGGTTGTTCAGAGCTCTGGAATTTGTTTTCCCCTGTTGTCTGATGAACACTTGCCTGCCCACGAGAAGAAGTGAATTCTTTTGCTTTGCTTGTGTGAGTGACTTTTGTTTCCGCTCTTAAACTGCCTTTGTCTCAACCCATGAATTTTCTCACTTTTTCCTTTTAATCCTCTCCTCCATCCCCTCAGTGGTAGAATGTGTGGTGCTTAGTTGGTGGCTGGAGTTCAACCACGGCACTCAGTTTAAAGTGCTTCCTGTGGGAAAGGAGGCAATGGATGGAGAGTTACCCATTGCAGAAAAGTTGCTTTATGCATCTCAAGCGTGGAGCTCAAGTAACAGGAGCAGAGGAGCTCAGATCAACAGTAACACTATTAAAAAGATTTTTAAAATCACACATCTACTGGGTGTAACAAGCCTAAGGAGATCTCTCTCTGTCACTAAGGACAGATTACTGAGCTATGAGATCAGGTTGCTTTTTTTTGTATTCAGGCTCACGGTTGCCTTCTAAATAATGAAGGAAATCAGCTCTCCTAGACCAAGGATGTTGGCAGTTTTCACCCTGTTTTCTCTAGTGCTCTTCAATTTAAAAGAGGTCATAAAGTGTTCTGGGAAAAGCAAAAATCTCTCCAGAACACAGATACAATTTTAAAATATTCAGGATCAACGTGGAGAAAAGTCCATTTTTGACATCCACTGGTTTCAGGCTACCTTCCTGAATAAAAGGAGACCCAAACATTTACTTCTTCACAGACCTTTGCTGAATTTAATTCTTAAACTTCAGAGTTAGATATCCTCTTCAGAATCTCACAGAATTTGATTCCAGATGAGTAATATTTAAAAAGAGAAAAGAAACAGAGAGACACAGCAAAAAGACATAGGGAAACCAGTAAAAACAGTGAAAAGAATAAAACTCCTCGCCACTTTTTGTGCACAGGATGTATTTTCATGGGACTGTCCTTGCTGCTTTTGAGCAGTCAGGGTCATCTCCCATGCAGGACAGCCCTGCTGGTTAGTTTATCATGTGGACAAAAATGATTTCTTGATATTCCCACAGTGTTTGACTTTGCAATATTTTTTGGCAGGAAGCATCTGACTTTTTACACCGAGAATGCAGTTTTCATCTTATGTCCTTATTTTCCCGTTTGAGTTGGTGAGGGTTTTGGTACTAAGGTGATGGCTTTATGATACTCAACACTAGTCAGTAATGATTTTACTAAGTCATGAATTTAGCCGCTTAAAAATATAATAAAATTTTGATCTGGAGAGAAAAAAACCTTCTGTTGTTTGTGTGCATCCATGTAGGGCTCCTAATTGGACACATCCGCTTTCTGCAAATTGCAGTATCATCCATGATGATTGCTTTGCCATCACACTTCAGAAAACTCCTCTTCTGCTGCTTGCTGGGCACCATTTGGGAGGTCCTCATGATCTCTTCCATTTCTCTGTTCATTTTAGGGAGTTTCTTGCTATCAGATATCCTTCTATGATATTTGTATGCACAGTTAAAAGGTGGATGTGAATGGTTTTACTCAGCTTTTCCCTTTACTTCTGCTACACTGGCTTCAGGATGCTACTGTTGGGATCTTTAATGTTGAAGTTCTGCCTCCATCAGCACAAGTATTTCCTCTGTGCATGATTTACCTGCCTTCTACTGGTGGTTGAGATGGTGTTAATATTCTTTCCTCCCTCATATTTTCTTTTTAAGCCAGTAATTTAGCACTCTATTTTCATCACCCATGTCTAATATAAGGATCTTGGGAAAATAATTTTACTACTGTGCGACTTTCAGGCTTAGTTTTCAGAGTACCAATGTGTATGTGTGTGAATACTGCCACATCTTTGTATTCAGATTTGGCTACTGAAAAATAGCTGTATCTATGCTTCAAAGGAACCTAGACTTTATTATTGTTTTTGGCTTTGAGTACCATAGTTTAAATATTCCTTGGGGAGTGGAGAGTTGAGTTTTGAGTGCACTGAAATTTCAAGATGCTACAGGAGTACTGTTCTGGTGTTCACATTTTAAAGAGATGTTGAAGCACTCAAGAGCCTTTGTCGAAGAACTGCAAGAAAGGTGATGGCTTGGCCATCATCCTGTGGAGTGGAGGTTGGGATAGGTGTCCTGTCTATTCTAGCTTACCAAAGCAGCTGGTGAAGGAACTGAAGTAAAAGCACTCACACAGCCAAACATAATCTTGGGCATAAAAGGCTTTTCTGTTTAGTGGCAATGTTTAATGAGGTCCAATAGTTTGACAAAACCTACTCTGAAATTTGTTACAACTCCTAACTAGTAGAATAATAAGGCCTTTTTTACCAGGATTTGGTGACAAACTCCCTGACTCTGAAAAAATTTCATGGGATATTTGAGTAAAAATGTTCTCATTTAGTCATAGATATTTGCCTTGTGCTGAGAATGAATTCCAGGGATCCCTATGACTCATAGTATATTAGAGATGACAGTGCTTGGTCAGAACTGACCCTTCTGACCTTTAAGTATGAACATTTAGATTTGCTACCTGGTAGACTTCAGGTAGCAGAATGCAAATTATCACCACTCTTGGGCTTCTTTGCTTTCAGATAATCGTGAAAGAACCCAATGAATCAGTATCAAAAAGAAGGTTTTGCACCAGGTATAGCTAGAAAGCTCTTCAATGCTATAGCTGCATCTGCCAGCCACCAGGTAAATGACTTGCCTAGAAGAGTTGCTGAATTTGGGGTAGATGCAGCAGCAGGGGTAGTGGTGAGGCTGTGCAACAGCACAGGCTCTTGTTTACTGCATGGCATGGCCCCTCAGCCCACCCTGCTGATGGCAGGTGTGGGCTCTCCTGGGCTGCTTGAAAATTCTGAGCCCAGCTGCACGTAACACTCTGTGTCTGTATTTCTAGCAGCCCCACCTACAAGTGTGCAGCTATCCTAAGGCACTGATGATAGCAGAAGGCCAGATCTTCGCCCTTCTCCCCAGCACCTTTTCCCCTGCTATGGCAGCACGAAAATCACCCAGGCTGTTTGAGGTCTCCTTCTGGTCACTGTCCTTGATCCCTCTAGCACTGGCTTCACAGAAAAAGGGGGCTGCTGAGGACATCTTCAGACTTCCAAGGGCACCTTGTAACAGCTGGGAAAAGAGTTGATAAATCAACTGCTGAGGAAATGTATGTGTGACTGTCTTGCTTTTCTTTCCTCTTTCCTTGCTCTCTCTCTCCACCATCAGGCTATGCCTACTACGGAATCAGGCCAGTAGCTGCTCCTAACAGCCTCACTTTGCATTTCTCACTATTGTCACTGTATCAGCCAATCATGTAAAAAAAATTACATATTGACTTGGCAGGTGCTTCTGTTTTGAACATGATTAAATAACTTTTTATTGTCATCTTCAAAGCATTTTTACGGTCATTTACGGAGTGAAAGGGGCTCTGATTTTGTGAGTATCTGCCAGAATATGTTTGATCCTGTCATCATTTCTTCAGAAAATCACGCGCCTGTAGCTAGAGCGCAAGATATGGTAAGTGCATGAATTGTCCATTGCACTCTGCACTTACAACACTGCCTTCATCGTCAATGATAACAACAGCAGGGGAGAGATCTTGGGAGTTAAACTACCTGCTGTTTTCTCCTTGATGTTTGAGCTCTTGGATGCTGCATGAATCTCACAGATGCAAGGAGTCACTTCTTTGTTGATGCCCTGTTTTATGGGTTGTTTAAACATGGTATGCTGTTGTAATTAGAGCTGACTAGAAAGGAGGATTTCTCTTTCAGAGGAGGTGCTGGGTGTTTCGTTGTGCATCAGCATGGCAGAATTACAGCACTGATGGAGACCTGGGCCATGCTTTGCTGCTGCTCTTGGAGCTGCTCTGTGGGTTTCCTTTGGACACCCAATTTTGAGTTCCCATCAAGCTCCCACATATTGAGCAGGATTCACATGTAACCCTCAAATTTCCCAATTCCACTGAATCAGCACTTTGCTGCAAAAAAACAGCCAGAGCACTCCCCGTCAGCATGATCTATCTATGCAACAGCCTTCATTGACCTTCATCTGGGCTTACAGTTTTTGTGCACATCAAAATAGAAGTACTTCTTTCTAGATGAGTTAGGCTAGTAATATTGTGTGCATGAAGCAAAGAGAGTTACAAGTAGCGCATCTCTGTTTAAATTTAGCAGTAACCAGCTGGCCACATTCTGTAGGAAGCAGGAAGGGAGGAATCACAGGGAGGAAGGGATCTGATGAAAAATCAAGCAGAGGCTATAAAAACATTTCTCTAAAATGGCAGCATAATGAAAAAGGGATGCCAAGCAAAGAGCTTACTGATCATCTGTGTATCACTCATAACATACTCCAGCTAGCTCAGCCTTTGGTTTGGAGGGGACATGCAGGTGCTGGGAAGGATCGCTTCCCACGCATGGTATTTTCTGCAGGATTCTTTTCCACAGACAAAACTTATTTGTACTTAATTAACACCCTTTGAGAGAGGCTGTTAGAGCACAAGGTGAAAAAGGCAGAAAGTTGTTGAAAATGAGTGTCAGCATTCCTGAGAACAACCAAAATGAGGCTGAAAGCAGAGGTTTGAGTCTCCAAAAACCCCCTGTGGACTAAGTGGCTCCATCTTTCCCTCATTTTCATAGTCCTTAGTCCCCCAGGACTACTGCACCTGAACTATTGCTCTGCCATTTGTGCTTCTTTCAATGCTGACAGTGCCAGAAATTCCCTTTGAACACCATTACTTTTCCTCTCATAAAATTATTAACAGAGAACTGAAGCTCATGTAAAATCAGTTCTCATGGAACAATTTGAAAAACAAAAGAGGCAGTTAATAATAACAATGACCTTTGGCATAGCAACAAAGCAGCTCCTCACATCAGGAGGGAAAACCAATTTGCATTCAGGACTTCTTCCTTGTGGTTGGAAATATAAAAGGAATCAGACTGTAAGAGATATCTAACACTCACATGACTATCTCTAACTGTGCTGGGTCTGGCTGAGCTGGAGTTGATGTTTCCCACAGCAGCCCTCAGAGTGCTGTGCTTTGCACAGGTAGCTAGAAAGGTGTGGAAAACATACCAGTGTTTTGGCTACTGCTGGGTAGGACTGGCACAGCATCAGTGATGTCTCTCAACTTTCCACCTCTCAACTTTCCTGGCACAGCCAGGCCAGCTGATCCAAATTGACCCAAAGGAATATTCCATACCATGTGACATCAGCTCAGATATACAAGTGAAGGAAAGGACGAGGAATGAGGAGGGTAGGGCATTTGTGATGTAGAGTGTTTGCCTTCTGGAGCAACCACTACAGGTGCTGAGGCCCTGTTTCTCAGGGAGTGGTCGAACATAATTTATTGATAGGAAATAGAGAATAATTATTTTATTTCTCTTCAAGTAAGAGTATGCAAACTTCTGCTTTAGTAAACTGCCTTATCTCAGCCTATGAGTTGTTTTCTGTCTTATTTTCTCTCCCTCTTTCACCTGGGATGGGGGGTGGTAGAGCAGCTTGGTGGGCACCACGAATGAAGTCCAGGTCAACCCACCACACTAAAGAAGGAATTTTTCTGGCTGTATTACTATGTTTATGTGCCTGAGGCACATGTTTAAGACCACGCTACACTACTATTAAAAATCAATGAGTCAGATCTCAAAAATCATAAATAATGGCTAACAAATAATCATGAGGTTTAAAGGAAAAGGGATAACCTTTTTGCCTTCCAGTTTCTGTTTGAAGAACAATTTTGTTATATTTTAAATGCTGTTTGATCTATTTTGCCTTTTCAGAAGAGCTCTTCAAGCTCAGTGAGAATGAAAATGGCTTGTGTTTGCATGTATTGTCACTTCATCATTTGACCTCAAGGACTGGGACACAGAAAATATTACAGTGGCAGACCTGTGAAAATCATGCATTGATGAATTTTACATTTTCAAAATCCTGCTATAAAATAATCTTCCCCTCATGTGTTTAGCTGTCGTGGAAAGGTCCCTTCAGCCTTATCCCTGCCTTTAAAAGCGTCATAAGCCAGCTATTCAGATGGTGCTCATCACCATAGCAGCAGGATCATCCATCCATCCATCCATCCATCCATCCATCCATCCATCCATCCATCCATCCATCCATCCATCCATCCATCCATCCATCCATCCCCAGATGAGGGTTTGACTGATTAATTTAATCACCTGACATTGATGTATGCATAATATACATTTCCCCCCCTCCAAATGTACACAGCTCTAGTCCACTATTATCTTTGACTAATGTGCTATCTTTATTTCTCAGAACAGCCATTTGCCAGTGTCTGCATTCCAAATTAGCAACAGATCCTTTGAAACAGTGATTCCCCACCCACATATTTCCCTTCAAAACCCAGCTTAAGGGTATTGACCCTCTGGATTGATTGGAACAGCATCCATGAAGTTGCAGGCACAGCCAATGCCACAGGTGTGGAAAGATTCACAGGACTTTGACTGTGCCCCTTTCACAGGCCAGAAGCCACATTGCATTCCCAAAGCCCCCTTAACATCCAGTTCCCCAGGACACCTGTACATTACAACAAGTATTAAACTCCTTAGATTGACAGATGATGCCCTACTGTAAAAAAAGGAAGGAAATCAAGGCAAGAGAAAAAGTAAATGAAAGAGTGAAAGAAGAGAACATGCACACAGAAAGAGGAAGCAAAAGTGCATTGTCATGGAGTAGCCATGTGCAGCTCTTGGGAAATCTGGAGTCTCAGATGTGACCACTGCAGGGACAGACAGTGCAGGTGAAATGGCTGAAGTAGCATGAGGAATGCAGCCATTGAGAGTGTGGTTTTTGTGTGCTCTGTAACTGTGGGGCAGTGCCATGGTACTAGCATGTCCAAACACATCCTGTCCACCTGCTCCTCTGCTGCACTGCAGAGAGGGCCAGTCTGGACAGCACATCCACAGCTGACTAACCAGGGCTGGTTGGGAAGCCAGTCTTTACCTTTTGAAAGCTGTGGGTGATGGAGAGATTCATCCTGGCCTGTCAGGGTATGGTATGCCTCCCATGCTTGCTTGGTCACAGGACTATCCAAAAATCTTTCCTCCTACTTTTCTGGTAACCCTTCTGTGTGCCTTTGCTATTTGATCTTTGTGAAGCCAGAGCACCATATATAGGGGTAGGTCGTGTGGAAGAGGAGTCTGATATATTATATTTGCTGAAATGTCTTTCTTAACCACTAAATATTGTACAGAGTAAAAGCAAAGGGTTTTTTCCACCTTGCTAATCAGGAAAGAGGTAGATCTTAGCAAAGAGACAATTATGAAAATCAGGAAGCAATTTAATTGTCTGAAAACAGCTTAATTAGGAAGAATATAATTTTCTTAAATGATAGTAATCATTTTCCCGGGGATTAAAGAATAGCAGATCTTAACTTCAATGAAAAGAACTTTTGCTATCAGAAACAAATGCAATTGAAAAAATAATGAAAAGAAATGAGTAAATCTTAACATTTTTTTGTGTTGTAGTTTGCCTGTGGTTTTGGGGCTTTTTTGTTTTGTTTTGTTTTTTGGGGGTTTTTGTTGGTTTGTTTTGTTTACTGTGTAGACATGGAACCAGTACTTATCAATACCAGAACAGCTTCTAAGCCTGTCAGCAGGGGAAAGGCTCCACATTGCTGTAGGAGCTTTCTAAATGTATGGCAAAAACCAGTCAGAACCTCCCTCACTGGCCAAAAGACAAGAAAAATAGTACAGTAAGCAAGGAAATGCATTGAGGATGCAGTGTTGCTGGACACTACAGACTTCAGGGAACTAGCACTCAACACTGTTAGGGCTGTACTTAGAAGCCTAAGTATACAGTCTAAAAGCTCCTGCATCGACATGTACTTTGAGAGTGATAGGAAAGGCCTGTCTTGTTCAGGGATACACTGAATCTCTCCCTTAACTTCAATGAAAACCTCCTGATCTGCCTCATGCTTATCCAGACGCCATTTCCTGGGAGAAATAAATAACAACTGTTCCATGCACAAATATATTTTAGTGTCTTTTTATTTGCAAAGTTCACCCTTCAAGTACCAGGACATTCCAGAATTTGGGCAGCCCCTTGGGCTTATTTACACTAATATAAACTTGGGTAACAGATCATACTGAATTTCTCCAATGAAATCTATGCCTCAGCTACAACATGGTTGGAATTCCTTAAGAAGGCACTTGCACAATGGGCCAGCTCTTCACATTACTTTTACAGCTCTTCACATTATTTTTCCCAAGTTAAAACATACACACATGGCAGAAAATTTTTTCTCTCTCCTGTCAATAACATGGTGAGACTTTGGAAGAGGTTGTCCAGAGAAGCTGTGGATGCCTGAACCCTGGAAATATTCAAGATTAGGTTGGATGGGGCCCTGAGCAACCTGGTCTAGTGGAAGATGTTCCTGCCCATGGCAAGGGTTGGAACCAGGGGATCTTTAAGGTCCTTTCCAACTTAAACCATTCTATGATTCACTGATTCAATGGCAAGATGGCTGAGCAAATCCATCAGTTTGTTGAAGCTAGAAGGGCCATCTATTTCCCTGCCCATCCCTGCACCTAAAGTACACGGGAGAATGTGGGTAAAAAGGGGAACCATGAAACACAGTCCCTTTGAAAAATACTTTTTAAAAAATGCATTTCCATATTGCTACAGGAAAGCAGTGTATCAAGGATTGAAAAATACTGGTCCTACAGAAGGATTAGGGAAAAGATAGCTGGGAAGCAGAGTCTGAAAGAGACCTAGTAAATCAGTTCAGTGGAAACTAACCTACAAATAGAGGGTAAAAAAAGCTAACATAATCCTTTTGAAGACTAGCTGGAAAGCCAGAGGAAGGAAGTGATTTCTCTCCACCTCTATTTCTGATGAGATCAGTGCTAGTTCACTATGACTACTGACTGTATCCGTATCTTCTAAATACATTGCAGGAGAACAAGCAAACAAGAGTCACAAACCAATCCAAGAAAGATCAAAATAAAAAGCTAAAATACCTGAAAAATTATCTCTGCTTGGCTTAACAAAAGCAAGACTGAAACATCATTTCATTGTATCATAAAGATTTCTTCCCAGAGACACATAGGGTTATTATGCAAATAATTATGGTAAGAGACATATAGGATTTTATTCCTGAACCTTTTGCAGTAATAGGGCTGATCCACAGGATCAACTGTGCTCTAGTCTTCCTAGAGGACACCCTCTTCAGTCTAGGTAGAAAGTCAGAACAAAAATGGAGGCTGAAAGCCAGACAAAGCCAATTTGGAGCTGCTCAGGCCATTGGGAATGTGCAAATAATTAGCCTCTTAATGAAGAGGTCCCATGCAATGCACATTTAGATCACACTCAAGGCTCAGGGCAGAGTGACATGGAATGACTGCTGACATACAGGAGGCTGGCAACATGATTAATTGCTTTCTAATTTTATTCTTGTCAGTGTAAATCAGTGCACAAGCAATACTACTAATAGGTTGGGGCTGAACACTGGGGCTCTGGGTCCAGTTTTGCAGGCTAGATCTTCACAGCAGGCAAGCAGGATAACTTTGAGGAGAGCTGCAGAAAAGAGGATCTAACACCACTTCCCAAGGTAAATTCTAACTCAAGCATTGCATCTTATATCTTAACCTTCCCACTCAACCATTGTGATTGGAGAAGCTGTTGTTTTGGTTTGTATTTCTTCTTGTAAAGCAAGTTCTTTTTTTCAGGCTGAGTAGCACCTTTCACCAGCAGTGCTCAGGCTGAGACTAAAAATCCTTCTTGTAGACTAAGTCACTACTTAATGCAAGAATGGCTTGGCAGAATCTGGCTGCAGTGCTGCTCTTGTGTTGAGGAGCACTTTAGTCACCATCAACCCTTGTTTGTTTTCATCAGAGAATCACTTACAGAGTCAAGAAGTTCTTCATGCAGGCATACAAGATCTAAGAAAATATATTATGTAAAATGTGTCTTAAATTACGTTTAAAGGAGGTTTTTTTTTAAGCCACACAGGTTCTTAACTGGTTATGTGAATGCTGATGTTTCGTTTTTATCCTTCATGCCTTCTTCCTGCCTGGGGTCGGCAGCACAGGATGTGAAAAGCTCCTCTGACACCTGCTCAGCCTCACTGAATCCCTTTTTAAGATGCCAGTGCAAAAGCATTTACTTTTTTGTTTCAAACTGCAGCTGTGGGATTCCCATAATTTTCTTTCTTTATTTTTTTCTTTTTATTCCCAGGACATTTCTAGTTGTTTAACTCTCTGAACTAGACCAGAGATTTTGCTGTTGTTTTGGATTTCCTTACAGAATATGGATCCCCAAGCACAATCCCTCCGCACAAAGAGGCTGCCTATGTGGAAACCAAGGGACAGGTGCATGAGGGAAGAGTAGTCCAAATCTGGTTGCCCATGTCTTGAGCACTGGCTGACAACATATAATTTCAAAAAGCAACCCTCTTCTCAGGAAGCCAGTGCAGCTGCATTTTTACCTCACACAGGCTGCAAACCACAGTGGGAACAGATCTGCCTGTGGGATCCATAGGGATGAAAAGGCATGAGTAGTTGACACAAAACACAGACAACCTGAAAGCATCTCTAGAGATATTAAGCTTCAACAAACAACTTCAGGAGCAAACCCTGGCCCTTTCCACCATGCAGGGACTGGTGCAACCAAGGATGGAGGACACACATATTTCCTGTGGGAGCGCTCCACTTGCATTGGCACCTCCAGACCTGCAAGGTCCCACAACCTGGGGAGAAGAGCCCTTTTAGCAGGCGTTGAACTTGCAGTCAGACAATGCAATTCCCACTAAATCATGGCATTTTTCAGTCTGTAATCCCTATAATCCCAGTGAGAACAGCAAATCGTTGGTAATCTACAGAGAGGTGAATAGCAGCATATTCCATAAGTATGGAAACTGTACACTGGGATAAGTGTGAGGGTGAAAACAATGGCTACAGCTACAGAGAAATAATAGAAACTAATAATAGAAAGGGAAATATGGTGGATGACAAGTTGACCATCAGCTAACAGTGTGCCCTTGCAGCCAGGAGGAACAACGGTATCCTGGGGTGCATGAAGAGTGTGGCCTTCAGGTTGTTGGAGGTAATCCTCCCTGTTTACTCCAACCTTTCTAGGGGGAAAGGATTAAAGCCAGAAGATTTGGCAGAGAGGAGGGAACAGTTTTGTGCAAAGTGACCAATGCTAGTGGGAATGCTAAAAATTTTGGTGTGGGAAAAATCCATTTATTATACCTGGTGTGTTCATCCTCAGCCTGTTTGAGTAGAATCCTTGGCCTGTTCTGAGTAGAATTTCTGTGTAGAGATAACACATTCTCACAGCCAGGTTTGAGTCTCCTGCTGGAAGAAAGAGAGATCATAAAAGCACAGCCTTATGATGAACTGCACATGGTAAAGCCCTTTGATACACTCCCCCTGCCACTGCCCACTAGGATGAACTAAGCTTAATGGAGCCTGTGTCCCCATGTGTCTCTTCTCTAGGGTGAACTAAGCCTCACACAGCCTGTGTCCCTGTGTATCTCTTCACTAGGATGAACTAAGCCTAAGAGAGCCTGTGTTCCTGTGTGTCTCTTCACTAGGATGAACTATGCCTAACAGAGCCTGTGTCCCTGTGTGTCTTTGCTGCCTGGTGTCCTTAGGGAGGTGATGAAATAAAGCTACTCTTTGCATTTCAGCCGTGGTTTGGTGGGTGCCCTGGTTACCTGGATGTCTACATCCACACAGCCCTAGTAAGGCCACCTCTGGGGTGTTGGATTCAACACTGGTCTTCACAGTTCAAGACAAGGAGCTATTGCAAAGTGTAGCCTCTCTCCTGCGGCCGCGGGGGCTGTACGGGAGCCCGGCTGGGTGCCC
Source organism: Serinus canaria (assembly GCF_022539315.1). Classification (NCBI taxonomy): domain Eukaryota; kingdom Metazoa; phylum Chordata; class Aves; order Passeriformes; family Fringillidae; genus Serinus; species Serinus canaria. The sequence continues at coordinate 37,829,389 of NC_066319.1, read as the reverse complement.
CCGGCCCGGCCGAAGCTGGCCACACCAAGTGCCACTCCCGGATTCCCTCCGGAACCCTGGTAGTGGTTACCGTCTGCGGCGTGGGTGGCGCAGGCAGGATCTCGGCTACGAGGTACCAAAGCAAAGGAAGGAGAAGTGGATGCCCGTATAAATACCAAGGATCTTTTAATCTTCCCCAGTGGGTTCAGGGACGGGGAACCAAGACGCGGTCCCGGCGGAATGCTGATAAAGGGAGTGGGTGTGATAGGAGGAGACACAAAGCTTACCAATAATGAGGACCCAGGGAGGAGCGTGGGTTACAGCTAAGCCACTGAGGATCACACAGAAGAGGGGAAAGACCCCAGGGGCAAATCATACATCAAATTAAGGAATGACTGACACAGAGAATTCTCGAGATAAGGAGGGTGGTTACCATGACAGGCAGGGGAGGGGAGGACAGCTCCAAAAGGGAGGAAATAGGGAGAAACCATTGTGAGGGAAGTACCTGGGGGGAACCGAGAACCAAACCATTATTGAGTTACAAAAGTAATAACCGATTCCAAAAACACACAATGCCACAGAAAGGGTCCAGCAGAGGCCACGGAGATGAAAAGGGGTCTGTGGCTTCTCTCTTATGTGGAAAGACTGCAAGAGCTGAGCCTGTTTAAACTGGAGAGAAGACTGAGGGGGGATCTCATCAGTGCACATAAATATCTCAAAGGCAGGTGCCGAGAGAATGGTGCCAGACCCTTTGCTTGTGCCAGACAATAGGATGAGGGGTAAGAGCCATAAACTAAACCACATCAAGCTCCTCCTCAACATAAGGAACAGCTTCTCTACATTGAGAGTGGTAGAGCACTGGAAGGTCATGGAATCTCCCTCTCTGGACACCTTAAAAAACAACCTGGACACATTCCTGTGTAACCTGCAATGGGTGACTCTGCTTTTGTAGGGAGGTTGGACTAACTGATCTGCAGAGGTCTCTTCTAACCCTAACTATTGTGTGATCCTGTGAAATCTCTTCGTGTGGGCATGAGTAATATGTGAGGACACTTCTGTTTCCCTTGCTGGAGTCAAGTCAGCACAGAAAGAGCTTATCCTATCCCTGCTAGAACAAGTAGGTGGAGCATCTACACCAGAACAAACCAGAGAGTTAACGGAGCATTGGAATGAATTTCCAGCCTAGCATATGATATAGGATATTGCTCAAACCACCCAGACCAAACATTTCTCTAGTTTGTGACCTTAAGACAAAGCTCTGGCACATCAGCAGGTAGACAAGTTATCAAGCCACTGTAGCACCTCAGGACAAGTACCATAAGTTGCTCTCAGTGGTTACTAGTATTTGTAAGAGGACTGAGAAACTTAAGCTAATAAAGGTATCCCTGCTCCTAAATGGAAAATTGAATATGAGGCTATACACAGTTCTGAGATTTTGATATGATGAGGTGAGAACCACCAGAGCCTCCAAAAATCTAGTTATTGTGGACCCAACTGAGCACAGCACAACACAGCTGGGCCATTAGAAGTGGAAAAAGAAACCATCAGCATGGACTACAATACAGGTTGTACATGTCTGAATAGATGATAGTGCTGTCCTGATCAAATAAAAAAATGCTTCATAGATGAATCCACACTCCTATGGCTGTGCAAGGAAGCATGAAAGAGAGATTTTGCCTAGGAAGTCTCAGCAGTTTCTCCTTTCAGGTATAAGAAGAAATTTTACTGATAGAAGAAATTTTTATAAGAAATTTTTAAAGATACAGACTTATTTGAAGTCTGTGGAGGCAGGAGCATGGCTGAGAGGATGGGTAGATAAATTTCTCACGAACCATTAGCATGGAATAGGATTAAGTATGCTAAGATTGAAATGAGAAGCCTAATCATTTGAAGCTGACAGCTTTAAAATCGTACAAAACCCTGGTGTGATGCTGGGAAGAGACCAGGACAAAATGGGGTTTTTTTTGGTAATTTTAGGTGGTCACAGCAGATGGTCCACTCAGTTCACACTAAAATTAAAATTAATCAGGGTCAAATGAGAATTGCCCACAATATCAGCCCTTAAGTACTGGTGGGCAGGATGAGGGCAGTGACAGCCGAACCTCCTGCAGCCAAGGGAAAACCTGGACAAAGGACTCGTTCTCAAAACATCACAGATCAGTGATTTGTGAGCTGCTGGACGAAAATCCTCTTTCAAAAGACCCCCAAAACTCTGCTGCTACATGACCTGGCTTCTTCAAAATAACAATCCAAGCAGCAAAGTAGATATTGCTCCAGCTAGCAAAGCAAAAAGCGCAATGATGACCTGATGGGGCAGCCCCAGTTCTGAGCCTTATTGCTTAATTCAGCCTGGCCAGCCAAGGTTAGGCTGCTATTTTAGAATTAAAATGGAATGAAGAGAAGTCAATGGCAGGAATCAGCAGGGAGGAACATCAGCAAGGAGCAATGAAGGGGGCAAAATTTTGCATTGTGGAGATGGTTAGGGACCTAAATGCCTGGGCTTTTAGCCTTTTGCAGAAGGCTACTCTCCTTGCTTAGCAAGTGTTGACATCACTGAAAAAGCCTTTAGTTTCTTAGCCCACCTAACTGTCAACTGTGTTTATAATTTTCTTTCTCTTTTCCAAAACTTTAATTTCTTTCTTGTTACTTTTATTTTCCACCTAAAAGTAGTCACAACTGTGGATATGGTGAGTTTGCTACTGTGTGTTCTAATTTAAATAGGTGAAACTTTTTCTTTCTAAAAACATCAAATGAGTGTTTATGCTTGATGCACAAATACATATGTTCAGGACATTTAAGTACATAAGTTTTTCATAATCTGCATGTAGTACCACCTGAAATCAAGGGGAAAGTTTCCAGGATTTAGCTGTATTTCCTTATGTAAAAAGTTGAATATCCTGTGCATGGAAGGTCAATACCATAACCAGAAAGCAAAGATTCAATGCTAATTTTTAAAGATACTTCCAAGAAAAGGAACGAAATTACACACAAATGCTAAATTACGAGCTCTAGACATGGATCAATATGTTCTACCGCAGTACAAAGTAAGAGATGGGTTTTTTTCCCGTGAATTAAAGGTTTGTATTATGCAAAACTCACTCGCTATCTGCCTAATCCCCTAGAGGGCAGTATGACCTAAAAATAAATTAAACTGAGCTAGGCAATTAGGATTTTCCAAAGGCTAGTTATGTTAAATAGGATTACATTTCCTCTTTCCCCTGGCAAATTTCCACAAAGGTGCAAGAAATAGAAGGCAGATACTTAGAGTCTCCAAATTATATGAGAAAACCAGTATGATAAAGTTGGCATTATAATCCTCCTTTAATTTCTTTAGCTCATATAATACGCATGTTTAATTTTGCAAACTGTCAAATCCAAGTGTGGTGTACTTAAGCATCCTCTCGGGTGGTTTCCTAAGAAGGGTTTTATGACTTTGGTTTTGCATGGTCTCTTTTCCCTGTGCTAGCCTTAAGATTTTGCCTGTCTCTACCATTGATCCAAAGGCTTGATCTGGAGCTATCCAAGCACAAGGCAGGTAGGGATCAGTGGCTAATGAATCAGGCATTTCCGGGATTTCGTGTTCTAAGGTAGTCCAAATGTTCCCCCCCATTGCTACAATCACCCAGTCCTCCAGGCTCCTCTAATGAGGGAGGGATATGTGTCTTTATCAAAATAAGGAGGTCTATATCCTGTAAGCATTGCTTTGTATTACACAGTGTATGACAGTCACAGAACACCTTTGTTTTCCAAGCATGAGCATCATGTTTGAGATTAATGGAAATAATGAAGAGCAAGTTAAATCACATAGTGAATGTTTGTCTAATATAAACCCACCTCCCATTAGTTTCATTCACTTCCCACACAGAGCTCCACTTTCTGGTTCACCAAGGTCCTATTTCCTTAATTTTCTGAGCAGGGAGAATTCATACACACCCCAACAGAGCATCTTTGGTACACACAACTTTGGTACACATACCTCAGCTATAATTTAATTTAACAATCATAGAATCATAGAAAACACTGAGTTGGAAGGGACCCATCAGGATCACTGAGTCTAATTCCTGACCCTACAAAAGGCACTCCCAAGAATCACAGCGTGTGCCGGAGAGTGTTGTCCAAAAGCTTCTTGAACTCGGATAGGCTTGGTGCTGAGACCACTTTACTGGGGATCCTCTTCCAATGCCCAACCACCCTTTAAGTAAAAAACCTTTTCCTGATACCTAACCTAAACCCCCCCTGATTCAGCTTCATGCCCTCATGAGAATGTTGAAGACTGCAATGAGATCTCCCTTTAATCTCCTCTTCTCCAGGCCAAACAGGTCCAGCCACTCCACATACAGTTTCCCCTCCAGACCCTTCAACATCTTTATGGCCCTTCTTTGGATGCTCTCTAACAACTTAATGTCTTTTTCATATTGGGGCACCCCAAATGAGGTGAGGCTGCCCCAGTGCAGAGCAGAGCAGGACAATCCCCTCCCTTGCCTGGCTGGCCATGCTGTGCCTGATGTCCCCCAGACACACTTGGCCCTTTTGGTTGCCAAGGCACTGCTGACTCAGATTCACCTTTTCATCAGCCAGGACCCAGGTCCCTTTCTGCAGTGCTGCTCTCCAACCTCTCATTCCCCAGTCTATAACAAAAATCAGGGTGGTTGCCCCATCCCAAGTGCAGAAATCAACACTCACCCTTGCTAAATTTCATTCAGTTGGTGATTGCCCAGCCCTCTTAATTTGTTGAGGTCTCTGCAAGGTCTCTTGGCCCTTGTGGAAGTCAACAGCTCCTCCCAATTTAATGTTGTTGGCAAATGCAGAATTCTTTCAAGTCCTGTGTCCAAGCCACTTATGAAGGTTTTGAAGAGCACAGGGTTGAGGATGGAGCCCTATGGAACCCTTCTAGTGACAGACCACCAGTCTGATGTCACCCTATTGACTGTAACCCTTTGTGCCTGACCCATGAGCCAGTTGCTCACCCATCCCATGATGTGTTGATCCAGCTGTGAGCTGGAAATTTTGTCCAGAGGGAACCTGTGAGAGACAGAATCAAAAGCTTTACTGAAATCCAAAAATACATCTACTGACTTTCCAAGATCAACTAGGTGTGTTATCCTTTCACAGAAGGAAATCAAGTGCAATAAGCAGGACAATGGAGGGGAAAAACATCCAAATGGACACAACTGTTGTAAGCAGCCCTTAAAAAACACCATCATCCTGCCAGAAGTTACAGCCTCTCAGTTCACATGGACTCCATGATGTCTTTTTGTCAGTGTTTTGGCTGACAATGGGTTTTCAAGGTCTGGAGGCTATCTTCTGGAGATGACACCTGTTTGGCTGTTTCGAAAAATTGCAGAAAGTGTCGCCAGATGACTAGCAACAGTCATGACTTTTTAAGCAGCAGACCCCATTCAGTTAACAGCTCCACAGGAGCTTTTCCAGCCAGCTGAAAAACAAGCTGGAGAAGGAAGGATAATTGTCTAGGATGAATTGATTTGAAGTTAAATTGATGGGAAAGAAGATAAAGATGCTTTCTAACAAAAAGGTGCTATCTAGGTGTGCACATTTTTATGCTATCATTGCAGAAAGTATTGGTCCCAGACATGCTCAAAGACAAATATAGAGATTCTTTGCTTGAGGAAGAACAAAATAAATATGTGCGGGCAAATGAATAAAAACCCCCTACCAAGGACAAGACTGATTACCTCAATATATTTGGAACTACTTCACTCAGTCCTCAAATTCCAACAGCAAAATATGGTTTCAGTCTTTTTATTGTGCATACAGAAACACTCTGATATAATAGCTACAAGGTTTCTGGAATACCCTTTGCATGTGAAAAAGCATTTTCTGAAGAAGTAGCTGACATAAAAAATTACTTACATTGCTAAGTGTGACTGTTGGATTTGATGACACGTTTTAGGTTAACTAGTTTACATTTCTTTTGAAGTGAATTTCCTAGCGACAATGTTTGCACTATTCACCTGCCTCATCAAGGCCTGTTTAGAATACAGTGCTTAATACAGTTTTTAACCCATTATAAAGCCATGCACAGATAATTTAAAATGATCATAACAACTAACAAACACGTAATCAAGGAGCTCTTAAAATGTATTAAAATTCAGGTCTCTCGCTATTAGCAAAACCGCTTCATTAACATATTAAGACAATGTTCATTTGATAATTAGCTTCAGTTTCCTTTGCGTCCTGGCTGTTAAATCCTTCCTATGAAGCCAGAGGGGAAAAGTTTATGCTTCTACAAGGTGTCTTTGATGAAGTTTAGGTTGCATCCTAACTATTTTTAATCAACTTCCATATTTCCTTCTTGTACTCGGTTTTGGAAATGCTGCATATTAAAGCCCACTTCATGGTGATTATGGGACTTCAGAACAAGGAAAATGGTGAGCTCATTTTCTCCTTTGGACTCATGCTACTCTAGTAACATATGGAGCAAGAGAAGTTGGGTAAGAGCATTCCTTGTGTACTCCTTCTGTGGCGCACTTGTGCCCCATGTAGAGCTCAGAACCTGGTAGAGGAGAAGAACTGGTTTGCCAAAGTCCACAGACTAAGAATAGGATCATTGCTCTCTGTCCTTCTCCTAATCACCAGTTGCTCATTCCAAACAGTATTTTTCAAGAGAAAAAAAAAAAAAAAAAAAAAAAAAAAAAAAAAAAAAAAAAAAAAAGAACTATTATTCAAGCTAAAGAATGAGGCATTTGGTTCCAGATTTTTTCTGACTTCAAATGTCAGCCACATCTGCTGAGACACCTCTGAGCTGCACATGCAATGTTGTATATGTTGCCACTGCAGCAACAGCCAGAAGAAGTATCTTATTTATAGTGAAGGAAGAGAGCACAATTTATTTACATGAGAGTGCTCCAGCTCATACCCTGGATGCATCCCTTACCCACCATCACATCACCTGCTGTTTCCAGGGAAAGGTTCTCTTCTCATCCTCTCTCACAGATTTGCAATATACAAATATTGCAAATATGCAAATATTGCAATATACAAATATGGCACTACTGAATATACAAACTAGATAAGGCAGCTATAACTCTCTTATGTATTTAATTTGAATATGTTCTTAAGCCTAAATATTAATTAAATACATGTTTTACTCTCTAAAATAACAGTTACTGGATGCTTCAGGCATAAGCAGTAAGTTGGCTGTTTAGGAGGATCATGCACAGTGGCATGGCTGGGTTCTAAATAGAAATGGAATAAGTGTAGATAAACATTAAGTGATGCACATTAAACAATCCTCTCATAACTTTACATATAATATTATGGGTTCAGAGATGACTACCCAGAAATGGAAGTTTAAACCAGATGCTTATAAAAGGAAGATGCCATCTCAGTGCTTAGTAATGGAAACAATGTTAAAAATGCCAAGGAAAGGAAAAGAGAACAAACAGGAAAGCATATAAAATCATCTGTATCCTGAACAGTATGTACAGTTCAGGTTGTCCTTCTGAAAAAGGACAAAGAGAAGGTCAGCATAGGTATGATTTTTTATTCCCTACTCAGCCTGAAAAGAAACAAAGGGACAATATACTGGAAGCGTATAAAGTCCTGAGTGCCAAGGAGAGGACAGAAAGTGATGATTATCACTCTCCCAGTAAGAAAGCAGGGGAGCATCCCATGACTTTGGCAGGTATAAGATTTAAACAAAACAAAACAAAACAAAACAAAACAAAACAAAACAAACAAAACAAAACAAAACAAAACAAAACAAAACAAAAAAAGGAGGTGGTTTCCATAGAATTTCATTAACCAAGAGAACTTTTTCATCAAAAATGTGTGCTAAAACTGTGCATGAATTCAGGAAAAGACTAGAAAAGTTCAAGTATCAGAAACTCAAAAAATGTTAATTACCTTATCTAGCTCAGGAGACTTCTGAGCCACAAGTTGCTGGAGAACTGGAAAGTTACTTCGGAGACGCATCACTACATGTTTTTATTTCTACCCCCTTTTTCTCCTTCATATATCTACTGTGACCATTATAGGATATTGTCTAGATGAATCTTTGATCTGACTTAGCACTGAAGTTCCTTTATTCTCAAAATCTTTTATGAGATGAGATTCTGCTCTGGGAAAGCCCTTGCAGCAAGAATTCTGTCAGACATGCCCTCAGACAAATATCTGTCCATCTTAACAGAAATTAAATGGGGCCACCAGAGAGAGGAAACTGCACTAACTGCCATTCAATCCTTTTGATTTTTCTTTGTTCAGACTACTTTTTGTTACTGCTTCAGATATCTGCTGTAATGATGAAGAGATACAGTAGTGTCACTGATGTGTTCTCACTATTGGTGATTTTTTATTATATTTTTGTTTTAATTTTTTGTTATTAAATTACATGCATTGAATTTCAAAAAAACTACAAACTTATTTTCACTTCCACTAGCACAGACACAGATTGAAATGAACAGGGAAGGGGTTGTATCTTTTAATATATATGGACACAGAGGCTAGATGTCAAGCAGAGGTGTTAGATAATCAGTCTTTGCATCTTTTACTTTAGAAAGTACTTATCTCTGCCTTGATATCAAGCATAGCTGGGGAAGAATCCATCAATTTTCAACTATCCATTTGTTTCTGAGATGTATGGGAACAGCACTTACAGAAGGCAACAACCAAGCACAAAAAATAAATTAAAAGAGGGAAAACAAACATTTTAAGCTTATGCTGCGTTCCCTTCCTTTCTTCTGTCACACCACCAGAAGTCTTTAGTGGAGATTTTCTTTCCTCTTCAAGGTTTTCCCAGTGTCCCAGTGCTCTGGATCTGCCACAATTCTTGGGGCATGGAAACAACCTTCCCTGGCCTGCTGTGGGCTCCCCTTGTAAAGCCCAGCAGGGACCAGCCTGGTCACCCATTCTGGCCCTGGACAGGCTGTCAAAGAAGGTCTGAAATGACCACAGAAAACACTCTTACCACGGTGCCCATGAGAGGCCACTCTCCTTTCTCCACATCTTGAGCATTTATCACACAATTGTTTCTGTTTCTAAAGGAACATGGGCCTTGGACAAGAAGAATTGGCTCAGGAGGTTCCTGGGTATAGTGGAGGTGAATCTCCACATGAGGGAAAGCACTTTGGGGCAGTGTGTGTTTTTTGAGGAAGCTGCAATAAGTTCAAGACTTTTCCTCCCATGGCATTCTGTTTGGCAGTGGCATTTGGGAAACCTACTGCTCATACCTTTTTATTTAACCAACCAGGTCCTGGTTGCCTTCATGAACGTGAGGTCATGACATGGAGGCCTGGAACCACTGCTATTGCCTTTGGTGACCAATTCAACTACATCAGGGAGCAGCCACCAACTCTGAGGTACTCACAGTGTGTAACCCATACAGCAAGTTTCAGGTAACTTTCATTAATTTCAACGGGCATTGAGAATGCAGCAGGAGGACAAAGACTTTCCGCCATCTAAAAATGCAACATACTTGACCTTGGCACAAACAGAGCTTTGCCAGATGCTGTGATATATTTAACCTTCAGTTTCAGAGTTTCAAAAACTAAGTCTTGAGGTGTTGAAAGCCCTCAATGTTTTTTAAAGTGAGAGAAAACAGCAAATCAGCCACAGAGAAGCCTCTGCCGAAAATTGCAGCTGCATCACTGTGACTGGGTAAAAAAAAAAAAATTGTTTTTAAAACAGAAACTGCTGATATAGCTTTTGATGAAGCCTCTGCAGCAGCTGTGATGGCTTTTAACTTTGAGTTTTCAGTGAGGAAAACATGATATTTCTTGCATTGTCATTATTATGAATGACACAGGCGGGTTCCAAAATGTGTGGCCAGGTTGAGGAGCAGATGTAAAGCTAGCTGTGCCTTGAACTGGACCAAATAGCAAGGGCTGAGCAGCTTGCTGGCCATGGTAAGTACAGGCAACATTGAGGCTGTCAGTACACAGCTCAATTTAACTTCAACACAAGGTGATGTTGGTGTTGGCTGGCAGCAGTGATGCCCAGGATAATGTCTCTGAGCAGCTGCCTCCAGGGATGCCAAGGTACCACATGGTGAGAACAAAGCACAGAAGTACAAACCCAGTGTGAGAAGATGCCTGGTATGCCTCAGGGCATGCCCATCCCTTCCTGGAATGTAAGAACATGTTCCCAGTGCCTCACATGCTCTTCCTCACATGGCAGAATTGCTCGGCCTCTTGACTCCCTGCACAGGAGACGGTGACTCCAGGCCAGAGTATCCCATGAAATCTCGGAAGAAAGGGAGATTACCCCTTCCAAACTGGACTCTCTTTTATGCAAAAAAAGAACAACGAAGCAGTTAGTTTCAAGCATCATGTCTCTTTAATAATATCTCCTCTTGGGAGAACAGAGGGCTGAGAAATGCTTCTGCCAAAAGCTGGCTGAAGACAAAGTAGCTTTATGAAAAATGATGGCTTTGAGGAATGAACATTTTCAAAAATGAAGAAAAAATTTCTGATTTTCTGGCTAGTTTTTCTTGAATTTCTCCTGAGGAGAAGGAAAGGATCTTGAAACTCACAGGTTGTTCATATTGATCTCTCAAGAAGACCCTGAATTTTCACCCTGGGAACGCTTCTATGCTTGAATACCTATTTTCTGTCTGAGAGAGCTGGCAGTAGTCATTTCTTTCTTTGAATATGTAAGTTAGCAAGAATTGCAATACAGGTATGCTACAGGAAAATACAATTCCGTTTTTCAGAGATGGTAACCTTGAACCCATTCTGATTCCCTGCTAAGACTTAATAAATAAATATGATTTGGGATTCGTTCATGCATGAGCCAGGGATCATTCTCCAACATTTTGTATTTCTTCCACCTCTTTCAAATTTCCTTCGTTACTCCCCATGCAAAATTCCTAGACCTGGAGGCAGATGGTGGATGGAAGAAAGGGTGTGGCCATATCCACAGCGCTTCATGCTAATAGCAAAGGGAAAGATTTGCCAGAGATTGGCAAATGCCAAGGACACACATCACCTATTGAAAAGTTGCAAAGGCAGCAAGTCTCCTTTGTCAGTTGTTCTGGGAGTAGATATTAATCTGCTCTTTATTGGCAGCTTGTTGCAATAAGAGAGTAGGTCTGTTGGAGCTGGAGTTCCTCATTGGAGGAAAATGAGGTAAGGGGATTAGGTCTTTTTCCTTTTTGGAGGGCTCTGGAGGTGATCATTCCTGTATTTTTTGTCTGTAGGAATGGGAAAAGCAAGGCACCACTGAAGATCAATGGAGTTGATATGAGACCACCAACTGACCAAAGTCAAGACCTTGTGCCTGACTCAGTGCTGAATCTTTGACACTAAATTAAGCATTATGCTGTGTAAGATGCTTGCATTTATTGTCTTTAGTCAGTATTTTTGTTTGGTCACTTAAGTGATCCCACCAGTGTCATGGTTTAACGTGTAGGCAGCTAGGCACCAATATAAGCTACCAAATACTGCACAGAATACCTGGCCCAATGTTTTACTTTGAACTTTTGTCTGCATTTCTTGGAAACACAGGAGAAGGAAAAGAGAAAATATTAAGAGAAAAATTGTCTCCTTTTTTATCCTTCCTCACTGAACAGGGTAGGAATTGAGCTACAAGGTTTTGGGAGCCTTTGTTTCCAGTGCCCTGTGCTACATTTTGAACATGAACCTGAAAAAAATTCCACTTATGACTGCTTTTCCCAGCACACTTGGGAACAATATGAGGCCAGGATAATGTCATCCACCACAGCTTTGTGAGCACTGCAGCCCCCTGAATGTGTTGTGATCCCCTCTCCTACAAAGGGCTTTAGTTCAGGCATAATTCAGTCTTAAATGGAGGAAATTATGGGGAAAATCCTCTAAAACTCGTAATCTTATTTAATAATTTCACATAAAGCTGATGATAATGTGGTAGAACCAAAAAAATTGTATAAGACAATTTATTTCTCATATGGATTATCTTAGCTTGAAAGATAGATGAAATTCTAAACTTAGTAGAAGACAAAGAAATTAGATGTATATGTGCACATAATGTTCATTACCAGATTTTGAGTTATACAATCCAAACTAGAGATGACAATGCATGCACACACACAGAATTACAAAAAATGGCAACAGTAACCCAAACAGCCATTTTTACAGAAAGATCCATAAGTGAGGTCAGGATTCATTTATTGAAATGTAAGGACTGTATAATTAAACACAAAAACCAGATTTCTCTCTGACAAGAAAGCAACGACCTCTGGATACTGGTGTGTATCAAGAAACAGTATTTAACACTGTAGGAACATTAGAGTGTGTTTTCTTTTATTGCAAAGCCTATTTGAACCACTTTGTAAAGCTGATATCATGAACTAAACATACAGAGAAATAAAGATTCTTTTTTTGAGGAAAATAAAATTTCTCTTCCTTCATATTAATACAAAAGATTTGAAAAACAACATGTTCTGGCCTTAAGCATCAGACTTACATTTTGTCTTTTGTTATCACTTACAATAGCACTGCTGCTTGAATACCCAGCCATATCAAATGTAAGTTATTTGTATATCTCTATCCTCTCAGGAAATCTTGACCTTGAAATAGAATAAATATGTAACATGTGTATTGGGTTTGTGTGTTCATAGCTAACACCACCAGTGCTAAAAACCATAGACATTGAACAAAAACGTGCAGAAGATGAGATTGTGCAGTGCTGTTTGACTCATTGTTGCAAAATGAGAAATTACGGCTTAAATGTTTTGCTGTCTTTGAATGACCCTTCATTTGTAATTGATTCAGCTCAACAGACTGCAATTCTCAGACCATCAAGATACAGAACTTATTTGTCCCATGTTTAAAGTATGCTTCAGTTACTCCACCAAAGTCAAACTGTACAGGATAGGACCTTTTCTGTTTGAGTGCTTTGATAATGTGACACATTAACTTGGGGTCTGAGATGACTGGTTATTGAAACTGAGATTCTTTAGAAGCAAATCATATTTAGCGTCTGTTGACCAGCTCTGTTAAAGGAAGAAGATTACACATAACCCAAAACCTATAAAGAAGTCCACAATGGGCAAATCAATGGAAATTCTTTGAACTACTACTTGAGGCAACTTTGAAAATTCCATGTGAGTAGCCATTCTACAGACCAATAAGAAAGCATTCCTTGCATTAATAACCAAGGACATTATCAGCTGCAGTCAAACTGGTAAACCTTGAGGAATAGGATTTTTACATGAAGACTTCAATGCCTGTGCTTCAGTAAGGCCACAGCACAGACCTCTGCTGGCAGGAGAGTGGGGTAAAAAAGCTATGGTACATGACATGGGTTCTCCCTTTTGCCAATAGCTCAGTGTGAAGCTGGGCCTGAGCATTAAAGATACCCAAACAACAAATATCAACTTTAGACCTATGAAAGGTGAAATAAGCAAGGTTTGGCATCAAGGGATCATATTACAACAAGTTGGACTCCTATAAGGTACAAAAAGTCTACTAAAATTGCTGCCTGTTTTCACCCACTAAGAGGAATACAGTGTATAGGGAGGACTCAAGAGCTTTTTGCCTCTTCCCAGTCACACACAGTTGATCCTGGGGACATATGCACTGTTTCTTGCAAGTATGTGAGTGTGAGAACATGAGCAAGTGAGGTCTGCAGGAGAAGGAGCATGAAGGACAGAAGTCAGTTTTCTTTAAAGCAAATAATCACCCTTGCCTTCAAAGGACCTCGAATTTTGCTTCATACATTAACTTTCTTCAAGAGTACTAACACGAGTTATAAATTAGCTGTTGGACTGAAATTATAAACACTAATGTGACAAGCTGGGAAAGGTATCTAGAGACCTAAGATAGGTATGATTTAATTTAATATCTGTAGTGTGATTAGAGAAAAATATTGGAAACACACTGGAGGCATTTGCAGAGGATTCTTCCCTGGGAAATGTTTCTGTCCTTTGCTGGGGACATCATGTTATAGAAAGGTATAATATGAAAGGATTAAAGGAGTCTTGGGAGGTAAAAATAAAACTACAAGACTGATCTAGGAAAAAATGGAAGGTGGAAGGAGCTGAGGAAAGCCCAGAACAAGGCTACTAAAGGCTCTTCAATTGCCCTCTATTGATGATGCATAATGATGATACAATAACAATACTCACTGAAACTTGCAGTCCAGCAAATCCTTCTTATGCAGTGACTAATGAAATACTGTATCTTCTTACTGATTCTATGAACAGCAGGAGAGCCATTTAAACTAGAAAAAAACATCCTAATTAGGTACAAACTCAGGAAAGGAATCTTATTTGTTAGGTTTGTGACTTCATTTCAAAAAATGGGCAAGAAAAGGGCAGGGACAAGGGACATGAATTTTTCACAGCAATATACTGTGATCATGAATGTAGTTTTAAAAGCCACATTTCTACTAGATGGAAAAAGAAAGAGAAAACAACAACAACAAGAAAAGGACAACTTTTAATAAAGGCATATGAAAAGAGAGGGTGAGGTCCATTCTTGAGGAAAGAGGCAGTGATGAGCAAGAAAGGACCAAGGGTCTAGTGTTTAACTCCCTAGGCAGTTCCACTGTGAGCAAGAGATTGTTAAAACACCACTGTGCCCTGTGGCAGTCATTGTGTAAGGATGCTGGTGTTGGCCAAAAGAACCAGATTCAACATTCCTAATCAGCAATATCAGTGTGTAGATTTTTACTCAGAGACAAATATATAAACTACATTTCACAGTCTGTACAGGGAAGCAAGTCTTTCTATAGTGAGTCAACTCCTCACAGTGCGGGTAAACTAGGGCAAACGAGGGCATCTGCAGCACAAATGTGAGAGGTGGACTACACATGGCTAAAAGGGATGGAATAACAAGATGTGTGAATAAAAGCAGGTACTTGCAACAGGAAAAAAAAAAAAGGAAAATTAGAGGAGGGAGAAAAACCTCAGGGAAAGCAATGACGAACCCATCCAAGACAAGACAAAGCATAAGCAAAAGAGTAATCAACCTTCCACTGTTGAAGATGTGCTCCTGGGTGTAAGCCACACAACAGAATCAGACATCTGGGTGACCAAGCTTGTGCTGTCTGATAGAGGGTCTGCTGTGCTGGCTTCTGATTGCCCCTGCTCCAGTCTGCAGTTCATCTTCAATGGAGCAACAGTCTGAGAAGTGGCCAAGGAAGAAGTGAGCTGCTGCCTAACAGGCACAATGGGGTGAAGGCACTAGCCTTTGGGACTAGTCATCTCATTTAGATTCCCACAGGAGTCTTAGACCTATATTTTAATTAAAAAGAAGACAATCCAGTTATGTTGTCCACCTAGTTCTGCTATTTTGTGCCATTAACACCGAGATAATATAATGCAAACTGATACTGTATTTTCCAGCAAATTTCTTGCTCATTAAAATTACATATTTGGGCAAGTGGAAATTATAGAGTTCAGATTTGTTTTCTCTTATTTGTGATTAATCTAAAGTACACAGATAAATTAGGTAGTCACAGGAGACCATCAGAGCTACCAGAAGCAGCTGTTCAGGAGAATTTCCTAGTCTGGGCTAGTGAAGAAAAGAGTTGCAAAACTAGGTGATGAGAAGGGGAAATCCCACAAAATAACAAAGTTCCCAGATAGCAGAATGTTGCAAACAACAAACCATTACTATAAAAATTAACATTGCCTGACAGATCACATATTGTGTCAGAAAGCTCTAAAGAATCATAACAATAGGCTTTGCTTTGTTAAAAATAGCTTGTCCCTGACTTTTTACTTTTTTCTCAAGCATTCCTGGAGTAACTACTGAAGTCAATACGGTTATATTCCAGGCAGCTGCCCTTTAGGAAATAACCTTGAAAGAAACATGAATATAGGTTATTTAAACATAAGAATCTTCCATCTTCCTCTCTCATACAATCACTTTGACAGGGATTTTATCATCTAGGTGGATACTGGAGATGGGGTTTTTTATTCCAACACTCAGGGAAATCTTCAGCCACACTGAGTCGTCTCAGACAATGAAAAAGGCACATTTTCTCCCAGTGCCCCATGAAAATCTTGTCTTGACAAACAACAACCAAAAGGAGTATTGTTCCCTAAGTCTCTGTGGAAGCCTGTGCTACAAGTTGTATTTCATCAGACTGCTGGCTGAGAGTCAGCCATACCATCTCCTGACCTCATCCCCTGCCTCCTGGGCAGTGTGACAGGGACAACGAGCTGTTTATGATCAGCTTTCCAGGCTGAGGATAGCTGAGTTGGAGTTTAGCTGAATGGACACAAATTGCAGCTACCTCACCTGGAGTCAGTCCAAAAGCTGTAGATCACATGCACACATGGGGGATACATGGGGAACCCTGTGGAAGAGTGGATGCCAGAGAAACACATGTTGCCATGCTCCATTTTCTCACCAGCATGTGCCAGCACAGAGACCTCCTAGGATGCCCTTCCCCCTGCACAAATGGCTGGAGAGAAATCTCCATGCTTTCTACTTTCCAGACCATTTAGAGACCCTTTGAGCAACTCATGCATTCACTGAGTAGCCCAAACAAATCTGTGTCTCTAAAATGGCTTTTACTCATATATTCCACTTTCTCCTTGATTTCTTTTCTCCCTGGTTCATCAATTCTGCAGATTTCTTACACATGGACATGCAACTGGGTTTGGAATAGAAATATACTTGACAACTATGTGTCCTTCATGGTAATAAAATTGTCTTCTCCTGGACTATTACTTGGTCTCCTCAGCTCTCTGGAAAACAAAAAAAGAGAGAACACACGTGCATGCAGATGACAAAGGAAGGACAAGGCTTAGGAACAGAAAGAAACAGATGAAAGAAGAGACAATAAGAGACAGAAGAAATTTGATTCACTGAGTGGCATTTAAAAGAATGACTATTTCATTGGTCACTACCAGGTCACCCCTTGGTCACTTCCAGGTCTCCACCCATTCTCAGACCTGTGAGATCAGTAGAAGTTATGTGTGCATATAAAGACTGGAAGGTTTGAAAGTCCTTGTTAGTTATCCATTCAGATAACTAATGCAAAGAGAAACATTATAGTATACAAAGAATAATGCTCACCATAAAAGTTGATGGAAAACATTTCCTGTGGGAAAAATAAGACAAAGATGTTTACTTATGCCTCTCTGGAACTGTTGACTTGAGAACAAGAAACAGATTAATTTTATACTGTAATAGTAAATTCAAGCTCGCAGACATTTTATGATGTGTCTGTGTGTTGTCTAATCCACAGTACTCCACAATTCTCTGTTTAAAATTGATTGCACAGAATGGTCTGGTTCACCAAATAAAAGGTTAACGTGCATCTCATATGGAGACAGTGGATTTTGGTTTTTCAATAACAGACTAAAAAGCTAAAGGCATTCTGATCCCCTGTTGAGGACCAAGCATTCTGGAAGAGCATCTTTTAAAGTAAAAGTCAACAATACTGTCAAAACCACCAAAAATCTACCACTTTTTATTCCATTATTTTTAACTGGTAGAGAGAGAATTATATGTTTAAAAAGTCCCAAGATCCACATTATGTGTCTTCTAGATTTTGTATGCTGAGTTCTTGGATGCTGTGACAGTCTCTGGTGCTGTATCTGAGATGGCTTCACAAGACTCAGGAACATCCCTCTGGGAAACAAGGGCTGCTGTCCAGATAGGAGGAGCAGGATTCCTGCCTGTGGCAGTGCCTCAGTCTTGCCTCAGCAGTGATGAACATGCAGTCAGCTCAGTGTAATGATTATCTGCAGGCTTTCTAATGCAATGCACAATATGGCTCAATCAGACCCTGTACTGCTCAAAAGAGTTCTGCAGTTTTTCTGTATTATAAGGGTGTCTATAAACAGAGATGGGTAGAATGTAGTAGCTGCCTAAAATTTGGTTCAAGCTGTTTCCCAGCTACATTGATTTCCACCTCTCTGTCTTCTGATGTAAGAATCTAAGCCATGCTAGGCTTTGGATACAAACTTCTCTACTAACTAAGAATGAAAACCTTCTCTGACAGGTAACAAATGTGGACATTGATTGGCAAAATCAGGTCAGACACCTTTCAGTGCCTGGAAAGCAGTCATAACTGATGCTAAATAAGGCCCAGTAAGTCCTGCTGTGGTGACAACACAACTGATTTCCCATTCCCACCCTAATAAAGTACGTACATGAGAATTAGTTATTCATACAAGAGGAGAACATTTGTATCAGCTACTTAGACTGTGTGATGGAGCAGAGTTCTGTCAAATATTTGATGTTCTGGTGTACAGTTTGAGATTTTTTTTTCCACAATTTTCTACTCCCCAGAAGGAAGCAGACTATTCGATTTTCACATAGGCTTTACCTACTCAATTGTTTTTAAGAATTCAGATCAATTTTTTATGGGTTTGTTGTTTTGGCCTTTTTTTTTTTTTTTTATTTGAGATGATTGCAAACTGAAATTTCTCTTCCATGGAAGAATTTTGTACTCCTCCTGAATTCAGACCATTTATTGAAACAACAAAATTCTGGTGAAATTTCTCCCTCTGAAAAAACCTTAACATCTGAGACGTTCTTCACTTCTGTACTGAAACAGAGAAAAGATTTTTGAAAGATAAAATTTATTTTTTTATAACAGCAGGTTTTAATAAACAATGCAACTGGGCAATGATATCTACCTAAGGCACTGAAGGGCAGACAAAAATGTGGCAATCAACAGCCCTAAGGAGTTTAAATTACATTTGCTTAAGAGAAAAAGATGACAATTCAGAAAAAAAAATCTACTGAAGTTTGTATGGTTTAATCAAGCTTTAAACTTGCCCTCTTTAATTGTAGTGTAATATCTATCGATGGGTCTTTATTTAGTTAAATGTAGATAACTTTAATTGGGTTTGCATGGTAAGGTTTTGGTAGCAGGGAGTGGGGGGAGGCTACAAAGAGAGCTCCTGTGAGAATTTTGCTAAAAGCTCTAGCCATGTTCCACAGAGCCAGTGCCTGCCAGATCCAAGGGAGACCCACCACTGGCCAAGGTCAAGCCCGTCAGTGACAGTGGTAGCACCTTTGGAACATCATGGTTAACAAGGAAGGAAAGAAAGTTAAGGAAAGGCAAAAGCAAATTGCAACCAGAGAACAGAGGATTGAGAATATGTGAAAGCAACAACTCTGCAGACACCAAGGCTGGTGAAGAAGGAGAGGCAGGAGGTGCTCCAGGCCCCAGAGCCGAGATTCCCTGCAGCCTGTGGTGCAGACCATGCTGAGACAGGGCGTGCCCCTGCAGCCCAAGGGGGGTCATCATGGAACAGAGATGCACCTGCAGCCCCTGGAGCTGCTCCATGCCAGAGCAGGTGGGTGCCCAAAGGAGGCTGTGACCCTCTGGGAAGTCCACATTGCCACAGGATCCTGGCAGGACCTGTGGAGAGAGGAGCCCACACTGGAGCAGTTTGCTGGAAGGACTTGTGACCCAATGGAGGACCCACACTGGAGCAGTAGATAAAGAACTGCAGCCTGTGGGTAGGACTCACTTGGGAGAAGTTCATGGAGGACTGTCTCCTGGGGGATAGACCCCATTCTGAAGCTGGGGAAGGGTGTGAAGATCCTTCCCCTGAGAAGGAAGCAGAAGCAGTGATGAACTGACTGTAACCCCCTTCCCATCCCTCTGTGCTTCTGAAGAGGAAAAGACAGAGAGCAAAGGGAACAAAGTTAAGCCTGTAAAGGGGGGAGGGGTAGGGATAAGGTGATTTGGGTTTTTTTGGTTTTTTTAAGATTTGGTTTTACTTCTCATTATCTTATTCTAATTTGCTTGGTAAGAAATTCAGGTAATTTCCCCAAGGTGAGTCTGTTTCAACCATGATAATAATTGGTGAGTGATCCTTCCCTTTCTTTCTCTCAACCCAAGGGCCTTTCATGGTATTTTTTCTCACCTGTGTCTAAATGAGGAGGAGTGTGATGGAGCAGCTTTGGTGGGTACTTGACATCCAAGCAGGGTCAGCCTATCACATAATGCAGGAAATAAAATTTACCATGAAAACATAGAAAAATCAACAAAACTAGGTGAAAGAAATCCAACTGGTGATTGAAATTCACCCCAGATATGATGCTTATTTGTACACTTGACTATATGGGCAATAATTCTGATTTTTCAGTAACAGTCACTGCATGTTCAAACCTTCTCCTCTATATCTCTGGGCCACAGATTCCCTGAGATGCTTGCCCTAAATTGTCTCCAAACCTGCTTCTGCAGCAGTTTATTCAAGGTCCATAATAGTGAACTACAGAGCCATTTTTCTCCAGCTCCTCTCACAAAGCCCTACTGTGGCCCTCAAGTGCTGGGAGGTGTAAACACAAGTAATACCAACTTCAGGGAGATAGCCACCCTTGCCAGGTAAAGTGCAAAGGCATTACATGTGTCAAAATTTCATGATGAGAAAAACATTGCTATTTCAGAATATGAGCTTTCAAATGACCCTTTCTTGAGGGAAGAATGGAAAACTGCTATGTTTTGTCATAACAAAACTTGACTTGTCATCCCCCTTCTTCCCCCAAAGCACATTGGATGTTGGACCATGTTTGATTCAGTAAAGTTTACACCTACCAAACAGACTGCATAATTTATTATGGAACTTACACTTTTATTCATCTACAGAAGACACTTTGTGCCCCACAAGAAGAGTTATTTTTTTGCTTTCTCAATGCACTTCATGTAGATGTGCTTGAGAGCATTTTCTGTGATCTTCTTAGTATGTGTGTATAGATGAGCATGTTTTGTTTGCCATGTGATTTCTCCCTCCTTTTATAGCCATTTTATATAAATCTTAGTGAATTAAAAAACACACACAAAAACATACTTCCTGTTTTAAAATCAGAGGCAAAAGACACTGCCTTATTAGAAAAGGAACAAATACAGAAAATGAAGCATGTCCATTTAGAAGAGGGATCAGAACTGAATCTTATCTTCTAAGTAGCCAAGAAAACAAATCATATAAGAATTCAGACCTCTGACCACCTCTGAAGGGGAAAGCTAATGGAAACAGCACCTCACTGGGGACATTACTGCATATCATCACCTAACAGTGACCCTGAGGGAAATGAAACTGAAGAGAAATGGAGCTGGATGTGAGGGAGGTGGAACTGTTCTCATTTCTGAATGCATCAGAATAGTCTGATTGGGTATACAGCACAGCAAAATGAATAAATACCAGAGGAAAAATATTTTCAAGCTTTGTAAAGGAATGACATGCAGATTGAGAGAAAGGCAAAGTCCCATATTTCTAGCCATTTTTGATAAATGCAGGATACATAATGACTTAGTCAGAAAAGGAAAATTGAGAGAAGCCCAGCAATTGACGGGGCTGCTCACTCAGTGAAGTATTATGCCTTGCAAAGAACAGGCCATGGAGAGCTGAGCATCCAAAATCCATTGAAAAACCAAAATTTTGCAGATGTGCAAACATTTCAGACACCTTTTTTTTTCCTTTTTTTTTCTGAGGTTGTCGTTTGCTTTAATCCATCACTTTCCTGGGCATGATGATTCTGCAGCCTGTGTAATGCTGCTGGTACTCACAGTGCTCTGTGCCACGTGAGAAAGGTGCTCAGCTGTGAGGCTGGTACCTGTTTGCAAGCTGTCACCACAGCCAGATCCTGCCAGTACACTGCTGGCACTGGTCCGCTGTGAAAGGGGGACAGGAGGAAGAAATGCACTCTGGCTGGGGACAGATTAGGAAGCTGATGATTGTCATCCTGGTGCTGGGAGAGAGTTGAGGAGCGGCTGAGGAGCAGGAGGTGGCATGAGGCATAGATTTGGTACTAAGTCAGTGCTGGCAGCCCCAAACTGCTGTCAGGAGCCCTGGCCACAGCTAATGCCAAGAGCCTCAGCTGCCATCCCTGCCATCAGCAAGGCCTGCTGCAGCAAGCAGTACCCAAAGGAAGATCTGTTTGGAAACCCCTGCTTCATGTAATATGTATTTCCATTTAATGTTTCCAGCCTGTATTCAGGACCAAGTATTTTCACTGCAAAAGCACCAAAATTCTATAATGAAAAGCAAAGTACTCTTTGATAGGTTTTGCAGTGCAAGCTTTAAATGCTGTAAGTACCAGAGACTCTTTCCACTGATTTTAAATGCATCCTTATTCCTCCCTCCAGCAGAGTCCAGGGCCACAGGTGGCCAAATGGCAGGGTGGACCCCTGCCTCCAGCAGATGATGGCAGTGTACATGCTCCTGAGGCACCATGGGCAGCCCTGCTTGCAGTCATGCAAGGAGGGACTGTGGAACTGCTGGGCTACCATGGTGGTTTTCCTCTCAAAATGTTTTTAGCAGCTTTGTGGCCAGTGCAGGCACAGAGACCACTGAGGGCTTCATTTGTCTGCAGCGCTGAACTGCTCTGACTGTGCATATACTTTTAACCATAAGTTCTGCCTCTCAGTCTCAATAGCAAACTGTGCTAGTTGTGCTGGCAGGGAGGGCAGTGTGGCCAGATAGGCAATGCATGGATTTGCATCCCTTCATTAGTCAGAAAAGAATTCTAAAAGATGATCTGGACCCACCTGTTGCCCATATGACCATGGCTCCGTGTTATAACATGTCATAATAGGCTCTCACCCTAAAACTTCTGATAGTCATAGGATGTTTTGAGCTCACACAAACAAGGTGGGAAGGAAGTGTCACTTTTGTTCACCTGTGAAGCTTGCATCTAACAACCGGACAAATCCTTGATGCTCTCTCTGCTGTCAGGTCCCTTCCCCGGCCATATAGAACCTGAAGATGGCACCTCGGTGGAATGACAGAGCTGGCACACTAGTTCTGTCTGTAGGCAGTAAAATGACTTCCTCCTTAGTCCTGTGCTAAGTGCTTGCTGAATGAGTTTGACTCTGCAGACTCAAGGACAGCCAGCTCAGGTTGTTTCCTCCAACACTAATACGTAAACAAGTTACTCACTTGGTTTTTTCAGTTAATGTTATTCGGAGAGAGTAAAATGCTGTAGAGCATTCATTCTGGTTCCAGTTGTGGAAATGGAGCATGTATAATTACCAATGTGGGTAGCAGTCCATCTCGTAGCCTTACTTATGCCAGTGAAGGATATTATCTCATTATGTCAGCTTAGCAGTCTTCTTTCCCTGGAATTCAAAATAAGCAAGGCTCATAAAAGAATGATAGAACAACTAATTATAAGAGACATTATTTTAAAAACTGAATAGTAGTCAAAATCCATTAATGGACTATTTTACATGACTAAACTACTTTCAAGAAAGTATCTAGGCTTTTTCAGCATAAACATTTCTACATTGAAAATGTAACTTGAACCTAATTCTATGGTCAGCTATTTTTTGAGTAAGTATAATATGTGCTTTCATTTATGACAGGGCAAAGATGAGTGAAATTTTTAACTTCATTATGTCTATCATCCAAACTCATTTAGAAGATAATCCCGCTACATGGAGACTCTTCTGTACTGTAATGCTAATAATGACTAATGTCTGGGAAAACAGAAAATAGAGCTGCTAGCAAGGACTTGTTTTAGCATATGTTTCAGGATTTCTATTTGAATAGAAAGTGCGGTTCTTATTCAAAGATAAGGTACCTCTGGACATTCAGAAATTTGTTGGGTGCATTTTTTAGGTTACAATACGAAGAGGCTTTGGTTTTGCTTCCCAGTCCTTGGTCCTTCAACCCAGCTGAACCTCAAGCTGAACTACTTTCTTACCTTCTTGCTGGTCAACTCCAGGAAGGAAGGTTCTGCAGGGCTGAGCCCATCTTTTGTTAAATCTGGGAAACCTTTCAATAAACCCTCAGTTGTAAGTGGAACTGTGCTACCCATCCCCTAGAAGTATGGGACCTAAAGAATCCTGCCAGTGAATAACCAAAGGGAAGAGAGGTTGCTGCTGGGACACAACAGAGGAAGACATGGACATCAGCTGGCTACAGTAAGAGCCAGCTCACTTAGGAGCAGCTCTGTTCTTCACATAGCTGAAGGGAGAGAGAGAGATCTCTTTCCAATTTTGTCATTTCTTTTCTGGCTTGATTGTTCTTCTTAAGACAAGGAAACGGTGAAATATTTTGATGAACCCATTGCTTCCCCCTCCTTGGAAGGAAAAACATCCTGTATTTTACACTGTGCAATTCATATAAACAAATGTATTTGGCAGAGTGAAAATTACAACGTTTGAGCAAAGATATGGGGTACATGCAGTTGCAGAAAGATACAGATGCCCATTCATCCCAGAAGTAATTCAGTGCTGCAAATAGTTGTACCTCACTATCTCTCACTTCCATTTCTTGTATAAAATACAGGAACTCTGCTATGTATGACAATACAGGTACCACTGGTGCTGGACTGAGCAAGCCACATACATTGCTTTTAGAGCAGACTCTGTGAAAGATGGAGTATTGCAGAGTAGTCCTGCTGATGGAACCTGATCTGGCTTGAGATGCCTGACCTGTAGGCTTAGAGATGATGGGAGCTGTTGTCAGAGTTGTCAAATTCCTGGCACAGGTCTCACAGCTCAAGAAGAGCCTTTCCTGACATGTATGTCATGCATATATCCATCCCACTGCATAATAAACTTTTGAGACCCTATTTACAGCAGGAAACACTTGAAAGGCTGGGATTTGAAACTGAGCTAGCTGAAACTGGTAACTGAACTGAACCCTTTCCTGGCAAGAGAAATGCACCTGTTAAATCAGCACCCTGGGCCATACAGGTACAGCAGTAACTGGTTAACAAAACCCAGCCCCAGAAACAATGCTGCAGAGGGTAGAGCTTTGTTAATGGGTTTGGTAGCAGCACCAATAAAGTTTGTGGTTGAGTTTAGCTACAAATGGTGTCCTTTGTGCTGTAGCTTTTTACAGCAGCTTTTAACCAGACCTACCAGTTGCACTAGCCAGACTGAGGGCACGATCTTCCCGGAGACTCTGATTCCCATGAAATGAAAAGTGGGCTTCTCAAACATTCCTAGGTTTGCCCTTGAGCTTCTGAAATGGACCTCTTTGCTTAGGAGATTTCTGTGTCCTCTCTTCCAAGAAAAGAACAGAAGAAAATCAAGGCAGAGTGAACATTGACTGGGGTTTTTTTTGGTTGGTTGGTTGGTTGGTTGGTTGGTTGGTTGGTTGGTTGGTTGGTTGGTTGGTTGGTTGGTTGGTTGGTTGATTGGTTGGTTGGGTTTTTTAAGATTTGGAAAATGTTGATTTTTAAGGCTCACATGACAGATAAACAAACCACCTACCACTCTGAGTGGGCAGCTGGGTCACTCTGGCCCTACTAGGCCAGCTCACTGATTCATGTCAGCTCTTCCTCCAAGGGCATCAGCCCTGGATGGCGCTCGCATCTTCAATTCCCACACTCAGAGAAGAGTGTGGGGCAATTGGGCTGCTCCTGCAGAGCAGGGGCTGAGAGCAGACCTCATGGGATGGATTCCTGGGCTACAAGCTCAGAAGGTAGGAAGCAGCTGAAGAAGAGGCAGAGTCACTCCCAAAAGGCAGTTATTGAGTGATAATCTTTTGTGTATACGACCATCAACCAGCAAGAGCGCAGTTTGAAACTGTTTAACTGTGCTGCTGTAAAGCAAGCTCTTGGAACAGGCACAAGTTATTTAACAGTTCCTCTTGATCCAGGAACAGGCAAATTTCACTTTCCCCAGGGAGGGGGAAGAATCTTGCTCAGAGACAGAGCTACCTTCTATGGGAAGGTGTTGAGGAGGAGCTGCAGCAACAGCAAAAGAAGCTAATCCTTTCCCCTAGGTTTGGAGAAATGCACAGTGTAAATAAATGAAAGTCCATGTAATTACATCCCAAGGGCAACTGAGCAAATTCCCGTTCAGTTTCCTCATTTATATGATTTTGCCTTGGCTAGGGTGGAATTTCAGCAGCAACAGCAGCAAATCTTCAGGGGCAGGTGACGGCCAGCCCTGGCGGCCCGGGCCCGGCGCTGCGCTTTCCCCGGCGGCCAGCGGAGGGAGGCTGCTGCAGGTCCCTCCGCCCCGGAGGGCCCCGGCCCCGGTGGGTCCCTCCGCACGGCTGACAGCGCCTGCAGCGCCCACCTCCCACGGGTGGCCCCTGCCCACTTTTAAAAGCCAAGGGCACAATGGGACAGATGGCAGCTTCCTTCCGAATTAAAGCCACTGGGGGAGCTCAGGTCAAGCCGCAGACGAGGGAGTAGAGGAGAGGCAGAAAAGAATTTGGGGGCAATGACCAGAGCACTCGGTCACTCCGAAATCAGTGACAGCAGGGCACCCGCGGACAGATCCGCCTGAAGCCGCGCCGTTTGCGCGGGATCCCGCCCTGCCGTGGTCAAACACAGGAGGCTTCGGCCCTCGTCTGAGTGGCCCTGCTGGGCACCCAAGGGCAACGAGGAAGGGCCGGGGTTCCTATCAGCCCTCTTATAACTTGCCCCCGAGTTTTGCTGTGAAAACAAAAGCAAAACAAACAGTCCCATTCCCCCCCATTACGAAAATAAAGCTCGGGCACCACACGGGCTGGTCAAAAGAACTCCATTGCCGTTTTTAAACGAGCTACCTTTGGTACCGCTAGCCCTTCCCCGAGCCAGCGGGGAGCCACCCGTATCCCTGGAAGAGAGAGGTATCGGGGAACAAAAGGCAAACTCGAAGTGACATTGGAAATAAAAGGGAGCTTTGGTTACCCCCAGGGTAAGGTCGAGGGGGAAAGGTCGCCTGTCCACCAGCGGGCATACTCCCGGCGGGCGCGGGGGAGCGCCCCCGGGCTCGGCCCCTTGAGCCGTCCGCGCAGCCCCGAGGGCGCGGGAGGGCGCGGAGCCCCCGCCCCGCAGCACGCACAGGGCAGGCTGCAGCTCCCGGGGCCCTCGGCGGGGCGGTCCGGAGGCAGGGCGAGGGCTTCGGCACCAAACCGGGGGGCAGCGAGCAACGAGCCCCCGAGCCGCCCGTCGCCGCCAGCTACGCTGAAACAGAAAAGGTCTGCGGAAAATCAAACTGCCGGGGGAGACCCGCAGCCCGCCCCTCCACGCTGTACCCACAGGCACGGCCATGTCCGTCGCCTCCGCGTCCAACCCCACCCGGGAGCCGAGAGCCCCTTTTCCCGGCGCCGGCGCGGCCGCAGGCCTGGGCGAGGGAAGGGGAAGGGAGGGCGGTGAGGTGACCCACTTAAAAGCTGAGTTCCTTTTTGAAACACTTAAGAGACGACAGGGTTGAGGACTGTGAATGTATGCGTAAATATATACTCATGCATACCCACTGCCAGAGGTATGCACCCCCACGCTTGTATGCGTGTGTGTAGGCATGTCTGGGAACACACACAAAAGCGCATAACTCCTAAGATAGATAATGTCATATGCTCATAGTTATACCTAAAAGCAGATAAATCGATAGATCCCGGCGGGATTCTGTTTGTAGGTATATACCGATTAAAAGTATTTTATACCTAAATAAAAGGTGCTTAGATTTTTAGTTATCTCTACAGGCTAACTTTTAGCAAACTAACTCAACAACCACCTTCAAGTAATCCTCCGCATAATCACCGCTGTCTTGGGTGCATCAAAAACGCTTCAGGGCAAAGATAAGTCTTATATGTGTGTACTGACACTGTTGCGGTAGTGACAGTCTACTGACACTAAGAAAGCTAGATGTGGAGGGCTTGTATTAACTGCTGATAATGTCGGACGAGGCGTCCACACATCGGGGCGAGTGACGCTGCTATCCACCCGAGACTACCGGGGCACCCATGCATACAAAGAGCTCCTTCCCGAGGGTCCCCACGCCGGGCAGCCTCGGAGGGGCGCGGTGCGGCTGGCGGGCCGAGGCGTGCCCCGGGGCCCCGCCGCCCCCGCCCTGGCACGGCGGGCCTCCGCCCGCCGCCGCGGCTCCGGGAGCCCTGCCCTGGCACCCCGTACCTGGCCCCACCCTGGCCCTCTTGGCCGGGAACGGCCCGGCGAAGGAAAGGACGGGGAGGGTGTCGAGGACCAGGGCAGGAGGACTCAGCCGTCCTCCTGCAACTGGGGAACCAGAGAAAAGAGCTGAGCGGAGGCAACTCTGCCCTCGCTCGCACAGAGCTTTGCGAGTGGGGCCGCCAGGCACCTGTGGCGAAGGGGCCCGAGAGCCCCAGCTGCGAGATGCTCCACGCCCTGGGCAGCTGGAGGAGCAACTGTGCGTGCTCTGCGGAGGGGTGAGGATTTTCGCTTTAGCCTTTGGTGGTCTCGCTGGTTGCCTTAGGTTCCCACGCCAGGGGGAGAGGTTTCGCCCGCTGTACTGAGGGGTTTCTCCCACCCTAACGAGATAACCAGGGCAGGGGGGCTTTCCCACGGCGAGGAATTGTCCCCATGAGCCACAACAGGCGTTTCCTTCCACACACACACCCAGAGCGCTCCGTGCCTAGGTAGCGCTGGTAGGGTGCGTCTCTGGGAGGACTCCTGCTTTCCTACACGCCCAAGCATGTGCTTTCCAGGCGGGAGCGGCTCCCAGCGCCCTGCCCGCGGCCGGCAGACACACAAGTCCGCCCTACACTCTATCACTACGGAAACCTCCGCTCCCGGCGTAGTGTGCTGGGCACATCTTCCATTCTGGGGGGCATGGGGAACCAGAGGGTGTATTACACCGACATGCACAAGGAATCAGATGAGGTTTCTATGAGCTCGTTCAGGGTGGGTCGAGAGGGGCCAGTTGCGGCAAGCTGCCTCGGTGGTGCCATTTTTCCAGGTGGTCGTTTACATCTCTCGATGAATGTGTTAGACTTATACTGATGACCAGAGGCGAAGAAAGAGCTCTGTCACAGATCTGCTGTTGCCACCTCTAAGTCGGAGCTCTCTGGGAGCGGCTGGCCCCGCCGCAGAGCGCTGCTCCCGCGGCAGGGCGGGCTGTAGGGCTGCGGGCAGGGCAGCGGACAGGGCTCCCTCCTCGGCGCTGGGAGCGGGGGCCGCAGGGCTGGGCAGGGGGTGCAGCCAGACGTGCACCCGTGAACTGATCCAGAGGGAGCACGGAGCACCTCATGGCTTTGTATCAAAAAGTTACACCTAGAAAGCGTCCTTCTTGTTGAGAAAGAATTTGCGTGCGGTTTGCGTGGGACCCTTACCCTCTGCCCTCCGAGCCCTCCGAGCTCTGCCTGGCCGAACATATTTGATTCCCCTTGGGGAGGCACAGCAGCTCGTATAAAAAAGACATTGTGTGTCTTTGGAGAGCCCTGAGCGCACTTTCAAAAGCTGATTCTCGAGTTCCCAGCCCCCGCAATCCAGTTGATGAGGAAACGCTCTGCGGTCTTGGTGGCACCGTTTCCATTGGGATTGGCACCATTTGATTGACAAAGTCTCCCATTCTTCCACCTCTCGAGTGTTATCAAAAGGATTGTGTGGGGTCAGAAGCTATTGAAGGGACGTCCGTGTAGCCGCATTTCTGCAAACACGGGGTGAAAACCGTGCCTTTCTCATGAAAATGCTTCCACCAGGCAGAACGCATCTCATCTTCCTTGCTCTCCTCCTTAGCATTTCTTTTTAACTCGAGTGTTTTACTAAGCAGCATCACCAGGTAAACGAACATTTCGCTAAAGGCAGCCTAGGCAGGACTCTGTCGGGACGGCCACCCTCCCCGGATGCTGGGGCAGGCATCTCTGGCAGACGAAACTCCGGTGGAGGGTTTGGAAGAAAAGGGATAGTGAAGGGAGACGACGCCAGCGAAGAAGTTTTCTCGCCCGTTGTCCACGGTCTGACTTGCCCCGTTATAGCTCATTTGGGGCGGGAAAGCAGGTGCAGAGGTTGACCTGTTTCCTTTACACCGCGTCCATCTAGCCCGGCAAAAAAGTAGCTAGAGGTACGCTCGCCGGTGTGCTCCTTACTCAGCGGTCAGACGTGCACAAGAGAGTTTCGCCCTCTCCCCAGCAAAGGTGAACGCAGCGCTCTCGCATTAGCTTCCCTCTACCAGACCCCGAGCAGAGCCAAGGCCCGACTCGCTCGGGATAACCTAACCGAGCAACGTTTCGGTGCCGATTTAACCTCATTCGAGCGAGAGGATAAACAAGCTCTGGCAGGCGCAGCCGGCGGCCAAAGGGTCGTTCGGGCGGCGCTCCGGGGCCGGCGCAGGGCGGCGGGGAGCCTCGCCCGCCCGCCTGTCCGAGCGCCGCTAACCGCTCCCGCCGCCGGAGCTGCTGCTGGGGCCTAGCGGCTGCCCCACCTCGAGCTCTTGGGGATGGGAACGGAGTCTCTGCTCCTGCCCCACGAATTGCGCGGTCACTTGCCGCCTTTCGCCTCTGATTAAAACCGGCTGAGCCGTCGTTTTGGTGGATCCTGCAGTATTTAATTTTTTTCCCTTCCATCCACCTCTTTCTTTTAAAGGCTCATGAAAGAGGCATGGGAATGGAGGGTATGAGAAATCGGGGTGAAAAAAACAACCTCAAACCCCAAGCAATCAAACTACTAAGGCAAGGTCGATTCTCTTTATCTGTGTGGGAACAAAACCAAAGACCAGACTCAAAAATACGAGCAGAAAGGGGAAAAACCAGGGCGAGGGAGGGGGGTGCGGGGGGGGGGGGGGGCGGTTAGTATAAAGAAATATTCCAGAGATCTGGATAGATAAGATTGAAAGGTTTTAAAAGAAAAGTGGAAAAAGAAGAGGTAAAACTCAAACGCCTTTCTAGCTCAAAGTCGCCCTTCTTTGCCTTTGGTGACCCAGCAGACTCACAACCAGCCCACTTCGGGGTATTCAGCCTTGAGGGAGCTAGTGCCGAAAGAAGCAGCTGAGATGATGTAAGAGAGCTGGAGGCCTGATTGAAGGAAAGTTCCCCCGATTATATTTGTGTGGAAAAGCTCACCTCTTGCAGAGCTCTAAAGTGTAATCAAGACTGAGGCTTACACTTGAAGGATGTTAACTCTCATACGGGAACCTACTTTCTCCTAAACGGTTTCTTGCCTAGTGAATGAGAGCCTCCCAATTGAAGCAAAATGATCCTTATGTACTAATATCAAGCACAGCCACAAAGCGACCGGCTATTTATGCTGCCACTTTAGACAAAGATATTTAGTTATTCCCGGGTAGCAAGTGCACTTTTGCATTTTTAAGCACGAACCAGCCGAGCACAAACATATTTACAAGTGCAATTACTAAATAGTTACTTGACACTTCAGAGTCCCAGGGTTAACTGTACCTTCGCTGTAATTTTCTTAATATTCAGGTAATCGCTGTATTAAATTGTGGTTGCCAGGGCTGTAGGCCGAGGTGTGAAACACTCAGGGGAGGTTTCTCTCCTCCGCCCGGATCACCCCGAAATATAAGCTTTGGAGACACTAGGCGTTGGAAGATTTCTTCAAAGACCCGAGTGACATTAGCTACAGGCTGCGTGTACGTGTGCGTGTGGCTGTGAATAGATCGCTTTTGTTTTCACACCGGATCCGAGAACAGATCCGAAAGTGCCAGAAATTGCAGTTTATTGGAAACTACAGGGAATTCATTGGCAAGGTCGTGTAGCAGATGACCGGAGAGGTCTTCTCCATCCAGCTCCCGTGCTGTATAAATAACCTTAGAAAGCAGCTTCAGCTTCAGAGGGACCACGAGAGACTGTAAGAGTCTTTGCCTTTGAGAATAACAAGCGACATTTTACGCTAACCTATTTTTCATCGGTCTCTCGTCCCAGGCAATTAAATTACTGCTTGATTTTGCAAACTTTGTCTTCTACCCTTCTCTGAGATATTTAAAAAAAAAAAAAATCCCTTCCTGAAAGGAATTTGTGGGTTTAGGGAGCCAAATGATCCTTGCACTGAGTGTCTTAGGGGACATAGAGTGTTCCCGAGATGCGAAACCCCAAGCGCTTGTTCAGCCCCAGCCTGCCGGGGCATCTGACCCGCCAGTGCGGGGAGTGCGGGGCGCGGGGAGCCGTGGCCCTGAGAGAAAGGTCTGCCCTCCGAAGAGTTGTCCTCCCGGCGGCGGGGCTCCTTCCGGACCAAACTTAGTGGGGGAAGAGGGAGATTCTGTCCTTTGGCTTACTGGCATTCCACCCCGTTTCCCCAGCTCTCACAAAGGCTGGGCTGACAGCCTTGCCACCCGGGAGCTGTTTTTAAATCCTTTCACCCAGTCAAATGGTGGTCTTTTTTTTGCTTTGCCTTCCATTTCCCGTCCACGATATTGTCACCCCGAGGAAAAAAAAAAAAAAAAAAAGAGTTGTGCTCACGGGGTCTTTCTTTCTTTTTTTCCTCTCTCTCCCGTCCTCTCAGACTCTTTCTTTTTTTTTTTTTTTCATAAAGACATAAAAAAATTCTGACAAGTAAGACTTAAAGGTGTTTACCTTGTCATCAGCATGTAAGCTAATTATCTTGGGCAAGATGTAGGCTTCTATTGTCTTGTTGCTTTAGTGCCTATGCCCCGCCTCTGGTGGCAGCCTAAAACCTGGCGTCTGGCTAAAACAAACGAAAGGCAGCCCTGAGCCTCCACTCAATCCAATTAAGGCGGACTTCGTCCACTCGGTTACGTGTACATCCAACAAGATCGGCGTTAAGGCAACACCAGAATATCTGGCAAAAAAAAAAAAAAAAAAAAAAAAGATTTGCCTCCCCTTCCTTTTTTTTTTTTTTTTTCCCCAGCCGCCGAATCATGTCGATGAGCCCAAAGCATACGACTCCTTTCTCAGTGTCTGACATCTTGAGTCCTTTGGAGGAAAGCTACAAGAAAGTGGGCATGGAGGCCAGTAACTTGGGGGCTCCCCTGTCAGCCTACAGACAGTCTCAGGTTTCTCAGCCGGCCATGCAGCAGCACCCCATGGGCCACAACGGAACAGTGACTGCCGCCTACCATATGACAGCGGCAGGGGTCCCCCAGCTCTCCCATGCTACGATGGGGGGCTATTGCAATGGGAACCTGGGCAACATGAGCGAGCTGCCGCCTTACCAGGACACCATGAGGAACAGCGCTTCGGCGACAGGATGGTACGGCACCAACCCGGATCCCCGCTTTTCCTCAAGTAAGTCAGCTCGGGGCTGGGTGGCCGAAGGGGGCTTGCCGCGCAACTGCCCCGACACACCGCGGGCAGAAGGCACGGGGGGTCCGCGACAGGGCAAAAGTCGGTCTCAAACCCAGACGCGTCCCCCAAACCCCAAATTCCTCCTCCTGCCCGAGGATCGTATCCAGTCTTCCTACCCCGGCTGGTCGCATGTCAGCCTCCCGCGGCTGCTTTTGCGGGGCAAGGGGGTTGGAAGCCCGGCTGTGGCGGGGAGCGGGAGCCTGGCTCTCGCCGTCCGGCGGTGCGGGAGCGTCGCGGCCCGGGGGCCCAAAGGGAGCCTGCGGTGCCCGTCCGCCTGCGCGCCGCCCGGCACCGGGTGGGCGAGGGGGGAAGCCGGAGGCGCCGGGGCCGCGTCCCGGGAAGCGGCAGGGGAGCGGCAGAGTCCTCTTCGGCCGGCGCCGGCGGAGCCGCTGTCCGCGGCTGCTACCGCCGCGGCTGTCACTTTAGGTACTTTCCTGGCTGTGTCCCCGGGCAGGACGAGGGGTGAGTGGTCGCCCTTATTCACCGGGGCTGGGCCGGGCGAGAAGGGGGCCACCGCTCTCCCCAGGGACGTGAGCCGTTGTTTAGAAGCGCGGGTGCCCCGAGGCCGCGGCAGGGGCTGGGCTGCCGGGGGGCTGCGGAGCTCCGCTGGGGGCAGGCGGCGGCGGGGGCTGCCGGAGCGCGGGCCCCCACTCGGGCCGGGCCGGGCCAAGCCGAGCCGCCTAAAACGTGCCGCCTTCTCCCTTGCAGTCTCCCGCTTCATGGCGCCGTCCTCGGGCATGAACATGGGAGGCATGGGCAGCCTCGGCTCCCTGGGAGACGTGAGCAAGAGCATGGCCCCGCTCCAGAGCACGCCGCGGAGGAAACGGAGGGTCCTTTTTTCGCAGGCCCAGGTTTACGAGCTGGAGAGACGTTTCAAGCAACAAAAATACCTCTCCGCCCCGGAGAGGGAACATTTAGCCAGCATGATACATCTCACCCCGACTCAGGTCAAAATCTGGTTCCAGAATCACCGCTACAAGATGAAACGCCAGGCCAAAGACAAGGCTGCGCAGCAGCAGATGCAACAGGAGAACGGCTCCTGCCAGCAGCAGCAGTCTCCCAGAAGGGTGGCCGTGCCAGTGCTTGTGAAGGATGGCAAGCCCTGCCAAGCAGGCTCCAACACACCCACAGCAGCTATCCAGAGCCATCAGCAGCAGGCAGCTACAACGATCACAGTGGCTACCAATGGCAACAGCCTCGGACAGCATCAGAGCCACCAGACAAACAGTGCGGGGCAGTCTCCAGACATGGGACAGCACTCGGCCAGCCCTTCCTCTCTGCAGAGCCAAGTCTCCAGTTTGTCTCACCTAAACTCTTCTACTTCTGACTATGGCACTGCCATGTCTTGCTCCACCTTGCTATACGGTAGGACCTGGTAAAAGGATTAAACAAAGAAAAAGGGGAAAAAAAAGGCAAAAAGAAAAAAGAAAAAAAAAAACCCAACAAATTTTCCTAGTTACACAAATCTCTGTCCTCTCCAAACTACTGTATGCTTTTTTCTTCTTTTTTTTTCTTTTTTTTTTCCTTTTTTTTTTTTTTTCTTCTTTTTAATGCTCTTCTCCCTTTCCCCCGTTTTACTGAGCGGTTTCTGCGGACCTCTAAGAGAGAGACACTTTTTTTTTTTCCATTTTATTGTTACTGTTGATGGTTTTGGGTCTTTATGTTTTTTCTCCCCCCAAGTTGTCCTATGGGGTGTATAAAAATATTCAGACTAATAACCATGGAGCAGTCTGCAGAAAGGGGACCATCTTTAGGCATGGTCTGAAGACTTGGATATCAGATGTACACTTTGCCAGCGTCTAGGACTTGCATGTAAATACAGAGATTTTGGGGGATGGGGTGGTTTTCCCCCCCAAAAAACGCATTCGCGTCACCCAGACACAAGAAGCAGCTTCCCCCTCCCCGGTCTCTCCGAGCCCGCCGCCAGGGCCAGCGGATGGAGACGTGGAGTCATCAAAGGCTTGGCTTTTATTTTCCTCCTTACGTTTGATGTGAACCTGTAGCTGTATAATGCTGTCAAAAGTTGGACTAAACCCATAGTTTTTAGTAGCCTGTATATTTTGTTGTAAAAAGAAAAGGGAAAAAATACAATCAACCAAACCAACCCCCACCTTTTTTATGGACACTGATCACCCCGTCGTAAATCCTCCGGCAGTTTGTTATTTGCGCACGCCGCCTTTTCCTGTTGTAACTTATGTAGATATTTGGCTTAAATATAGTTCCTAAGAAGCTTCTAATAAATTATACACATTACGAATATTCTTTTTAATTTCCCCCTTTGGTTTCCTCTCCCGACGTTCCTTTCCTTACATCTTTCTCCTTTTTTTTCCCCTTACCCCCCCCCCCCCCCCCCGCTCCCCCTTTTTTTTTCTTCTTGGTGGAGAAACAACCCGGGATGTTGTCAGAGCCCGGAAGGCCCCTGCCCCTCCCAGGGCCCAGACCCTATTCCCAAAGGAGGGCTGCGGCAGAGGGTTAACGGCGTACAGGATCAATCCTCAGCGTGCAAACAGGACAAGCAAATGTGTGGGATTCACGAACTCGAGATCGAAGGAACCGAGTCCAAATTCATTAGCCCGTTTATTTTTTGGGGGATGAGGGTGGGGGCGGGGGGCACCTCAGCGACTTCTTGCTAGAGAAAGTAAAGTATTCCGGGACTAGAAATTCAAATGCCAAAGGCACGGAGGAGAAAGAAGGTAAAAGTCTAACGCCATTAGAAAAAAAATAAAATAGCGAAGAACCTGCTGTCAGTATAGAACGTGAGTCCGATTTAAAGTGTCCAGTTTTAATACCTTGTAAGAAAAAAAAAAAAAAAGAAAGATAATTTCTACCAGGTTTTCCTATGTACTTGTATTTTAAGGGAAGTACAGTCACCTTATTTATAATCAAAATAAAAAGATAGTTTATTGTGTACAACATGTAGTTTGAATTAACTTTATTTATAAGGCTGTGTTTAATTTTCTACATTTCCATATATTTAATTTTGTACGTATCCAGCCTCACACCCCGCACTCGGCCAGGCAGGTTCGCCTGCACAGCCCACCCCACTACTCAGGCGGAGGTCAGGCGCACGCTGCGGCTCGGTGGAACACAGACGGGCTTCGCTTGGTCCCTTTGGGGGCTGTTTTTCGTGTCGCATTGCTTTTCTAAGGGGGGGGTTGTTAGTTTGCTTGTTTGTTTGTTGAGGTTTATTTTGTGTAGCCATTTGGGAAGTTTGTAAAGAAGGAGATGAGGAGAGAGTGCGTGCGCACACGTGGGTGGGTGTGCATAGGTGCGCGCCGGGCTTAGGCACAGAACGTAAATAATATCGGTAAAGCGAGGCGGTTAGACGGTAACTTTTCTCGAAATATAGGAAGCATATGAAGCTAAACAGCTCGTATCTGACGAGTTCTAAATCCCAGTAACTCTCTAATTTTCAGGTCCCAAATATTCCTTTTGTGAGTGTAGCAAAATAAGAAGGATCCCCCTTCTAAAAGACCTTGTAGCGTATTTTTCTTTGCATCTGCTTCTCGGTTTCGTTTTTCAATTTCCAAATCCATAGAAAGAGACCGCAGTCATGGAAACGCCTCGGAATTACAGAGGTGTTACGATATAATCATATTTTTAAGTGAAAAGAAAACAGGTTGCCTGGGATGGA